>NC_086093.1:8589464-9189464 GCF_948474715.1 Cydia amplana | reverse complement strand
TTATAATTAACATGCATTACGAGAAAATAAGGAAAAAAAAAACAATTTAAATCACTATAGAATTCATGCAATTATACACATAAGGTGTAATAGAAATTTGATTTAGAAAATATACATATGTACATGGAATCATACAAATTCGTAGCTCTTTCAGAATGACCGCTAACTCTGTGTGTATTGTGTGTTGTAGAAAGTTCACGAGCAACTGGCACAGGAGGCGACCGCTAAAGACGTCGCGACGGCGGAGCTCCTGCTCAAGGAGCATCGCGAACTGAAAGATGACATCAAGACTCATGACGACGAGTAAGTACAAGTATCTATAGATAAGTAGTAAGTTATGAACTGCCTTTGTATATGATTGCAGTAAATCATGAACCTAACCTGCTTAATTCAATACAACGGTTGGGCAGGCGTGGCTCACTCCGCGATTTCGTCGCTTTGCTACAGGTAGCTAAAAGTACATACATCCGTTCGGCCCCAATTTTGGGGAAAGCCATAAGCCGCGCGTGGCGCTGTCGCTGACTAGTGATTGTAACAGACGCGTTTTGTTAGAGAGTGAGTCTTCTGTACCTAGTACTATTATTTATTCTGTGGCTTGGGAGACAAAAACTGCTTAATTCATTCATATATGATATGATATGATTCATTTATCTCACAATATACAATTTCACTTAAAATTACACATGGTAGATTTTCAGGAATTTATATTGTGATTGTCAGTTTTTTTAGATTACCAATATTTGAATAAGTATGAAAAATAACAGTGACAATCAAAATTTTATTCAAAATTAGGTATTAAATTACAAATCGTATGTCAGCAGTTTCACAATAAATTAATAACAAATATTTAAAAAATAAATTCACCAGCACCACCACCAAATTTATTCAATATATTTTAAATAATTTATTTAAACTGAAGTCACATTTAGCGCGACCGTCGATGATCCCGAACTCACAAGCGGTATTGAACCTTTTCTCAAAAATGGACGGCAAAGTCGACGTTGCCGGTTAAAAAATAGGTCGCGAAGTGCGTAGTTTATGGTCATTCAAAAAAATAAAAAGTTAAAAACATTGCAGTCTCGATTTCGGGACTGCAATGTCGCATACAAATTCCATTATTTAACGAGTTCCAAACTTTTTAAAACTTTAAATGGCCATATCAAATGAAGGCATAGGTCCCTTAAACAGCCAAACAGACGATCAGCACTTATTATTATAAAGCCTATAACAGACTATCGCACCGCACCGCGACCTTGGAGCGTCGCACCCATAAGTGAGAGCGAGAAAGAGATATCTGTTTCACCCATAAGTGTGAGCGAGAAAGAGATATCTGTTTCACCCATAAGTGAGAGGGAGAAAGAGATATCTGTTTCTCGCTCTCACTTATGGGTGCGACGCTCCAAGGTCGCGGTGCGGTACGATAGTCTATTATAGGCTTAATGTTGGTACCGCGACTATTTAGGTGTCTCAAATAGGTTGGCGTATTTTCAGCAGAAAATACACTTCTTTTTTTTTAAAGGCGGCAAGCAAATTTTTTTAATTGTTGTATTTTTCTGTGAAAATTAGAACGTTGCTTCTGTAAGTTCTGTAAAATATTTCTATTTCTTGCACCATTTTTGAGAAAAGCACTATATATGACTCGGCTGGAAGGCTACTTGCTGGCTTCGGATTCAATTAAACGGACTCCCAAGGTCGTCCGTTTAAAACGAATCCTCAGCCAGCAAGTAGCTACTTCCGAACCTCGATAATAATGTACTATTAAGTCTTAGGAGAGCCTTTGCCTCCTTATGTGTGTTCTACCTCTTGTACAATGGGCTGTACATGATGCCAACGGCCGCCTTCTATCACCGCACCGCTCGCCATCGGCAGGGTGTTCATCCACACACCCTAGAACCTAAATGGTCGCGTACTGTGCGGTTTAAGAGGAATTTCCTCCCGCGGACGCTCCGGCTGTGGAACGAGCTCCCTTCCGAGGTTTTCCCGAGGGTCTACAGTATCGGGTTCTTCAAAAAAGGAGTGTACAGGTTTTTAAAACTTGGCAACGCGCATGTAATACCTCTAGGCTACGGTGACTGCTTACCATCAGGCGGGCCGTATGCTGCTTTGCCACCGATGTGGTATAAAAAAACATGCGTCAAGCATCTATCTTCGGGTTCACGACACTTTAAATGTAACATTATTACTTGCGTTTCAGATTCAAGGAAGTGATCGGGCTCGGCCGCCAGTTGCTAGGCAACAACCCGTCGCTGGCCGACGTGGCTGACAAGATCAACCACCTGGAGGCCGAGCAGCAAGCCGTTAAAAAAGGTGAACTCTCGATACCCTTAAACTTTGGTTTCCTTAGTATTTTAGTATGTGTAAATTTCTGTGTACCTTACTCTTTTTATGTCTGTTTTTTGAGTGTCGTTGGCGTATGTGTCGTCTCATAGTTTTAAGTCAGGTCCCCACTGAAAACCAGCGCCACGGATTGCCGCGGCATTATGCTGAGTGGGGGTCCTATTTTAGCGTCCAATGTTTTTTTTATGCCTGTATGTTTTCATTTCTATTATGTAATATGTTGTGGCGTTAAATAAATGTATTTTCTTTCTTTCTTCTTTCCTCGGAAAGCGGTGCCGTCATATTATTATTATAGCCTTTTTTATTCCTTAAAAGTTTACATTTAGTTACACATAATATACATAATTTTACAGTTTAAAGTAGTACATTTCATCGTAAGTAGAATCGTTATTTCTAAAATAGTTTAGTTACAAATATGCTTAATGTGAATATTATTTTTTTTATACAACAATAGTTACTTAATCAATTTTTACAAAAAGAATAGATTTGATTAATAATTGTCAAAAAAATTATAATTAAATAGTTTTTACAATTACAATTAGGAAGTCATGAATGATTTTTTTTTTTGTAAAATTTAATAAAAAATAATACTTAATAATAAATTAATTTAAAATTGTTGTATAAAATTATTTAAAATATTGAGATAATCATATTTATATCACAGTCTTAAAGTTAATAGAACAAAAAACAAAGTATTATAAAAATAGTTCACATTTTGTCTGTATTGTATTTAAAAATTAAAAATAAAAATAATAAGATTAAAAAATAATAATTACAAATCAAGAATATACCTACTTATATCTATGTATAACATGCATTTTTTTTTGTTAGGTAAAATATTTTCTAAGGACCTCTTTGCGAGTAAAGGCCTCCTCCATACTCTTCCAGGTGTCTCTATCTCTCGCTTTTTTTGCCGGTGCCGTCATATAGCGGACGCAAAAGACTGCCGACTTTACGGTGACGACATGTGGGAAGTACCACGACGGCGTCATAACACACCGTCAGCCACCGAGGTCAAACGAAACGTATCCGGAGAGAAAATGGACGAGCTTGATTTAGCTTTAATAATTTACTTGGAGGATCAAATATTATTAAAAGAGGAAAATAATCGTAGTGCGGAAGATCATTTATTCAAATCTCGTGGTACAGAAGGTGCATTTGAGATTTTAGTGCTAATGGCTTCACCGCTATCAAATAAGACGTTCACGAAACTACCGCCACCGTCATGACGGCCGTCATGCAAAATTTCTTACAAATACATAAGGGATCATCCAATAATTACGTCACACGAATTTCTAGGTTTTTTTACCCCTCCCCCTCCTTGTCACACTTGGTCACATTTTGCAAACCCCACCCCCCTGGTGTGACGTCACATTTTAGGCAATTTTGTTTTCAACGAAATCGACAATATTAACTCGGCATTGTTTTTTTAATAAAAAAAATATTTTTGATATATAAATATTAGTAATTTTATAACACAACGAAAGTTACATCCAAAATCTCATTATCTGTCAGCTCCCACGGCTCATATATGAGCCAGAACGCTTATGGTGACGTCATATCGTGGGATTCGACAGGTTAACTGTACAGCGAATAAAAAAATATAAATTAATTTTCTGTTACTGATGAAATTAAAGTGACATCACAATGTTTGTGACTCCCCCCTCCCCCATGTCACATTTTCTTGACCCCCTCCCTCCCCCTAAACGTGTGACGTAATTAATGGATGACCTAAGTCAAAATGAGAGATCAAACAATTATTAGCTGAGGTTTGTAGCGCGTTTATGTTAAGGGGGTTAGACTATACGCCTTTACATGCTCTGTCTCGCTCTACCAGGTTGGGAAGACAAGGACGGACGCCTCCGCGAGCTAGTGGAGCTGCAGGCCTTCAACCGCGAGGCCGATCAGATCGACGCGTCGAGCGGCGCGCACGAGGCCTACCTCGAGTACAGCCAGAGCGGGGTGAGTGCTGCCTTACATGCCCTGTCTCGCTCTACCAGGCTAGGGGGGACAAGGACCGACCACATCGACGCGTCGAGCGGCGCGCACGAGGCCTACCTCGAGTACAGCCAGAGCGGGGTGAGTGCTGCCTTACATGCCCTGTCTCGCTCTACCAGGCTAGGGGGGACAAGGACCGACCACATCGACGCGTCGAGCGGCGCGCACGAGGCCTACCTCGAGTACAGCCAGAGCGGGGTGAGTGCTGCCTTACATGCCCTGTCTCGCTCTACCAGGCTAGGGGGGACAAGGACCGACCACATCGACGCGTCGAGCGGCGCGCACGAGGCCTACCTCGAGTACAGCCAGAGCGGGGTGAGTGCTGCCTTACATGCCCTGTCTCGCTCTACCAGGCTAGGGGGGACAAGGACCGACCAGATCGACGCGTCGAGCGGCGCGCACGAGGCCTACCTCGAGTACAGCCAGAGCGGGGTGAGTGCTGCCTTACATGCCCTGTCTCGCTCTACCAGGCTAGGGGGGACAAGGACCGACCACATCGACGCGTCGAGCGGCGCGCACGAGGCCTACCTCGAGTACAGCCAGAGCGGGGTGAGTGCTGCCTTACATGCCCTGTCTCGCTCTACCAGGCTAGGGGGGACAAGGACCGACCACATCGACGCGTCGAGCGGCGCGCACGAGGCCTACCTCGAGTACAGCCAGAGCGGGGTGAGTGCTGCCTTACATGCCCTGTCTCGCTCTACCAGGCTAGGGGGGACAAGGACCGACCACATCGACGCGTCGAGCGGCGCGCACGAGGCCTACCTCGAGTACAGCCAGAGCGGGGTGAGTGCTGCCTTACATGCCCTGTCTCGCTCTACCAGGCTAGGGGGGACAAGGACCGACCACATCGACGCGTCGAGCGGCGCGCACGAGGCCTACCTCGAGTACAGCCAGAGCGGGGTGAGTGCTGCCTTACATGCCCTGTCTCGCTCTACCAGGCTAGGGGGGACAAGGACCGACCACATCGACGCGTCGAGCGGCGCGCACGAGGCCTACCTCGAGTACAGCCAGAGCGGGGTGAGTGCTGCCTTACATGCCGTCTCGCTCTACCAGGCTAGGGGGGACAAGGATGGGCGCCTCATCATAATTTTTTATTACAGTCCGTCAAGCTATGTCAGTAGCAATGTAAAGTAAACTAAAGTATGGTATCCCTAGGAAACGAACAAAAAGCAGCAATGTACATCGAACAACGATGAAATGTAAACAAAACAGTTCCACAGATAAGATTTTTTTTTTTTTTTAAGATATAAATGACAGGGGATTTTCGAACAATTCAAACGTAGTGTTGCTAACCCGCGATTTTTCAGCCGCCCTTTTCTACTGACAAGATTTGCTTGGCCAAGTATAATTTATAAAATATTATCTTATCTTATAGAGTAACTTATACATACTGTGCCTTAAACTGTTTTTTGACAAGTTTTCACAGACGAATCAAATATGACATTGATACATCAAGGCGGTTTGTTTACAAAGGGTCTATCGCGAAACGCGAACTCAAAACTCAGCTATCTGCCTCTTTATCGCTCGAATATGCAAGTGATAGAGAGGTTAGATAACAAAATTTCTACTCTCGTTTGCGGTAGACCCTTAGGTTGTGACTTATTGTGGGAGTGGCGACCCTCCGCAGAGTTTCGCTAATATTCCCTATTAATATTTTGAATGTAAAATGTCAAACTTGAATTTAGAATTTACTTTTTCGAACTTATACTGTTCTATCTTTCTAGGTTTTGAATTAAACCTGAATACGTTGTTATAGGCGTCAGTAGACGAAGCGTCGGCCTTACTGAAGCGTCACGAGGAGCTTGAAGCGCGTTTATCCGCGCAGGCCGAGCGGGTACAAGCGCTGCGCCAGCGCGCGGATAAGCTCGTGCAGAGACCGCACCATGCCGCCCAGCAGTAAGTATATACCTGAAGCGACCAGAGCTACAAGCGCGTTTATCCGCGCAGGCCGAGCGGGTACAAGCGCTGCGCCAGCGCGCGGATAAGCTCGTGCAGAGACCGCACCATGCCGCCCAGCAGTAAGTATATACCTGAAGCGAGCTACAAGCGCGTTTATCCGCGCAGGCCGAGCGGGTACAAGCGCTGCGTCAGCGCGCAGATAAGCTCGTGCAGAGACCGCACCATGCCGCCCAGCAGTAAGTATATATCTGAAGCGACAAGAGCTACAAGCGCGTTTATCCGCGCAGGCCGAGCGGGTACAAGCGCTGCGCCAGCGCGCGGATAAGCTCGTGCAGAGACCGCACCTTGCCGCCCAGCAGTAAGTATATACTTGAAGCGACAAGAGCTACAAGCGCGTTTATCCGCGCAGGCCGAGCGGGTACAAGCGCTGCGCCAGCGCGCGGATAAGCTCGTGCAGAGACCGCACCATGCCGCCCAGCAGTAAGTATATACCTGAAGCGACAAGAGCTACACTAAACACTTGGATGCCATTTACATGCTTGCGAGTGCGTTACTGTGTTCCGGACAAGCAAGCATGGCAGACGTGGACGTTGAAGTTGTGTCGGCAATTGCTCTAAGTAAACGCTAAACACGCGCCAACTTGTAAATACGTCGCAAGCGCTTGCCGCAAGCTCCCTTTGATCTGTCTCCAAAAACCGACACTAGCCCGGATCGCGACAAGCTTTTGCAAGCTCACGCAAGCCAAGCCAAACAACCCCGTTCACACGCTTGCGTTTGTGGAAGCTTGTCGAGACTTGCCAAGCGTGTAAACGTACCATAAAGGCTTGAAGCTTGTAGACGCTTACCAAGCCTCGGCAAGCGTGTAAACATACCATTTGACTTGCACTCAAATTGTGTGTTACAGCATCTCTGCGCGCATGGCGGCGGTGGCGGCGCGGCGCGCGGCGGTGCGCGCGGCCGCCGCGGGCAGGAGGAGGGCGCTGCAGGCCAACCTGGCGCACCACCAGGTACCACTACATTTACTATTTAAACAAAACCGAGTTTAATAACAAAACTTCCGTGAGACACAGATATATTAAATATATTAAAAGCGGGTCACTTAAGCGGGTATTTTGAGTAACAAAACCGGCCCAGTGCGAGTCTGACTCGCGCACGAAGACTTCCGGACCGTTACGCAAAAAACGGCAAAAAAGTCACGCTCGTTGTACGGGAGGCCCACTTAAATATTTATTTTATTTTTAATATTTAAAGATAAACATAAAAGATAGTTTATTCAAGTAGGCATAATTACAATGCGCTTATGAACGTCAAATAAAGCTAGGTAGACCGGCTCCAACCCTACACCTCTGCTCCGATAAGATTTCAATCCCCCCTCAATTGGAGGAGGGTATCCCAATATGGGACCGGCAACAAACTCGGCGGGACACATCTTTTCAAAAAAAAATTACATCTTATTATAGCGGCAACAGAAATACACCATCTGTGAACATTTCAACTGTCTAGCTATCGCGGTTCATGAGTTACAGCCTGGTGACAGACAGACGGCCAGTTGATTCTCAGTAATAGGATCCCGTTTTTACCCTTTGGGTATGGAACCCTAAAAATGAAGTTATGAATGTTTTACTAATGAGTCTTTCTCCCGGCAGTTCTTGGCATCCACGGAGGAGCTACAGGCCTGGATACAAGATAAGACCCGGACAGCTAAAGACCAGAGCTACAGGTAAATATGTTTAACCTTTTATTTGAAATACCACGACATGTAGGGTATTTACTGTATTTAAAATAAATTATTTTACACCATGCATGAAATAAAGAACCAGAAGATTTATATAGAAACGTAGACAGCAGTTATTTTTAGACACAATTTATATTTTATAACCCGTATAAAACTATAAAGAGTAGGTAATTTGATCGTGACGACACATGCTAGTGTCTCATATAAATTCCATAGCAGCAAAATCATTTTGACAGTTCGAAAAACGAAACTGATTTGACTAGTAAAGGGTATTTGACTACTAGTCAAATCAAATTATTTTTTAATAGTTAAAGTTTTTGTAAATATAATGTTTTATTTGAAACAGGGACCTGGCGAATCTGGAGCGTAAACTGCAGAAACACGAAGCGTTCGAAGCAGAGCTCCAGGCCAACGAGAAACAACTCAGAAATGTCGACAGTGTGAGTTTTACACAAATAATCCACATTTCTTTTATTTCAATAGTTTTCTTATTATTAGTCCCAGCCACAGTCACATGCGACAGTACTATCTCATTTACTCCGATACAAATAGACAGTGTGCGCGTTTTAGGTATTGACATAGTGTTGTGAATAACACTCATTTTGAGGCTTAAAGACTCGAACCCTTAAGACTCTCGAGCCTTAGCGCCTCAAAGGCGGCAAAGACGATTTCTTACATCCATACGCGTAAAAAAATATATAATTCTCAAATATAATCGAGTCTTCAAGACTTACGAGTCTTGAGGGCTCGAGTCTTAAGCCTAAAAATAAGCGTTATTTATAATAGGGATGTTGACATGAATCGCCAATATATAACATGTTATGTTTTTACCATAGCAGGGAATATTAGAACGCGGAAAATCATATTTTGCAAGTATAAATATGCGTAATAAATTAATTAAAAATAATCAAAAGTATTTAAAAGAATGCCCAGTATCACGTGACTGCAAACGCCAATCGGAGCGCGTGACGTAATCACAGTGGAATCACCAAAGACAAGTTATAAAACCTGCCTAAGTGTCTACAGATTATCGTACCGAAACGCGATCTTGGTGCGGTGCGGCGCACGAATCGATAGTGTGTAAGGTGGTGCGTTAAGGACGCAGCTATAAGTTAGAGCGAGAAAGAAGGTCACTGTTCGATGCGGTAGTGTGTTAAGGCTTTAAAAAAAATTGTCAGTTGCCATATAAAGAATTTAAAAAAATGACTGACAGCAGTTTGTTTAAAACGCCGTTACGTCATCAAGGTCACGTGACAGTTTGGAGCGTTTAGGCGCGAAATTTAAACACGAAACTTATTATACATGTTTTTTTATTCAAAATTAATGAATATATTTTTTTAATATTTTTTTCTGTAATTATTACGTGTCTAACTACAAAATGAAACTAGTTCCAAAAAATTGTCAACATCCCTATTGACAGCCTCTTAATTTTGAAATCGCAATAACGTTTGTGAATGATACAGATCGGGCAATCTCTGCAAAAGTCGGACCCCGCCCACGCCGCGGAGGTGGCCCAGCAGCTGGAGGCGGTCCACTCCGCCTGGGAGGCGCTGGTGGCCGCCTCCAGAGACAAGGGCGGCAAGCTGCGCCAGGCCGCGCTGCAGAGCCAGCACAGGAGGTATGTGCCTGTTGGAGAGAGACGGGAGAGGTACAAGAGTCTAGCAGCTTTATACTCCGCGTGGGAGGCGCTGGTGGCCGCCTCCAGAGACAAGGGCGGCAAGCTGCGCCAGGCCGCGCTGCAGAGCCAGCACAGGAGGTATGTGCCTGTTGGAGAGAGACGGGAGAGGTACAAGAGCCTAGCAGCTTTATACTCCGCCTGGGAGGCGCTGGTGGCCGCCTCCAGAGACAAGGGCGGCAAGCTGCGCCAGGCCGCGCTGCAGAGCCAGCACAGGAGGTATGTGCCTGTTGGAGAGAGACGGGAGAGGTACAAGAGTCTAGCAGCTTTATACTCCGCGTGGGAGGCGCTGGTGGCCGCCTCCAGAGACAAGGGCGGCAAGCTGCGCCAGGCCGCGCTGCAGAGCCAGCACAGGAGGTATGTGCCTGTTGGAGAGAGACGGGAGAGGTACAAGAGTCTAGCAGCTTTATACTCCGCCTGGGAGGCGCTGGTGGCCGCCTCCAGAGACAAGGGCGGCAAGCTGCGCCAGGCCGCGCTGCAGAGCCAGCACAGGAGGTATGTGCAACCATTTAGGACGTGTTGGAGAGAGCAGGAGAGGTGCAGAAGAGTATTGGAGCATTTCTCTCTTGTAGCTGACCTACACGACATTCGCGAAAAATTTTCTACATTTCTCTTGTCCTAAATCGTAACCATGAAAAAGCGTCATGACTTTATGACAGATTCTCGGTTTTTAGGGTTCCGTACCTCAATAGGACAAAACGGAACCCTTAGGATCACTCGTGCGTCTGTCTGTCCGACTATTACCCCCCCAACTACTGGGTAAAAAAAAAACTATAGATGACAGGAAAACCTATTAGAAATGGGCAGTCAAGCGTGAGTCGGACTTAATTACTTAGTTCGACTCCTACGGGGTTTTTTTTAAGACATTTCATTCACGTTCCACATAAAAAAAAACATATTTAAAAATTGGGTAATGTACGCGGAACCCTTGGAGCGCGAGTCCGACTCGCATTTGACCGGTTTTTTTTATCCTTAAGCCGAATCACTAAATGTGGACCTCCGGGCGTCACAGTTGCATCAAAACTTATAATTCACCAAGATCCTGGTCACGGCACCAATTTACTCGAACAACATACATAATTGTTAAAACTTTTATGTGACATATTTTATTTATCCTTGTAGGTATATGCAACTTTAATTAACTGATACTGTATTATTTAATTTCACAAACGGCTCTACCGCGATATAGTTTCATTTTTTTTACATTAAATTCCGACGTTTTAGCTGATTTGCACCAAGTCTTTCCGTGTCCACAGCTGAAACTATATCGCGGTAGACCCGTTTGTGTAATTAAATATGTGTACAAAACACGAGAGTTTAAACCAGGGATGTTGCGGATGCCGATTTTTTGACATCCGCGGATACGGATGCGGATGCGGATTTTTAAAGGCTAACATCCGCGGATGCGGATGCGGATGTCAAGATAGGTACATAAAAAACGTCAAATATTACATTTTAGTAATTTTTATTTCAAAAAACCGGCCAAGTGCAAGCCGGACTCGCGTTCCAATGGTTCCGTACATTAAGTCCCACTCACGCTTGACTGCTCATTTCTAATAGGTTTTTTTTTGATTAATGACTAAATTACCTAGCAGTCTAGCACTTACGCCGATGCTAAGACGTTCCTGTACCAACCTGTTCCACATCCGCATCCGCATTAAATCCGCATCGATTTTATGCGGATGCGGATGTTCCGCGGTTGCGGATGCGGATGCGGATATTCGCAAAATCCCTGGTTTAAACTGGTACTCTATTGTCCAACGCTGTGCAGATCCGTGGAGGACGCTCGGGCGCGGCTGGTGGACCTGGAGCGCGCGCTGCGCAGCGAGGAAACTGGCGCCGACCTGCGCAGCTGCAAGCGCCTTCTGACGCACCATCAGGTATTACACGAGTGCATTTATATTAACTACTAGCGACCCGCCCCGGCTTCGCACGGGTTAACTCATTATACATAAACCTTCCTCTTGAATCACTCTATCTATAAAAAAAAGAACGGGTTGCACTCAAGGAGTGCCGGCAGAAGTGAAAACTCAATGACTATTGCAAAATGCACTATGTATAATTGAGGTTAACGCCATCTAGCGTTAGCGCTAATTACTTGAAACCCCTAAGCACATCATATAACTCGAGTACTAACAGTAATGTGACATCACTGTTAGTACTCTAGTTATATTAATACCAGTTAGAACGAAACTCACTAGATGGCATTTAAATCAATAAAGAAAAACCTCAATGACATTACATGTAACAGTTTTTCAATCAGGTCACGTGTCCGTCTTACGGTGTCTCGAGTTTAACATTTTTTCCCCACCTCAAAAAGTGCACAGCGCCGCTAAAGAAGTTTTCACTTCAAAAACCGTATCAAAATCCGTTGCGTAGTTTTAAAGATCTAAGCATACATACAGGCAGACAGACAGCGGAAAGCGACTTTGTTTTATACTATGTAGTGATGGGATTTTCAAGACATTGTCTATTGATATGGGTCGAGGCCCAGACAGACAGGGAAGCGACTTCGTTTTATACTATGTAGTGATTACCTAATAGGTTTGATCCGAGAGTAACTTTTTTTGTATACCAACAACTTTGTCTCAGTTTTAAGCTGTCATTACAATTCATAGCATTTTATTAAAAATGTGTGTACAATAAAGAGTTGTTTTAATGTACAGTATTGATTTCCCTTTTCGGAAATACGTTGAAGCAAATGTACTGCTTCAAGTACCTACTACCTAGATAATAATATTTATTTTAAATTCTTGTTCAGACTTTGGAGCAAGAGCTAACAACGTGGGAACAAAAGGCCACCGTCCTAGCCAGCCAGGGGGCGGACTTGGTGTCCCTGGGGCACTTCGACGCGCCGGCCATCGAGCGCGAGTCCGCGGCGCTGCGCGACGCCGTGCGCGCGCTGCAGCCGCACGCGCAGACTAGGAGGGACAAGCTGACGCAGAGCTTACAGTAAGCAATACATCAGACCAGGCCCCTATTTCACCACGGCGACAGGTGCGACAATTCGACAAATGTCACTGTTGCTGAAGTCACAGGCATCCATGGGCTACGGTTACCGCTTACTATCGGGCGGGCCGTATTCCTGTTCGCCACCATCATTGTATTATTTATAAAAACTTTATTATATCGGCAAAAAACAGGTATTTCTCTTTCGTAGTTTATTATGATGATGACAATTGTCACACGATTTAATAGAAGTTTCGGTAATTCTTGACAGAAAATGAGTTCTGTGTCGGATTTCGTTTTATATTCGCAAAATAAGTACTTATTTATTGGCGATATAATGGAGTTTTTTTTTAATTAATATGTTGGTGCAAACAAGCACACCGCCCGTACGATGATAAGCGGTTACCGTAGTCTATGGAGGCCTGTGACGTCAGTAACAGTGATGTCAACAATTGTCGCACCTGTCACCGTGGTGAAATAGGGTCCAGCTATAATGGTCGCATTTTTATCACTTGTCACGCCATGCGTCACTTTCGCACTTACATATTTGTTAGAACGTGACAGCCATGGTGACAAATGATAAAGCGCCGGCCATCTTAGCCCTACAGAGCTATCTTGTACGTTGTAACCTACCGACCGGCACCGATACACACACCCCTATTTTTTGAATTTGTGCTGGACCTTACACTTACTCAAACAATGAATCTTTGCTAATAGGGAGTATTACTGCAATGTTTTGCCGCCAGAGTGCAGCACTTTAGTAAACCATAGAGTAACTTATACATACCGTACACACCTTAAACTTTTTTTGACAAGTTTTCACAGACAATCAAATATGACATTGATACATTAAGGCGGTTTGTTTACAAAGGGCTTACCGGGAAACGCGAAATCGAAACTGTGCTATTTATCGCTCGAATACGCAAGAGTGATAGAGAGGTTAGATAACAAAATTTCGACTCTCTCGTTTGCGGCAGACCCTTAGATTGTGACTTGTGGTAGTGACGCCCCCTACGCAGAGTTTCGCGTAATATTCCCTATCCATACTATAATATTATAAATGCGAAAGTGTGTCTGTCTGTCTGTTACCTCTTCACGCTTAAACCGCTGAACGGACGGAAGTGTGAGTCCCGGGAAGGACATAGGATAGTTTTTATGTCGGAAGTCATCCCTAAAGAGGGTGAAAAGGGGGTTACAAATGAGAAAATCAATGAAACGCCTGTTAATTGGTGTAAGCAATTAAGCATATTATGCTCCAAAGCATTGTCATTAGTTTTATCCAGGCGCTATACTTACTCTAACTGCTGGAACTAATTCCACGCAGACCAAGTCGCGGGCTAGTAGACACATATTTTAAACTTGAATCATATTCCAGGCTGCACAAGTTCGCCCTGGAGCTGGACGGCGAGCTGGACTGGCTGGCGGAGCGCGCCGCCGCCGCAACGTCGGAGGCCCTCCCGGCCGACCTGCACGCCGCGCAGGCCGCGCAGAAGAAGCACGCCAAACTGCGCGACGAGCTCAAGGGACGCAGGCAGAACATCGAGCGCGTGCTCAAGCACGGCCAGGAGCAACATAGCGATGATGAGAAGGTACAGTCACCACACGGGATTGTTACGCCATTTAGAGTCCTAGCTAAATTGGTTGTCCATACTTACGCTATGCAATGTCCAGTTTAGCTAGAACCCTAAATGGCGTAACAATCACGGAGCGTGATGGTACATACATCAGTTTTAAGGGGTCTATATCTCAAAAGAACGGAATACATAGGTATACAACTCACTAACTATAGTTCGTTTTTTTAGCATTAGAATGCAGGTATTGAAGCACAGTTTAAGATGAGAGATTTGAGAGACTACAAGCGATACAAATGTATTATTGGTCGGCTGTCTCATTCAATACGAATTGTATTAAAGATCCTGGTCACGGCACCACAATTTAAATATCGACTATACCTATCGCTATTACTCTGAAATAATTTAATCATTTTTTCTGTTGTGTTTCTGACAAAATACCTAGCCGGGGAGAGTGAAAGCCAGTTGATTAACCCTTAAACGCATGATTTTTTGTATAATAATTTGCTAATAAATTGAAATAGATGGGTAATGTTGTATAGATTGTAGGAAAAATAAAGAAAAAAAACATAGTAAAATATATTGCATATTGAGCCACGGGCCATCAAAAAAATACGATGTAGATCTACATCATAATGCATTTAAACAAGATTAGCAATATTTGATTTCTAATTCAGATCGCAAGGTTGTGCAAGAAGTTGGAGAACACGTACTCCGAAGTGTGCGCGGCGGCTGACGCGCGCGCCGCCCGCCTGGACGCGGCGCTGCGCGCGCAGCAGTTCCTGCACGACGCGCTCGAGGTCGACTCTTGGCTCGCTGATAAGGTATGTTAGGGGTTAGAGGCCTCTAATATCCCCAAGGCTTAGAGGTAGTAGGTATATATTTATGTTTATTGCAAGTGAGGTACAAACACTTTATTGTACAGGACAAGAACAGGTACAGCAGAAATCATTTGTACGTTGATTGCATGTTTTAGAAAGTTAAAAAAAAAAGGTGCTAAACCAAAAAATCAATCATACTTAACTGGGTATGAAAATTACGAAATTTTGTCGCCTATCTTATACTGTTAACAGCTGATTGTTCTAGGTAACATCACTATTGTATTGTTGATATAGTTTGGGCGCTGTTATGTCATGTATAGGGCGACAATTCAGTATAGTATGAAAAAAAGTTTGATAGTGCAATACAAATAAATAAAATATCCTGGTCACGGCACCTATTGAAATTTAATGTATCTTTTTATTGTTTATATCAAAAGTACAAAAATGTATTAATTCCAGGCTGCCGCTTTGTCGTCTGCGGACGTCGGCAGAGACCGCCACCGCGCCACTCAGCTACTCACAAGACACAAGGTAAAGGAACCACATACTCTAAATCACTCAAAAAATCGTCTAAATAAGCAACGAATCAAAGCAACGGATATGATATTCAACTCTATTAATCTGTCAACTCCCACGGCTCATATATGAGCCAGAACGCTTATGGTGACGTCATATCGTGGACAGGTTAACCTGTCAAATCCCACGATATGACGTCACCATAAGCGTTCTGGCTCATATATGAGCCGTGGGAGCTGACAGATTAAAGTTCAAATTTCAACAAATATTTTTTATTACATGCAGGAAGGGTTACTTTAATCATCACTAACTTCTACTTGCAGGCTGTAGAATTAGAGCTGGACACGTACGCCGCCATAATCTCGGAGATGGGCCACTCGGCGGCGTCCATGGCGGCGAGCGGCCACCCGCAGGGCGCGGCGCTGGTGGCGCGGCACCGCGCGCTGGACGACTCGCTGCAGCGCCTGCAGCGGCTGGCGGCGCAGCGGCAGCGGGCGCTCGTTGAGAGCGTGTGCAGGTAATGCTCACTCTCTAGCAGGGATGTTGCGAATATCCGCACCCGCAACCGCAACCGCGCGCTGGACGACGCTGCAACGGCTGCAGCGGCTGGCGGCGCGGCGGCAGCGGGCGCTCGTTGAGAGCGTGTGCAGGTAATGCTCACTCTCTAGCAGGGATGTTGCGAATATCCGCACCCGCATCCGCAACCGCGCGCTGGACGACTCGCTGCAGCGCCTGCAGCGGCTGGCGGCGCGGCGGCAGCGGGCGCTCGTTGAGAGCGTGTGCAGGTAATGCTCACTCTCTAGCAGGGATGTTGCGAATATCCGCACCCGCATCCGCAACCGCGCGCTGGACGACTCGCTGCAGCGCCTGCAGCGGCTGGCGGCGCGGCGGCAGCGGGCGCTCGTTGAGAGCGTGTGCAGGTAATGCTCACTCTCTAGCAGGGATGTTGCGAATATCCGCACCCGCATCCGCAACCGCGCGCTGGACGACTCGCTGCAGCGCCTGCAGCGGCTGGCGGCGCGGCGGCAGCGGGCGCTCGTTGAGAGCGTGTGCAGGTAATGCTCACTCTCTAGCAGGGATGTTGCGAATATCCGCACCCGCATCCGCAACCGCGCGCTGGACGACTCGCTGCAGCGCCTGCAGCGGCTGGCGGCGCGGCGGCAGCGGGCGCTCGTTGAGAGCGTGTGCAGGTAATGCTCACTCTCTAGCAGGGATGTTGCGAATATCCGCACCCGCATCCGCAACCGCGCGCTGGACGACGCTGCAACGGCTGCAGCGGCTGGCGGCGCAGCGGCAGCGGGCGCTCGTTGAGAGCGTGTGCAGGTAATGCTCACTCTAGCAGGGATGTTGCGAATATCCGCACCCGCAACCGCAACCGCGCGCTGGACGACGCTGCAACGGCTGCAGCGGCTGGCGGCGCAGCGGCAGCGGGCGCTCGTTGAGAGCGTGTGCAGGTAATGCTCACTCTAGCAGGGATGTTGCGAATATCCGCACCCGCAACCGCAACCGCGCGCTGGACGACGCTGCAACGGCTGCAGCGGCTGGCGGCGCAGCGGCAGCGGGCGCTCGTTGAGAGCGTGTGCAGGTAATGCTCACTCTAGCAGGGATGTTGCGAATATCCGCACCCGCAACCGCAACCGCGCGCTGGACGACGCTGCAACGGCTGCAGCGGCTGGCGGCGCAGCGGCAGCGGGCGCTCGTTGAGAGCGTGTGCAGGTAATGCTCACTCTAGCAGGGATGTTGCGAATATCCGCACCCGCAACCGCAACCGCGCGCTGGACGACGCTGCAACGGCTGCAGCGGCTGGCGGCGCAGCGGCAGCGGGCGCTCGTTGAGAGCGTGTGCAGGTAATGCTCACTCTAGCAGGGATGTTGCGAATATCCGCACCCGCAACCGCAACCGCGCGCTGGACGACGCTGCAACGGCTGCAGCGGCTGGCGGCGCAGCGGCAGCGGGCGCTCTTTGAGAGCGTGTGCAGGTAATGCTCACTCTCTAGCAGGGATGTTGCGAATATCCGCACCCGCAACCGCAACCGCGCGCTGGACGACGCTGCAACGGCTGCAGCGGCTGGCGGCGCAGCGGCAGCGGGCGCTCGTTGAGAGCGTGTGCAGGTAATGCTCACTCTCTAGCAGGGATGTTGCGAATATCCGCATCCGCAACCGCGGAACTTCCGCATTATTTTCAACATCCGCATAGAATCGATGCGGATTTAATGCGGATGCGGATGTGGAACAGGTCGGTACAGGAACGTCTTAGCATCGGCGTAAGTGCTAGACTGCTAGGCACAGACAAGACATCCTCTAGACTGAGCATAGTAATGCTACCCCCTCTGCCACTTATACGGTAGTTTTACTCCATCTTCGAGTCAATCCCGTGCCGTCATTGGTTCGTGTCTTTGAACGGACCAATCACGGCACGGGATTCGCTCACCTCGTTCCCCGCACCCCCGTATTTTTGGCAGCATCGGTTTCATGAAATAATTGCTCTAAACTCCGTCTAGAGGATTCCTAGTCTATGCTGCTAGGTAATTTAGCCATTAACCAAAAAACCTATTAGAAATGAGCAGTCAAGCGTGAGTGGGACTTAATGTACGGAACTGTTGGAACGCGAATCCGACTCGCGCTTGGCCGGTTTTTTGAAATAAAAATTACTAAAATGTAATATTTGATGTTTTTTATGGTACTATCTTGACATCCGCATCCGCGGATGTGAGCCTTTAAAAATCCACATGTCCAAAAATCGGCATCCGCAACATCCCTGCTCTCTAGTCCTGTGGTTCCTAACCTTTTCAGTCCGGTCATCCCTATGACTAACTAGGGAACCTGATTTTACACCTCCTCCCAATGGTAATAAAAAATAAAACGTGTACGTTTGTTATATTGTTATATTAGGTTAGCTTATTACCCCCGTAAAATACCAGTTTTACCCCCACGGGGGTAATTAACCCCAGGTTAGGAACCACTGCTCTAGTCGAACACAACAGGTCAGATAGAATCTAAGGCTACTCCTCGATTCAATGAGTCTCTACTGAGTTAAACTCTGCAGTGAGTTTACCGCACTTGAAAGCGTGTGCGTGTATCAATTGATGATTTCGTAGATGGTGGCAAGTAGGCATTCTACACGTAAACACTTACTACGCGGTAGTCTGTAAAGTACTCCGCAACATACATTTAGTAATGTAGTTGCACTCGTACGCACGTAACGTTTATTGACCGAAGCGTAAGCGAAGGTCTACGTTTTGACTCGGGCATTTTGCTTTTGTATGTCCGGATGTTCTCCTCTACAGGTCACAATTCTCAACCGATTCTTGTGAAATTTTGTGACCAGATTCTATGAGTAATTTTTTTTTTTGTCGATCCCGTTTTTGGAAATTCTCAAAAATGGAGGAGTTGTGATACCTCGCGCTTAAACAAATAGTCGTATCGATATCATAAGAGTATTTTCTTTTTGAGACATATTTACATAGTAAATGGCAAAAAATGTAGAAAAATTGTATTGCTGGTTTAGGCGGTATTTAGATATTTAGTTTGTACTCGAGAATGAGTAGCCGAATTTCGTCAGCTTAGCTAAGAACTATCATGGCGCATTTTGTAAACAGTCGCTTTTTTTTGTTTGCACACAGAAAGTCTGGGTTCGATCCCCAGTAAAACATAAGTTTTTGTATTTTTTTTTTCACTTAAACTTCGTTTTTATTTAATAAATTAAAATCTTTGTATTGTTGATTGATCCAACCGCTGTGTGGCGCTGTCATCGTGCACGGTTCCAACAGAGCCACTAGTAGTAGCATGTTGTAAACCATTTTCTGATTGGTATGATGTGTTGCAGACACGAGTACCTGGCGGAAAGCGCGGAGCTGGAGGGTTGGATCCAGGAGCAGTTCGCGGCGGCCGCCAGCGAGGACTACGGCCAGGACTACGAGCATCTACTAGTTAGTATCCGCTTCATTAGGGTTCCGTAGCCAAATGGCAAAAAACGGAACCCTTATAGATTCGTCATGTCTGTCTGTCTGTCCGTCCGTATGTCACAGTCACTTTTCTCCGAAACTATAAGAACTATACTGTTGAAACTTGGTAAGTAGATGTATTCTGTGAACCGCATTAAGATTTTCACACAAAAATAGAAAAAAAACAATAAATTTTTGGGGTTCCCTATACTTAGAACTGAAACTCAAATTTTTTTTTTCATCTAATCTATACGTGTGTGGTATCTATGGATAGGTCTTCAAAAATGATATTGAGGTTTCTAATATCATTTTTTTCTAAACTGAATAGTTTGCGCGAGAGACACTTCCAAAGTAGTAAAATTTGTGTCCCCCCCCCTGTAACTTCTAAAATAACAGAATGATAAAACTAAAAAAAATATATGATGTACATTACCGTGTAAACTTCCACCGAAAATTGGTTTGAACGAGATCGAGTAAGTAGTTTTTTTTTTATACGTCATAAATCGCCTAAATACGGAACCCTTCATGGGCGAGTCCGACTCGCACTTGGCCGCTTTTTTTTTTGTTAGCCTGGTTTAGTGTGTAAAGGCCTCCCCTCCCTTCCTCCACTCAACCCTGTCGTTTGCATTTTCCCGCCAATCCGGATAAAATGCGTCCAAGTCGCCCGCGTCTTTGGTCTGCCTGAACCCTGACCTGCACCATCGATGGTGTTCCGTGGGTCCCACTCGGTAACCATTTTGGCCCACCTTTCAGGGTGCATGCGGCAGACATGTCCCGCCCAGTCCCCCTTAAGCTTAGCGGTCTTAGCACCTACATCTACATCTCGAGTTCTGGAGCGCAGTTCCGTGTTTCTGATTCGATCAGTTCTGCGAACACCTAGTATACTGCGCTCCATCGCTCGCTGGCATACCTTGACTTTGGACTTTAGAGCCTTCCGTACTTAAAAAGAAAAAAACGGAACCCTTATAGATCACTCGTCGGTCTGTCCGTCTGTCACAGCCTATTTTCTCGGAAACTACCGGACCAATTAAATTGAAATTTGGTACATTAGTGACCCAAAGATCCGAATGAAGAACCGAATCTTCGGTCGGACACTACTCTTCAAATGATAGAGAAACCTTTAGTTAAATACGGTATTTTCTATTCCTACACGTACATCTCTCTAGGTACGATATTTGGTTAAATGGAGCTGCCGATGAGTACCATAAATTGCGTTTTAGACTGTTTTATGAAGTCCGCTCTTTTGCTTATGATTCTTCTATTATGTTACCAAATATTTACTTTTCATTTACAAAAGCCCAGACATTGAAATGAGACAGTCCTTTGACAAACTTTAACAAGTATTAAATTTTCAGATATGCTACCAGTTTGAAGTGAGTGAAGGGTTACCACCTGTCCAATTTCTTAATGTCAGTGCGTCTCACTCTCTCATTCAAGCATGTGTGAGTGAGACGCACTGACATTAAGAAATTGGACAGGTGGTAACCCTTCACTCACTTCAAACTGGTAGCATATCTGAAAATTGAATACTTGTTAAAGTTTATCAAAGGACTGTCTCATTTCAAACATAGAGAGAATCAATACTATATTTGTCTTACACTATAGTTCGTTTTTTAGCATTAGAAATAAGGTAAACAATCTTGATGTGTCTTTTAATTGAAAAACACATTTTAAACGGCAAATATGTAACAATTATGAATCTAATACGATCATTTATATTCTTCTGCTTTCATAAGTAATAGTTTTTGATTTTTAAAAAGCGTTTTTCAATTAAAAGACATGTCAAGATCGCTTACCTTCTTGCAAGTTCTTTCTAATGCTAAAAAAAACGAACTATAGTACTAGCACCCAAAAGAAAAGGATGAGTATAGTTTTCCTGCTTCTTACTGACTGACAAATTGGTTTGACCGACTATGTTTTCGCCACCAGATCCTGCGCTCCAAGTTCGAGGAGCTGCGGCACCGCGTGGAGTCTGGCGCGGAGCGGTTCAGCCAGTGCGAGGAGCTCGCCAAGAAACTGCTCGCCTCCGAGAGCCCCTACATCGCGGACATCGAGCACAGGCAGGAGGCGCTGGGGTAAACGACACTATATATTTACTAGCTTTTATTTAACCTTGTCCACGCCGTGTCAAACACAAAAGCTGTCACTCAGACGCCACATCATTGAAGTGTCAAAACTGAAGTTGAACTTTATGTATATGCACGTAGGTCGATGTTGCTCTGTGGTCTGTGGCGTTGAACCTACGGTTCGGATATATCGGTCATTGGCGTCAAAAAGGTTAACTTGCCCTGTTAGTATATGAGGAGTGTCTTTTCAAAAGGGTTTATTTTTTTCTTAGCGGTACTTCTAGAGAGAACCTTGCTCAAGAAAACTTAAGGTCCAATTTAGAAATAGATTCCCAGAAAAAATAAACCCTTTTGAAAAGACACTCCTCATATATGTTTTTAAGATAAAGGACTATGCGTCAAAATGGTCCATACATCAATAGAAATAAGAGTTAGGTCATTAGATAGGCAAACCATTAGGTGGCAATAATGAGTGTGTTCCCACAGCGAGTCCTGGCAGCGCCTGGTGGAGCAGATCCGGTCGCGCGGCACCCGCCTGCACGCCGCCGGGGAGATCCACCGCTTCCACCGCGACGTCGCCGAGCTGCTAGCCCGCGCTGCCGACAAGAGAGCTCAGCTGTCCACCCCTGAGCCACCGAGGGACCTGCCGGCTGCCGCGGCCTTGCTGAGGGCGCATGATGCCGCCGAGAACGACTTACTGGCTATAGATGCTCAAGTGCAGGTCAGTACCGAACTGGCTGCTGATAAGAGAGCTCAGCTGTCCACCCCTGAGCCACCGAGGGACCTGCCGGCTGCTGCGGCCTTGCTGAGGGCTCATGATGCCGCTGAGAACGACTTACTGGCTATAGATGCTCAAGTGCAGGTCAGTACCGAACTGTTAGTTATAGCTGCTGATAAGAGAGCTCAGCTGTCCACCCCTGAGCCACCGAGGGACCTGCCGGCCGCTGCGGCCTTGCTGAGGGCGCATGATGCCGCCGAGAACGACTTACTGGCTATAGATGCTCAAGTGCAGGTCAGTACCGAACTGTTAGCTATAGCTGCTGATAAGAGAGCTCAGCTGTCCACCCCTGAGCCACCGAGGGACCTACCGGCTGCTGCAGCGTTGTTGAGAGCATATGATGCCGCTGAGAATAACTTATTGGGTATAGATGTTCAAGGTAAAACTCCTTTCTGGAACTAATTTGGGTATCGAGATAGGTACATTCTAAATCGCCCATGTGACTGAGATGAGAGCGTATAACTCCCTAGTAATCAGAATAGCCAAGAGAGCTTCTTTCACTTCTACATTTAATTATATCTCTTATTCTTAACAATATGTTTTGAGGCCAGGTCAATCGACGTATATTTCATCTAAACTACTTATATATATCCAAATGTATTATTTTTTCCTACAGGTCCTTCAGGAAGAGGGTCTGCGCCTCCAACGCCTATGTCCCGGCGGCAACGTGCAACAGATCGCGTTGCAGCAACAAGCTTTAACCGACGCGTGGAACATGTTGCGCGCTGCCGCCGACGCTCGGCGCGCGACGCTGCAACAGTATCTGTCGTTACAACAATTTAGGCAGCAGGTACGTCATGCGTTATAGTAACAGTTGCTGTAACGCACTGTAGTCTGTTACATTGTTGAAATTAGTAAATTTCAATTTCAAGTTCTCGGTCGTAGTTTCCCATCGCTTTACTTCAAATCTGTTTCAATTCGTCTTTTAGCCTTTTTGTCTTTTAACATAGATCTCGGAATCTGGTGTAACGGAAACACTTCTAATGTGAAGGGTGACTATTAATATCATATTCAAAATTGCTACTAGAGTCCCAATTTTAGATTTAGAATCTGCGTTTTATATGCATTTAAAGTAAATAGTATAAAGGTCAAATAACAAGATGCGTTCTCGTCATATACGTTTCGAGCGGGCGGGGGGAGTACGTATCGAAATACCTTAAGTGATGGTATAAGAACGTATATTATCTAAACGCCTGCGTATATACATGGTAGGTTGCGCCGACACAAGCGATATGCGTTTATGTCGCAGGAAACTAGTGATGGGTAGGACATCAATTTAAAATGAGTTTGTACGAGTACCTCATTTACTAAAATGAGGTGTTACAATGTCTTACTTCAAATGAGGTGAGGTACTAGCATATTTTCAGCGTCGACTATTCCATTAATTCCAACGGCGACAAAAATATTTAATGTATATATATACATATTTATGTATTCATCACTTCCTTTATAAATAAATAAATAGTAACATTTAATTGGAGTGCAATTCTGGAGGTTAAGAATAGAACTTTTAGGAGAAAGATAATTTTAGAATCAAGTAAAATGAATAGAGGAGTGAAGTAAGACATTTTTGCGGTACGAAGTACTGCAACAAATTAACAAAATGAGTGGTACAAATGAGGTGCCTCACGAGTGAGCGACTCAACACTACAGGAAACCAAAGAGTTGCCGGTAAACACTGAAAGTGTCTAATTGTGATATGACACAGGTGCGGTCGCTGGTGTCGTGGTCGGGGTCGCTGCGCGCGGCGCTGGCGCAGGCGCCGCGCGTGCGCGACGCGGTCACCGCGCAGGCCGCGCGCGCCGAGCACGCCGCCGTGCGCGCAGAACTAGACGCGAGAGATGACAGCTTCCGCGACGCGCTCGGCGCGGGACAGCAGCTGATGCGCGACCACCATCCTAGCGAGCAGGTATGTACTATAGGCTATTGGGCGTTTTCTAAAATAAATATTTTGACGACCGGTCTGGCCTAGTGGGTAGTGACCCTGCCTGTGAAGCCGCGGTCCTGGGTTCGAATCCCAGTAAGGGCATTTATTTGTGTGATGAGCACAGATATTTGTTCCTGAGTCATGGTTGTTTTCTATGTATTTAAGTATTTGTATATTATATATATCGTTGTCTGAGTACCCACAACACAAGCTTTCTTGAGCTTACCGTGGGGCTTAGTCAATTTGTGTAATAATGTCCTATAATATTTATTTATTTATTATTTTATTTATTTAATATTGAAAACCTGATTCTTTCAAATCTGGACGTTCTTGGGCTCATTTTACTCAGAATCGACAGCATTCTCCGTCCCGCCATTAAAAAAAAGATGTTCCAAAGTGTCGATTCAATTACGTCACGTTTTAGTATGAAAAAATTTTTCACTTGTATGTGCGTGACGTAGTGGAACGTACAATTTTCATACAAATTTTTGGGACATTTTATTTTATCATCAGAATTAAATATGCTAGTGATTCTGAGTTGAAAGAACCCAATTATTAATGGTATCAATCGATCAGGTTTGTTTTTAGGATCAAATGTCTATATGGGACCCGTTGCATTAAAGCGGCGGTCGGCGACGAGCGGCCCGCGAGCCTCTCTGGCTATATTGTACGCGATATTGACAAACTACGATGTCCGATATGGTCATAAATATTAACAAAGTGCGGCCCGCGTCAACTTTGTTAACTACGATGTGGCCCCCGGCTGCTAAAAGGTTGCCGACCGCTGCATTGGAGCAATACAAAAGTCAGAAATGATAGTCAAAGTCCGACAGGCGTCCTTCACTCGCGAAACGCTCCTAACTAAACGATAAGTGAACGTGACGTCGCGATCCCTGAGAGCCCAGAATATAGGCAAAATAAGTAAATTGTGTTGTTGTCGGTAAAATATTGCGTTAATATACATCGTTCCTTTCGAAGCGCAATCACTCAAAATGTTGTTGACCGACTAAAGCTTTGAATTCCTCCGAAAGCGGTGCCGTCGTATAGCGGCTGCAAAAAACGGCCGTCTTTACGGTGACGACATGTGGAAAGTACCACGGCGTCATAACACACCGTCAGCCACTAAGGTCGAAGCGGCAAATTTGAAAAATGTATGCGCCAAGGGATATCGTCCCATAGAAAATTTGAATTTCGCGACTTTTTCTACTGACAAGATTTGCTTGACCATCTATAATTTACTTGAAATATCATCAGAAGAGGAAAATAATCGTAGTACGGAATCATTTATTCAAATCTCGTGTCATTTATTCAAAATGACGTCACCGCTATCTAATAAAACGTTCACGAAACTATCGACACCGTCATGGCGGCCGTCATGCAAATGACGGCACCGCTTTTTTACGTTACGTTGACAATCAACGCCGTCTAGGAAACAGCGCCATCTTGTTTACATAGACAACGTTCTAGTGACGTCATTCACCGCTATATAGCGGCCGTCATATGACGGCACAGTTTTCGGAGGAATCCAAAGCTTAAAGCGTCACTAGAACGTTGTCTATGTAAACAAGATGGCGCGGTTTCCTAGGCGGCGTTACGTTACGTTGATTGTCAACGTAACGTAAGCTGACGGCCGTCATGACGGCGTCGATAGTTTCGTGAACGTTTTATTAGATAGCGGTGACGCCATTTTGAATAAATGACACGAGATTTGAATAAATGATTCCGTACTACGATTATTTTCCTCTTCTGATGATATTTCATCCTCCAAGTAAATTATAGATGATCAAGCAAATCTTGTCAGTAGGAAAAGGCGCGAAATTCAAATTTTCTATGGGACGTTATCCCATCGCGCCTACATTTTTCAAATTTCCCGCTTTGACCTTGGTGGATGACGGTGTGTTATGACGCCGTGGTACTTTCCACATGTCGCCACCGTAAAGACGGCCGTCTTTTGCGGCCGCTATATGACGGCACCGTTTTCGGAGGAATCCAAAGCTTAAGTGAACATGACGTCGCGATCCCTGAGAGCCCAGAGTATAGACAAAATAAGGAAATTGAATTTTTGCCGGTGAAATATAGCTAAATTGTTTGTTCCATACTTTCGCTATGGCATGTCCAATTTAGCTAGAACCCTAAATGACATAACAATCACGGAGCGGAACTGTACATCGTTCCTTTCAAGCCGCGATAACTCAAAATGTTGCCAGATACTAGACACATTATTTCCGTGTACCCTTCATATAGAAGTATAAACCGACTTGATGATACACAGGAGATCGAGGAGCAGTGCGCAGCCCTAGTGGAGGAGCGGGCGAAGCTCCACGGCGCGTGGGCGGCGCGCCAGGTGGCGCTCGACCAGCTGATCGACCTGCACTGCTTCCTGCGCGACGCCAAGCAGCTGCACGCACACAGCGCGGCGCAGGAGGCTGCTCTCAGTGAGTACAGGCGCCGTCAGATATATCGGAGCGGGCAGGCGCTCACAAACATCTGAACACGGCAGGTGGCGCTCGACCAGCTGATCGACCTGCACTGCTTCCTGCGCGACGCCAAGCAGCTGCACGCACACAGCGCGGCGCAGGAGGCTGCTCTCAGTGAGTACAGGCGCCGTCAGATATATCGGAGCGGGCAGGCGCTCACAAACATCTGAACACGGCAGGTGGCGCTCGACCAGCTGATCGACCTGCACTGCTTCCTGCGCGACGCCAAGCAGCTGCACGCACACAGCGCGGCGCAGGAGGCTGCTCTCAGTGAGTACAGGCGCCGTCAGATATATCGGAGCGGGCAGGCGCTCACAAACATCTGAACACGGCAGGTGGCGCTCGACCAGCTGATCGACCTGCACTGCTTCCTGCGCGACGCCAAGCAGCTGCACGCACACAGCGCGGCGCAGGAGGCTGCTCTCAGTGAGTACAGGCGCCGTCAGATATATCGGAGCGGGCAGGCGCTCACAAACATCTGAACACGGCAGGTGGCGCTCGACCAGCTGATCGACCTGCACTGCTTCCTGCGCGACGCCAAGCAGCTGCACGCACACAGCGCGGCGCAGGAGGCTGCTCTCAGTGAGTACAGGCGCCGTCAGATATATCGGAGCGGGCAGGCGCTCACAAACATCTGAACACGGCAGGTGGCGCTCGACCAGCTGATCGACCTGCACTGCTTCCTGCGCGACGCCAAGCAGCTGCACGCACACAGCGCGGCGCAGGAGGCTGCTCTCAGTGAGTACAGGCGCCGTCAGATATATCGGAGCGGGCAGGCGCTCACAAACATCTGAACACGGCAGGTGGCGCTCGACCAGCTGATCGACCTGCACTGCTTCCTGCGCGACGCCAAGCAGCTGCACGCACACAGCGCGGCGCAGGAGGCTGCTCTCAGTGAGTACAGGCGCCGTCAGATATATCGGAGCGGGCAGGCGCTCACAAACATCTGAACACGGCAGGTGGCGCTCGACCAGCTGATCGACCTGCACTGCTTCCTGCGCGACGCCAAGCAGCTGCACGCACACAGCGCGGCGCAGGAGGCTGCTCTCAGTGAGTACAGGCGCCGTCAGATATATCGGAGCGGGCAGGCGCTCACAAACATCTGAACACGGCAGGTGGCGCTCGACCAGCTGATCGACCTGCACTGCTTCCTGCGCGACGCCAAGCAGCTGCACGCACACAGCGCGGCGCAGGAGGCTGCTCTCAGTGAGTACAGGCGCCGTCAGATATATCGGAGCGGTCAGGCGCTCACAAACATCTGAACACGGCAGGTGGCGCTCGACCAGCTGATCGACCTGCACTGCTTCCTGCGCGACGCCAAGCAGCTGCACGCACACAGCGCGGCGCAGGAGGCTGCTCTCAGTGAGTACAGGCGCCGTCAGATATATCGGAGCGGGCAGGCGCTCACAAACATCTGAACACGGCAGGTGGCGCTCGACCAGCTGATCGACCTGCACTGCTTCCTGCGCGACGCCAAGCAGCTGCACGCACACAGCGCGGCGCAGGAGGCTGCTCTCAGTGAGTACAGGCGCCGTCAGATATATCGGAGCGGGCAGGCGCTCACAAACATCTGAACACGGCAGGTGGCGCTCGACCAGCTGATCGACCTGCACTGCTTCCTGCGCGACGCCAAGCAGCTGCACGCACACAGCGCGGCGCAGGAGGCTGCTCTCAGTGAGTACAGGCGCCGTCAGATATATCGGAGCGGGCAGGCGCTCACAAACATCTGAACACGGCAGGTGGCGCTCGACCAGCTGATCGACCTGCACTGCTTCCTGCGCGACGCCAAGCAGCTGCACGCACACAGCGCGGCGCAGGAGGCTGCTCTCAGTGAGTACAGGCGCCGTCAGATATATCGGAGCGGGCAGGCGCTCACAAACATCTGAACACGGCAGGTGGCGCTCGACCAGCTGATCGACCTGCACTGCTTCCTGCGCGACGCCAAGCAGCTGCACGCACACAGCGCGGCGCAGGAGGCTGCTCTCAGTGAGTACAGGCGCCGTCAGATATATCGGAGCGGGCAGGCGCTCACAAACATCTGAACACGGCAGGTGGCGCTCGACCAGCTGATCGACCTGCACTGCTTCCTGCGCGACGCCAAGCAGCTGCACGCACACAGCGCGGCGCAGGAGGCTGCTCTCAGTGAGTACAGGCGCCGTCAGATATATCGGAGCGGGCAGGCGCTCACAAACATCTGAACACGGCAGGTGGCGCTCGACCAGCTGATCGACCTGCACTGCTTCCTGCGCGACGCCAAGCAGCTGCACGCACACAGCGCGGCGCAGGAGGCTGCTCTCAGTGAGTACAGGCGCCGTCAGATATATCGGAGCGGGCAGGCGCTCACAAACATCTGAACACGGCAGGTGGCGCTCGACCAGCTGATCGACCTGCACTGCTTCCTGCGCGACGCCAAGCAGCTGCACGCACACAGCGCGGCGCAGGAGGCTGCTCTCAGTGAGTACAGGCGCCGTCAGATATATCGGAGCGGGCAGGCGCTCACAAACATCTGAACACGGCAGGTGGCGCTCGACCAGCTGATCGACCTGCACTGCTTCCTGCGCGACGCCAAGCAGCTGCACGCACACAGCGCGGCGCAGGAGGCTGCTCTCAGTGAGTACAGGCGCCGTCAGATATATCGGAGCGGGCAGGCGCTCACAAACATCTGAACACGGCAGGTGGCGCTCGACCAGCTGATCGACCTGCACTGCTTCCTGCGCGACGCCAAGCAGCTGCACGCACACAGCGCGGCGCAGGAGGCTGCTCTCAGTGAGTACAGGCGCCGTCAGATATATCGGAGCGGGCAGGCGCTCACAAACATCTGAACACGGCAGGTGGCGCTCGACCAGCTGATCGACCTGCACTGCTTCCTGCGCGACGCCAAGCAGCTGCACGCACACAGCGCGGCGCAGGAGGCTGCTCTCAGTGAGTACAGGCGCCGTCAGATATATCGGAGCGGGCAGGCGCTCACAAACATCTGAACACGGCAGGTGGCGCTCGACCAGCTGATCGACCTGCACTGCTTCCTGCGCGACGCCAAGCAGCTGCACGCACACAGCGCGGCGCAGGAGGCTGCTCTTAGTGAGTACAGGCGCCGTCAGATATATCGGAGCGGGCAGGCGCTCACAAACATCTGAACACGGCAGGTGGCGCTCGACCAGCTGATCGACCTGCACTGCTTCCTGCGCGACGCCAAGCAGCTGCACGCACACAGCGCGGCGCAGGAGGCTGCTCTCAGTGAGTACAGGCGCCGTCAGATATATCGGAGCGGGCAGGCGCTCACAAACATCTGAACACGGCAGGTGGCGCTCGACCAGCTGATCGACCTGCACTGCTTCCTGCGCGACGCCAAGCAGCTGCACGCACACAGCGCGGCGCAGGAGGCTGCTCTCAGTGAGTACAGGCGCCGTCAGATATATCGGAGCGGGCAGGCGCTCACAAACATCTGAACACGGCAGGTGGCGCTCGACCAGCTGATCGACCTGCACTGCTTCCTGCGCGACGCCAAGCAGCTGCACGCACACAGCGCGGCGCAGGAGGCTGCTCTCAGTGAGTACAGGCGCCGTCAGATATATCGGAGCGGTCAGGCGCTCACAAACATCTGAACACGGCAGGTGGCGCTCGACCAGCTGATCGACCTGCACTGCTTCCTGCGCGACGCCAAGCAGCTGCACGCACACAGCGCGGCGCAGGAGGCTGCTCTTAGTGAGTACAGGCGCCGTCAGATATATCGGAGCGGGCAGGCGCTCACAAACATCTGAACACGGCAGGTGGCGCTCGACCAGCTGATCGACCTGCACTGCTTCCTGCGCGACGCCAAGCAGCTGCACGCACACAGCGCGGCGCAGGAGGCTGCTCTCAGTGAGTACAGGCGCCGTCAGATATATCGGAGCGGGCAGGCGCTCACAAACATCTGAACACGGCAGGTGGCGCTCGACCAGCTGATCGACCTGCACTGCTTCCTGCGCGACGCCAAGCAGCTGCACGCACACAGCGCGGCGCAGGAGGCTGCTCTCAGTGAGTACAGGCGCCGTCAGATATATCGGAGCGGGCAGGCGCTCACAAACATCTGAACACGGCAGGTGGCGCTCGACCAGCTGATCGACCTGCACTGCTTCCTGCGCGACGCCAAGCAGCTGCACGCACACAGCGCGGCGCAGGAGGCTGCTCTTAGTGAGTACAGGCGCCGTCAGATATATCGGAGCGGGCAGGCGCTCACAAACATCTGAACACGGCAGGTGGCGCTCGACCAGCTGATCGACCTGCACTGCTTCCTGCGCGACGCCAAGCAGCTGCACGCACACAGCGCGGCGCAGGAGGCTGCTCTCAGTGAGTACAGGCGCCGTCAGATATATCGGAGCGGTCAGGCGCTCACAAACATCTGAACACGCGTCTGTTTTATGGTTTAAGACATTTATTTCTCATAAGATTTACTTAAATCGCTCACTGAGAAAACAATAATTTTGCTTAAATCTAAATAGGAGAGGGTAGCATGCAAAAACATTGTGCATGTTATATTAATGTATGTATGTATTGCAGGCACGGAGATATCCCCAACGTGTAGCGTGGAGGAGGTGGACAACATTCTGAAGAAACACGAAGCCTTCGAGAAGCTACTGGCCACCCAGGTACGCCATTTTAGATTGCTGACTGATGATGATGTATAATTCCTTTATTTGAAAAGAGACTAGGTAGGTGGGTAAAGAGACTATAGGTAGGTAGGTAAATTAAGAATAAATACAAATACAAAATTATTTATTTGTCCAACATAGGTAATTCAGTGTTACAGTTCAGTCAGTTTCACTATGAGGCGCCTCACGGCATACAAATTTTGAGAGCAGGCATGTCAAAATACAATAGGTATTTACATAAATTATTTTACAAGTCCTTATCATCTAAATAAATCTTTTATTGAACTATAAATAAACTTAAAAAATAAACTAATATTAAAACAAAACCTAGCTCAACCTACGGGGTCTATATTATATGTACGATTACCTCCTATATCGCCGGCACTTGGGAGTGTGCCCACAAGACTGCCTGCATTTCCTCGCTGGATGCATTGACTTATATCTCAGGACTGGCCTTACGGGCAATAAGAATGGTGCCAGTATAGCGGTGTGACACCGCTACAACGCGATTCGTTGATGAGTTCGCATCACGCGCGCGATTGGTCGCAACTAGTTGCGTTAGACTGCACGTTTGGCTCGAATTCGTGAGTGACACCGCTGAACTAGTACCATTGTTAGTGCCCGTGAGGCCCGTCCTGAGATATACGTCAATGGCTGGATGGCAATGCCAATGCGCTGAGCGAGGAACGAGCCAGCCCTGCGGTCACCAGTGGAACGAATGAGAAGATATTTTAATTTTTTTTAAGTTTCAGTGCCTCCGGCCCCCAAGGACCTATCGTGTAAAATGCCTTACAAAATGCAATACTTCCAGGACGAGAAGCTAACGACCCTGAACAGCCACGGAGACAAGCTGCTGCAGCAGAACCACGTGGAGAGCCAGAAGATCGCCGACGAGCTGCGCGCCATCAACGAGAGGAGGCAGAAGGTATACCACTTCCAGGACGAGACGCTGACGACCCTGAACAGCCACGGAGACAAGCTGCTGCAGCAGAACCGCGTGGAGAGCCAGAAGATCGCCGACGAGCTGCGCGCCATCAACGAGAGGAGGCAGAAGGTATACCACTTCCAGGACGAGACGCTGACGACCCTGAACAGCCACGGAGACAAGCTGCTGCAGCAGAACCACGTGGAGAGCCAGAAGATCGCCCACGAGCTGCGCGCCATCAACGAGAGGAGACAGAAGGTATACCACTTTTATTTCACTTGCATATTTTTACTGTGTTTATCTGTTATGGAACCCATGTCCGGGGTGTCGTAAGAGGCGACTAAGTCCACAAACGAAGCAGTAAGTTATTTCGTCACAGGGGAGATGGTACTCTTAGCAATGTTTTGCAATCCATCTAGGAGAAGGATACTCCAAAATAAAACCCGGAAAGGAGTTTCCGTAAGGCGCGAGTAGGGTCCAACCTGAAATAAGCGGCACACGTATTGGCTCGCCTTTCCTGTGGGATATGACAGTGAAGCCGTGAGGGTAATACAGGTGCTGGGCATCCCTGCGTTTCCTTAATTCCGTCCCAGGCGGTGTAATGTCTAATGTCTTACACCATAAATCGTCTGCAATAGACGCTAAGGCCAATGATGATCCGGGGTAGAACTTGAGATCAGAACTAGAGATAGTCAGTTGCATCTTATTTTCACTTAAGTATTCCATCTCTTAAAGTTTTATGGCATTTTAATTTGGAGTTAAATTTCAGCCAGATAACTACGAATCGAATTTCAGCAACATACAGACTAACGTTGAATTTTCAGCGATATTTTCTCTTTGTTATACTTTACATATCAGGCGTTAGTTTTGATCGTTAATTTAATTCGTTACGTTCACAATAGTTTTGCATTTAACCCATGCTGCATGTAATAAAAAATATTTGTTTAAATCTGAACTTTAATAGCTGTCAATAGAGTTGAATATCATATCCACCATATATAGCTTTGTATGCTGTAATGGGTTAACCCCTCAACTCTCGGCGTTGCTGCAAAAGGTGCAGAATTTGTTATTGGTATTGTAACATGTCCAATAATGTACTGTTGTGTGTGTAGTTGTACGAGGCAGCGGCTGCACGCCACAAGCTACTGCTCCGGACACGTGCGCGCGCGCAGTTCGCGCGGGACGCTGCCGAAACGCGAGGCTGGCTCGCTGACAAGCTGGCCAAACTACACAATGATCACCAGCAAGGTATACTGACTAAACATGTTCAAACCTGAACGTTATAATAAAGTGTTACGTGAGTTAACCGTAAAATTTGTTTAATATTAAAAATCTTCGGACGGAATGGAGATTTAATCTGTGCCAAGAAAAAAAACTTTGAAATGTTAAAATATTTTTTAACATGCCAGTTTATTGCATTTTCTCGTTCACACCGCTTGATAAACATCTGAATTATGCCACAGAATAAATAATAATACTAGGTACAGAATATTCACTCTCTAACAAAACGCGTCTATTACGGCAGATATGTCCGCTAGGTGGCGCAAGCGCGAGCAGGCGTCCATTCTGTACCGGCGCGCGACAACTACTATGGCTAGACACCAAGATTAGTGTGGGTCGCAATGGTCGTATGTACTTGTAGGTACTTGTAGCGACGCGACGAAATCGCGGAGTGAGCCAAGGCTGATTATGGATAGAAAAAAACAAATTTATTTTGGTCCAAAAAAATATCTACATTTCGTCTAAGACATGGCTAAAATGTTCAAAAATATCGAAGCTAAAACTTTGTAACACAAACACCCTGTGCAACATACTCCATAAATCTTTATTATTCGATAACTGAAACTCAAAAACTATCGGAAACTAAAACCTAAACGAGCGCAACACTTCACAACGGTTCACTGACCTTTCCCGACATTTCCAGGCGAAGTAACCGACCTGGAAGACAAGATCAAGAAGCTCCAGAAGCACCAGGCCTTCACGGCCGAGCTGGCCGCCAACCGCGCGCGCCTCCAGGAGATCCAGGCCTTGGCCGAACAGCTGCGGCCTGACGAGGAGGTGGAGAAGCAGATGGCGCAGCTGAAGGAAGACTGGGGGAAGCTGGAAAAGGCTACGGAGGAGAGAGGTGAGTGCAGACTACCAGGTTCAGGTGGAACAACCGCGCGTGTGCAGGAGATCCAGGCCCTGGCCGAGCAGCTGCGGCCTGACGAGGAGGTGAAGCAGATGGCGCAGCTGAAGGAAGACTGGGGGAAGCTGGAGGAGGCTACGGAGGAGAGAGGTGAGTGCAGACTACCAGGTCCAGGTGGAACAACCGCGCGTGTGCAGGAGATCCAGGCCTTGGCTGAACAGCTGCGGCCTGATGAGGAGGTGGAGAAAGACACAGCTGAGTGGTGAGGTGAGTGGAGTCTACCAGGTCCAGGTGGACCAACCGCGCGTGTGCAGGAGATCCAGGCCTTGGCTGAACAGCTGCGGCCTGACGAGGAGGTGGAGAAGCAGATGGCGCAGCTGAAGGAAGACTGGGGGAAGCTGGAGAAGGCTACGGAGGAGAGAGGTGAGTGCAGACTACCAGGTCCAGGTGGGACAACCGCGCGTGTGCAGGAGATCCAGGCCTTGGCTGAACAGCTGCGGCCTGACGAGGAGGTGGAGAAGCAGATGGCGCAGCTGAAGGAAGACTGGGGGAAGCTGGAGAAGGCTACGGAGGAGAGAGGTGAGTGCAGACTACCAGGTGCCAATTTCACATCGGTGACAGGTGCGACAATTGTAAAACATCACTGTTGCAGATGTCACAGGCATCCGTGGGCTACGGTTACCGCTTACCATCGGGCGGGCCGTATTCCTGTTTGCCACCATCATTGTATTATTAAAAAAACTTTATTATATCGGAAGAAACAGATAAGTATTTCTCTTTTACGAAGTTTCTGACAATTGTCACAAGATTTAAAAGAATTTTCGGTAATTCTTGACAGGAAATTAGTTCTGTGTCGGAATTTCGTGACAATTGTCGTGTTTCCTGTGACAAATGTCATCGCAAGGGTTACGCAAAACCTTAACAAATTACACACCTAAACCTTCATCAAGAATCACACTATTAACAGTTTAAACCGCATGAAAATCCGTTCGACAGTTTTTGTGCTCATCGCAAACATATTTATACACAAACAGACGCAGCGAGGGACTTTGTTTTATAAGATGTGTAATAACAAGTGATTGTGTGTTCAGGGCGCGGTCTCGAAGAGGCACAGGACATCTTGGAGTTCAACCAGCATCTGGACAAGATCGAGGCATGGATCCGCGACAAGGAGATGATGGTACGTCTGGCTGTCAACATTACTTCAACGCTCCACGTAGAGTGCCTGGATATGATTCTATAACTAGACTAATCTCAATAAGACCTAGCTTCCTCTCTCTAAATTAAAAGAGAGATAACAGTCGCTTCAGTAATACCAAAAATTTTGGAAGATTTTCGATTTTTGTGGCGAGATTTCTAATGCCTGGGCCACACTAACGAGATTAGGATAGAATAGAAATCATTTATTCAGCCAACACATCAATACAAATAACACATATAGCAAATACATACAAAGATAAACAAAGCAGTAGAAATAGAGATGTGAAGCCGAAATGGTTTCCACTCAGCTATGCGGCTGGCACGACTATAGTTCGTTTTTTTAGCATTAGAAAGAAGGTAAGCGATCTTGACATGTCTTTTAATTGAAAAAAGCTTTTTAAAAATCAGTAACTTATACTTATGAAAGGAGAAGAATATAAATGATCGTATTAGATTCATAATTGTTACATATTTGCCGTGACTTATTTTTAAAACATGTTTTTCAATTAAAAGACACATCAAGATTGTTTACCTTTTTTCTAATGCTAAAAAAAACGAACTATAGCGTGGTCAACGGTGCTAGTTTTCCGTGGAGCCAGCGGAGTGTGCGGGACAGCATAGAGTAAGTGTTATGAATAAGGCAGTTTATATTTATCTCATGTGTATTATTATTATTTGTATCTCCGTTATAAAACTCTCGGGTCTTTCGAGCCCGGTCATTTATAAGGCTTGCGTGGGGATATAGATCCAACACGTAGAGGCCATTTGGAGAGATTTGATGTCATGTAGAACGCCTGCTGGAACCCATTCACGGGTACATCAATAGATACCCATGAACCGGTTTCAGCAGGCATTGGAAGCTATTGTAGAGAATATGGACAGAGTGCTGGTCTATGTTTTAAGTTTGGGTGGAAAAAAGACTGGGCTATTGCTAAGAGTTCCGGACACCTGCCATAACATTGCCTTATTATTATTATTATTGGGGTTTTGTGGGCCTTTGAGTGTCGCTTCGACCAAGCTATGATCTCATGTGTATGTGCAGGTGCAAGCTCACGAGTTAGGGCGCGACTACGAGCACTGCTCGGCGCTGGTCCGCAAGCTGGACGACCTCGACTCGGACATGAAGGTGGACGAGCAGCGCGTCAAGACCACGTGCGCGCTCGCCGACCGCCTGCTGCGGCAGGTGGGTGCCACTCCTAACACTACGGGCTCTGTAATATGTTGCTACAATCATTGGGTACTTTCCTCTACTTAATAGCACATTATTGCAGAGGCCGGGAAAGGGCAATTCGTGGATGAGTTTCGATTTTGTCGGACGACGCGAAGCGGAGTCCGACAAAGAAGACGAATCCACGAATTGCTATTCCTGCCGAGGCATATATAGTGCTTTTCTCCAAACATGCGAGGAAATAAGGTAAAATAATAATTATTTAAGCATCAAGCATGACTCAAATCGAACCTTCACATCAAAAATGTCAAAAACAATTTCCCTCTAAAATTAATTTTTAAAAGTTAAGGGCACAAAGTTATTCTGCCATTCAGTACATTCAATATTCGTTCATTCAATATAATTGTGCAATATAGTTGGTCAAACCAATTTGTCAGTCAGTAAGAACCAGGAAAACTATACCCATCCTTTTCTTTTGGGTACTAGTACTAGTGTAAGACAAAGATAGTATGATTCTCTCTGTCTATGTTTGAAATGAGAAAGTCCTTTGACAAACTATATAAACTTTATGTACACGGATGAGATCCTTAAAAAAATATAAAAATAATCTTTGATTTTATAAGCAGTATTCGCACGATCATACACGAGCACAACGGTCTTGTAAGAACGAGACAAGTAAGGTCGTTTATCTTACTATCTCACTCTATCCTATAGCTTGAAATGATAGCTGATCGGGTCGTGTAGACGCGGCTCGCGGCTTTAATAATTGGCTGTTTGCGTTTTTTATTTTTAAAAAGTAAAAAACACTACAGTAATAAGTTATTACTGTAGTGTTTTTTTCATTCCCGTCCGCTAGAACAGGACAGCGATAGTTTGATTTTTTTAAATTAGAGTTTGACAATAACGTAGAACTTCCTGTACTATTTTTGCTACAATAAGGTGAACATTTCCGAGCATATTGGAGAAAAATAAATTATTTCACACCGTGCACGAAATAAAGCACCAGATAATTATTACAAAAACATAGATAGGAGTGTTTTGTAAATACTATTTCTATTTAATAAATTGGATTAAAATATAAAAAGTAGGCGGGTTGACCGTGACGTCACTACACACGTTTTCATATAAATTCCATATTAGAAAATCGTTTTGACAGTTCTAAAAAAGAAGCTGATTTGGCTAGTTGGAAAGTAGCCAATTGTACACATCGCGAACATGACTCAGTTAGAGTCAGTTTAGAAAAAGTTTTTTTTAACAAAAAATAAGAAATAATTATCAAACTTGCTTACAAATTTTAACGAGTAGAAACGGACACGCTTCGCTCGCGTTACGCGCTCGCTCGCTCAATTATAAACGCAAAAGTAACTGTTTCTGTTTTCTAATCACTGAACTAATTACAGATGTAGTGCATAATTGTTGTCCATCTAGGAAATGTTCGTATTTGTCATGCTACTTCAGTCAATCTCAATACTTTTTGTACCGAGACTGACTGAAATAGCAAGACAGGTTCGAACATCTGTAGATGATATATGGTGTGTAATTTCAATACACATAAATAAATGATTAAGCTTATGGCAACTCCAAAAGCTTCAATGTTATATAAAAATGTAAAGTGGTTATCTAGAGACTTTATCCAAACTATCCCAAGCGTAGCAGCACCAGAGCAGCATCAATACATTTAATTTCTATAAATGTAAAGGATGACTCTCGCTAGCCCGGTCCGAGGCGTCTGCCATGTCATTTTCTATGACGGCTGATCGGTCATCACGTGGTGCTTTGCTAGAAAACGAAGCGCCGAAAGCTCCGGTTTAGCGTGAGTCATACTTTATGCTTGAACGCATAGTAAAGTAATGCATTTTATGCGTAAGATGCGTAAGTGTAAGGCCTGAGTGGACGCTGGAAGCGGAGCGTTCGGCGGGGCGTGCAGCGTGGCTGTGGGCTCACTTGTGATGTGAGCAGCGTGCACTAAGGCCGCTCCTATACGTGCGCATTTGTTTAACATGCACGCCGCACGCCCCGCCCCGCTGCACGCCCAACTCGAGCGTCCACTCGGGCCTTACACTAAGGGGCGCCCCCTACGCCGAGTTTGGCGTAATATTCCGTATTGTGATGGTGTTGGTGTGTGGTGTCAGGGTCCGACGCAGCAGGCGGCGGCGGTGGCGGCGCGGCGCGACGCGCTGCTGCACAAGTGGCGCGCGCTCAGCGGAGCCCTGCAGACCTACCGCGACGCGCTCGCTGCCGCGCTAGAGATACACGCCTTCAACAGGTCAGTTACAGTTTTTTAGGCGATTTAACAGGGTAAAATATAGACTACCTAGGTATTCAACTTACTGATGACAGCTTGACGGCAATGGTGAACATTCTTCATGGTTTTCTTACTACATGAGTAGACAAAAGTTAACGCCGATTTTATATGATTTATTCTGGAAAACCACTTAAATATTTCCGTTTAGGCCATGGTTGACTGGTCGATAATGACTTCCTTCTTATATATTAGCAGTAATATTGAAATAAATCAATAACCGTCACTTCCATCTGTAAGAACACAGCTTGATGCTATTATTTCCAAATGAAATATTTTAAAAGCAAAATACACCTAAAGTGTTTTTCTTTTTTTATTAAATAAGGAACTTTGCTTTTCCCTACAATTTTCATCAAAATCTATAATCTCTTATCGTAAGGTGAATGTAAATAATGAATAAATATTAAATAACATTTTATTTAGTATTACACAAAATGTATTATTTAATCCAGGGACGTGGAAGACACCGCGGAGCGCATCGCGAAGAAAGCGGCCCTCTTCAGCAGCAACGAGCGCGGACGCGACCTGGACGCTGCGCAGGAGTTGAAGAGGCGGCACCTGGCGCGGGCGGCCGAGGCTGGCGCTGTCGGAGACAAGATCAAGCAGCTGTGCGCAGAGGGAGCCACGCTGCAGAGCAAGTGAGTACGAGATATGTCGCTGCGCTGTGTTAGTCGGCAGCAACTGTTGCAGGAGTATGGTTTCTTGAGCGGCCGAGGCTGGCGCTGTCGGAGACAAGATCAAGCAGCTGTGCGCCGAGGGAGCCACGCTGCAGAGCAAGTGAGTACGAGATATGTCGCTGCGCTGTGTTAGTCGGCAGCAACTGTTGCAGGAGTATGGTTTATTGAGCGGCCGAGACTGGCGCTGTCGGAGACAAGATCAAGCAGCTGTGCGCCGAGGGAGCCACGCTGCAGAGCAAGTGAGTACGAGATATGTCGCTGCGCTGTGTTAGTCGGCAGCAACTGTTGCAGGAGTATGGTTTATTGAGCGGCCGAGACTGGCGCTGTCGGAGACAAGATCAAGCAGCTGTGCGCCGAGGGAGCCACGCTGCAGAGCAAGTGAGTACGAGATATGTCGCTGCGCTGTGTTAGTCGGCAGCAACTGTTGCAGGAGTATGGTTTATTGAGCGGCCGAGACTGGCGCTGTCGGAGACAAGATCAAGCAGCTGTGCGCCGAGGGAGCCACGCTGCAGAGCAAGTGAGTACGAGATATGTCGCTGCGCTGTGTTAGTCCGCAGCAACTGTTGCAGGAGTATGGTTTCTTGAGCGGCCGAGGCTGGCGCTGTGGGAGACAAGATCAAGCAGCTGTGTGCAGAGGGAGCCACGCTGCAGAGCAAGTGAGTACACGATATGTCGCTGCGCTGTGTTAGTCCGCAGCAACTGTTGCAGGAGTATGGTTTATTGAGCGGTCGAGGCTGGCGCTGTGGGAGACAAGATCAAGCAGCTGTGCGCAGAGGGAGCCACGCTGCAGAGCAAGTGAGTACGAGATATGTCGCTGCGCTGTGTTAGTCCGCAGCAACTGTTGCAGGAGTATGGTTTATTGAGCGGCCGAGGCTGGCGCTGTCGGAGACAAGATCAAGCAGCTGTGCGCAGAGGGAGCCACGCTGCAGAGCAAGTGAGTACGAGATATGTCGCTGCGCTGTGTTAGTCGGTAGCAACTATTGCAGGAGTATGGTTTCTTGAGCGGCCGAGGCTGGCGCTGTGGGAGACAAGATCAAGCAGCTGTGCGCAGAGGGAGCCACGCTGCAGAGCAAGTGAGTACGAGATATGTCGCTGCGCTGTGTTAGTCGGTAGCAACTGTTGCAGGAGTATGGTTTCTTGAGCGGCCGAGGCTGGCGCTGTGGGAGACAAGATCAAGCAGCTGTGCGCAGAGGGAGCCACGCTGCAGAGCAAGTGAGTACACGATATGTCGCTGCGCTGTGTTAGTCGGCAGCAACTGTTGCAGGAGTATGGTTTCTTGAGCGGCCGAGGCTGGCGCTGTGGGAGACAAGATCAAGCAGCTGTGCGCAGAGGGAGCCACGCTGCAGAGCAAGTGAGTACACGATATGTCGCTGCGCTGTGTTAGTCGGCAGCAACTGTTGCAGGAGTATGGTTTCTTGAGCGGCCGAGGCTGGCGCTGTGGGAGACAAGATCAAGCAGCTGTGCGCAGAGGGAGCCACGCTGCAGAGCAAGTGAGTACGAGATATGTCGCTGCGCTGTGTTAGTCGGTAGCAACTGTTGCAGGAGTATGGTTTCTTGAGCGGCCGAGGCTGGCGCTGTGGGAGACAAGATCAAGCAGCTGTGCGCAGAGGGAGCCACGCTGCAGAGCAAGTGAGTACGAGATATGTCGCTGCGCTGTGTTAGTCGGTAGCAACTGTTGCAGGAGTATGGTTTCTTGAGCGGCCGAGGCTGGCGCTGTGGGAGACAAGATCAAGCAGCTGTGCGCAGAGGGAGCCACGCTGCAGAGCAAGTGAGTACAATATATGTCACTACATGTAGTGACATACGTATCTTGCATATTTATTTTCCATTGTATTGTCACGGAAATGTACGAATACGTGTCTTGCTATTTCAGTCAGTCTCGGTACAAAAAGTTGTGAGGTTGACTGAAGTAGCATGACAAATACGAACGTGTCCGAGATAACACGATGGAAAACAATTATGCAGTACATCTGTACGCTGTGTTAATCGGTACCGACTGTTGCAGGACTTGCAGGAGTATGGCTTTTTTGGTTATAAAAACCATACTCCTGCAAAACTGCTACAACGCTTCAGCAACAGTCAGTACACTTCCCGGTTTCCGATGAAGATGAAAAATTTGCATACGTGTGTCACCAGACACAATGCAATATTATGGTACCATCGAGCTGATCTAATGATAGAGACAGGAGGTGGCCATAGGAACTCTGCGATAAAACAACGCGACCTAGTGTTTGGGGCTTTTAGAATGGTCTCGATGGGAGGATGTCTGTGGAAAGAAAAGTGCAGTCAGCGCTAAAAGCTTGTACCAAAAATGAAATTTTATGCCAAAAACTTTTTTAATTATGTATTTATATGTACTAACATTTAGTTTTTAAGTTTCGATGTAAGTAGACTAACACAATATGGATTTTAGAACCAATTTTTATTTGTAGACACCCGGAGCGCGCCTCGGAGATCGAAGGCCACCTGTCCGCGCTCCGCTCGGACTGGGAGCGCCTGCAGCGGCTCGCCGCGACACGCACCGCGCTGCTCGATGACGCCATCGCTGAACACAAGTTCGACGATAGCCTTAAGGTACTATTACCAAACAGTCTACTTTTTAGGGTTCCGTACCCAAAGGGTAAAAAACGGGACCCTATTACTAAGACTTCGCTGTCCGTCCGTCCGTCCGTCTGTCACCAGGCTGTATCTCACGAACCGTAATAGCTAGACAGTTGAAATTTTCACAGATGATGTATTTCTGTTGCCGCTATAACAACAAATACTGAAAACAGAATAAAATAAAGATTTAAGTGGGGCTCCCATACAACAAACGTGATTTTTGACCGAAGTTAAGCAACGTCGGGCGGGGTCAGTACTTGGATGGGTGACCGTTTTTTTGCTTGTTTTGCTCTATTTTTTGTTGATGGTGCGGAATCCTCCGTGCGCGAGTCCGACTCGCACTTGGCCGGTTTAATTTACACTACTTTTGGGAGCAAATCAAATTATTAAGAAAAATCTAGTCTTAGTAAGACGGCATATAGTCGAGAAATTTGGACTGATTCCACCGTGGCGGGGTGGCCAAGGGGTTCAAGGCGTCAGCACGGATTGCTAAAGACGCCGGTTCGAATCCGACCTTCACCACTAGAGTCTTTAATATATGACATCTATTTCAGTTTATAAGTCAACTTTTTTACTAACATAACTCCCGTGAGACCAAAAAGAATAGAATGCTCACTCCATATATCAGTTTTTTTACCAAAACGACTATTATTTTCGTAGTCGGCATCTAGCGTCAAGTAGCGGAATTATCAGTACTGCTACTTGACAATAGATGTAGCACCGACCGGAAAGTCTAATGCTCAACAACATAAAAAAAAAAATAAAAAAAAAATCATTTATTTCAGACCTTGAGTCCATACACTTACAACTAACTACAAACTAAATTTAACTTAAAAACAAAGTTTTGTACGGAACACTAATAATATGAGCTAGACTATAAATAGTGTTTGATGACTCGGTAATAACTACATACACTCATGTGTATGTAGCCACCACCGAGTGTACCCCGGCCCAGTGCACAAGAAGCTGACTGTCCATCCTGTCCGCTATAACAGTCAGGAGACTGTTGCGACATAAGACTTTCCGGTCGGTGCTACATCTATTGTCAAGTAGCAGTACTGATAATTCCACTAGTCGATGCTAGATGTAGACACTGAAATGAATAGTCTTTTTGGTATCAAAACTGATGTATGGAGTGAGCACTCTTGTCTTACTATATTTCTCTATGGCGGGGGTAATGAGTGATGGTATGTGTGCGCAGGAGCTGGATGTGTGGGTGTCGGAGAGCGTGAAGCGCATGCGCGGCGGCGCGGCGCCCGACTCCGCGGCCGACGCGCAGGCCATGCTCGACACACACAAGGAGAGGAAGGTACTTACGTACACTGGCCCTATTCTAATTACTATGAGACCAAATGCTTGTAGGGACACAATGTAACAGGAATGCTGTCAACGCATTCTAGATGCGAGCCGCAAGGCGCGGGCCTCGCCAGTTGTCCCCCGCCTTGCGACCTGCCCGGTAGTTCCCAATTGCGTAAAGTACTGTAACGATTTTGCTAAATTTACCTACTAATTAATTTGGTATTTTCAGGGTTAGCTTCTATTATTGTGTGATAACTAATGCCGAAGCAGTAAATAAACTTTGAATACCTATATTCAGTGACTTTTAAATTAACATCCTTCTGATCCCGGAGTTCGTAGTAGTGATTATAGATTCATACATGCTAATTACTATGGGACCAGATGCTAATTACTATTGGACCAAATGCTAATTACTATGGGACCAAATGTTGATTACTATTGGACCAAATGGTAATTACTATTGGACCAAATGTTAATTACTATTGGACCAAATGGTAATTACTATGGGACCAGATGCTAATTACTATGGGGCCAAATGCTAATTACTATGGGACCAAATGCTAATTACTATTGGACCAAATGCTAATTACTATGGGACAAAATGCTAATTACTATTGGACCAAATGCTAATTACTATGGGACCAAATGCTAATTACTATTGTACCAAATGCTAATTACTATTGGACCAAATGCTAATTACTATTGTACCAAATGCTAATTACTATTGTACCAAATGCTAATTACTATTGTACCAAATGCTAATTACTATGGTACCAAATGCTAATTACTATGGAACCAGATGCTAAATACTATGGAACCAGATGCTAATTACTATGGAACCAGATGCATACATCCAAATAAACTAGGCGAACTCAGCTAACAATTCTACCTAATACAACTTTGACTTTGACTTTACAAAATAATGCACCAATTATTTATTGCGTAAATAGGAAAATCAATTCAGTGCGCTATATACTGGCTATATATGTTTTGGTATACGTCTTAACAATGTTTTGTTTGATAGACGGAGATAGACAACCGCCAGAAGAGTATAGCGGCGCTGCAGCGCGAGGAGCAGAGCCCGGAGAAGCTGAAGAAGCTGACCGAGCTGGCGCAGACCCTCGACCAGGCCTGGCTGCAGCGAGAGCAGCACCTCACACAGGTATACACGTGCACAGTGTGCGAGACGGAGACAGACAACCACCAGAAGAGTATAGCTGACTGACGGAGCTGGCGCACACCCTCGACCAGGCCTGGCTGCAGCGAGAGCAGCACCTCACACAGGTATACACGTGCACAGTGTGCGAGACGGAGACAGACAACCGCCAAAAGAGTATAGCTGACTCACATGGATTTGACCTCTGATCTTTGTTTTTATTCAAATACTTAACCGAATATATGATATTTCTTCCAGTTTATTTGAAGACATGTTTTATCAACAGCATACAATATTAACGTTAATGTTTTGTCTCAGGCGCACCAGCTGCAGCTGCTTAAGGAGCAAGCGAGACAGACAGAGGACTGGCTCGCGGCCAAGGAGGCTTTCCTGAACAATGACGACCTCGGCGAGAACCTAGACGGTATTTAAATATTCTTACATGTTGACTAACCTCGTGCCGCCCAATGTGCATTAGAAAGTACACTCAGTTTCGATGGAATGTCAACCTTAATAACAAACAGAGTAGGTAGCATTCCATTTGTCTCGTAAAACTTTCGAGCAAATGAAATTCAATCTAATCGAAAATACAGTAAGATTCAAACTTCCTTGGCTATAATTTTGTATGATGGGTGGCACGAGGTACCACAGTAAGCTCAAGAAGGCTTGTGTTGAGGGTACTCAGACAACGATATATAGTTGGTCAAACCAATTTGGCAGTAAATAAGAACAAAACAAACTATACTCATCCTTTTCTTTTGGGTGCTAGTACTAGTGTAAGACAAAGATAGTATGATTCTTTCTATGTTTGAAATGAGACAGTCCTTTGACAAACAATATATAATATACAAATACATAAATACATAGAAAACACCCAAGACTCAGGAACAAATATCTGTGCTCATCACACAAATAAATACCGGGATTCGATAAACAAATACTAAAAACAAAATTAATATTTAAGTGGGGCTCCCATACAAGAAACGTGTTTTTTTGCGTAACTGTACGGAACCCTTTGCGCGCGAGTCCGACTCGTACTTGGCCGGTTTTAACATTTGTTTTTTTTTTCTTTTATTGAGAAACAAACAGTCTTATAATAAACATAAGAGCAACTTAGCTAATAGCTACAAATTGATTTATTTATAGACCTACTATTTTAGATTTAAATGTTTTTGTTAGAAATAGATATAACTTCACAGAGTTTTGTTATTGTGTTTTTTTTTATTCTAGCCGTGGAAACATTAATCAGGAAGCACGCAGAGTTCGCCAAGTTGCTGGACTCCGGAGTGGCTCGAGTGGAAGAACTGGAGACCTTCGCTCGCTCGCTACTCGAGGGAGGGCATTACGACCAAGCTTACATCGAGCGACGACTCGCCGCCATCTTGGCGCGAAGAGACAAACTCAAGGTGAGCACCCACCATAGACTAGGAATCCTCTAGACGGAGTTTAGAGCAATTATTTCATGAAACCGATGCTGCCAAAAATACTGGGGTGCGGGGGGCGAGGTGAGCGAGTCCCGTGCCGTGATTGGTCCGTTCAAAGACACGGACCAATCACGGCACGGGATTCTGACACTTGACTCGAAGATGGAGTAAAAATACCGTATATTTGTGGCAGAGGGGGTAGCGTTACTATGCTCAGTCTAGAGGATGTCTTGTCTGTGGCACCCACCCATCAACCAATCTCACCCAACAAATAATTAGCACCCATCAACCAATCAACACGTAGATCAAATTGGGGTAGGTAGGTGAAAGCCGCGAGCTCGTAATAGGGTAGTTGTCTTACTAGTCAAATCAGTTTCTTTTTTCGAACAGCATTGGCCACTGGAGGCCTTGGTCCACTGACAATCCAACCTCTAGACTGAGCTTAGGCCAATTCTTTCATGAAACCGATGCTGCCAAAAATACGGGGGTGCGGGGGGACGAGGTGAGCGAATCCCGTGCCGTGATTGGTCCGTTCAAAGACACGGACCAATCACGGCACGGGATTGACTCGAAGATGGAGTAACGCTACCGTATGTGTGGCAGAGGGGGTAGCGCGACTATTCTATGTCTAGAAGTTGGATTGTCTGTGCCTTGGTCACTCTTTCTTAGTACATGACATTTATTTAGGTGATAGTCATTTCCGCAAAAAATACTTCCCGTATTATTATTTTTAGAGTAGCCTTCCCCATTTCATTTTAGCTTGATGTTGAATGCTGACGTGTTTAATTATTGTCCAGGAGTCGTGCCGCGCGCGCGGCGTGATGCTGCAGCAGTCCAAGCAGCTGCTGGAGTTCCTGCGGGACCTGGAGCACGAGCAGGAGTGGATCGCGCTCAAGATGCAGACCGCCACCGACCACAACTACAGGTACATGCTACACACGTGATGCTGCAGCTGCTGCGGGACCTGGAGCACGAGCAGGAGTGGATCGCGCTCAAGATGCAGACCGCCACCGACCACAACTACAGGTACATGCTACACACGTGATGCTGCAGCTGCTGCGGGACCTGGAGCACGAGCAGGAGTGGATCGCGCTCAAGATGCAGACCGCCACCGACCACAACTACAGGTACATGCTACACACGTGATGCTGCAGCTGCTGCGGGACCTGGAGCACGAGCAGGAGTGGATCGCGCTCAAGATGCAGACCGCCACCGACCACAACTACAGGTACATGCTACACACGTGATGCTGCAGCTGCTGCGGGTCCTGGAGCACGAGCAGGAGTGGATCGCGCTCAAGATGCAGACCGCCACCGACCACAACTACAGGTACATGCTACACACGTGATGCTGCAGCTGCTGCGGGACCTGGAGCACGAGCAGGAGTGGATCGCGCTCAACATGCAGACCGCCACCGACCACAACTACAGGTACATGCTACACACGTGATGCTGCAGCAGTCCCAGCAGCTGCTGGAGCTGCTGCGGGACCTGGAGCACGAGCAGGAGTGGATCGGGCTCAACATGCAGACCGCCACCGACCACAACTACAGGTATATACTGTGGCGTCTCCTCCAGCTGTCACTGTCGATGACTTGCCACAAAATTCTAACAGATGGCGTTAGGGAGCTAAAACGTAATTTGGTAGAAACCTACATCGCACTTACGGAGTGTCAAATGTCACTTCACTTACTATATACTCATTCTGACTCAGAGTTTGAAATTATTCGGATAATTATAGTCTTTGATAACTATCGCGATAATTATCCGATAAATATCGAACAGCCAAGTGGTCATGCCGACATGGCCCTCCCCTCCCCCTGTTGCTGTAACGTAATATGTGGGTGAGCCCTATGGTGGTTGTAAGGACGCTCGTTGCTTTTTACGTGTCTCATTCAGAAGGGGGCAAAGGCCAATATGTCTACTAGTGGGGTTTTTTGAAGTGAAAACTTCTTTAGTGGCGCTGTGCACTTTTTGAGGTGGGGAAAAAAATTTAAATTCGAGACAGCGTAAGACGATCACGTGACCGTGAGATTTAGATGGCATTTAAATCAATAAAGAAAAACTCAATGACATTACATGAAAAACTGTTACATTGAGTTTTTCTTTATTGATTTAAATGCCATCTAGTGAGTTTCGCTCTAACTGGTATTAATATAACTCGAGTACTAACAGTGATGTGCTTAGGGGTTTCAAGTAATGGCATTAATCTCCATTACACATAGTGCATTTTGCACTAGTCATTGAGTTTTCACTTCTGCCGGCACTCCCGGAGTGCAACCCGTTGTTTTTTTTTATCAAATGTGTATGTGTGTGTGGGTGTTGTTATTATTATTTTAATAATGTACTCTTTTATTTGTATGTACAGGGAGCTGTCGAACCTGCAGAGCAAGATTCAGAAGCACGCCGCCTTCGAGTCCGAGCTAGCGTCCAACAAGAAGCGAATAGACGATGTCGCCAACCGAGGCGAGGAACTCATAGGTACTTACGCTCCTCATACTAATATCAGTGGGGTGACACACGATCTTCGAGTCCGAGCTCGCGGCCGACAAGAAGCGAATAGACGACGTCGCCAACCGAGGCGAGGAACTCATAGGTACTTAGCTCCTCATACTAATATCAGTGGGGTGACTCGACCTTCGAGTCCGAGCTGGCGGCCGACAAGAAGAGAATAGACGACGTGGCCAACCGAGGCGAGGAACTCATAGGTACTTACGCTCCTCATACTAATATCAGTGGGGTGACACTTTCGGACAAACTCGGCTCCGTTCGGCTCAGCAAATCTCCGAGCAATTATTACGGTTGACACAACTTGACGTCCCTTTGCGTGCACGACCACAGATAATGACTTGAATTTCGAAAACCCTAAATAGCCGAAAAGGATAGTGCCATAATTTAGAAAGGGATATCATGATTCGACACTGAATCGCAGTCAAACTTCGGTTTGGTAGGAAGTGTCCTTTCTGTACTAGTACTATTACTTATTCTGTACTAAGATGTACCAGTTTCAATCAAACGGTATTTCCATATAGCTTCAATTTGAAATCAACCTTATCGACAACCGACAGTGTGGTACATTTTGGTTGAAAACCTCACATATTATGTGATAAAAAATATCCCATGTCCTTCCCTACGACTCAAAACTATCGATCAATATACATTAAATCCAATAAGGGCAATAAATTAAATCTGATATATAATTTATTCGTGTAATCATTAATTAAGAATTTTTTTGTAACTTAATGATGACCCCGTATTTTTTTTTCCGTAGTTCAATCGTAAAAAACTTATGTGGCCGGGAAGATATGTTTTTCTAAAATAAATGATTTGTTGTGAACAGAGGCCAAGCACTACGCGTCCCAGGAGATCTCCACACACGTGGAAGAGTTGGAAAACCTGTGGAGAGAGCTTCAGGTACCGGCCCACAGTGGCCCACACTGTTAACTGACCGTTCGTGAACCTTATTACAAAAGGCATAAGGTCCACCGATGGACAGTTAAGAGTGTTGCTGTTTCTACTATATTTTTACGGTAAATATGGTGCTACTTTACCGCCCTAGCGCGGTAACTAACACATTAGGTCTCTATGTTGGAAATTTAAAGAGCCATATCGTCAGGTGACAAGCAAAAGTCACTAAGTACCTCCACAAGTTCATAGCCATAGTGAACCATATTAGTACGAAAAGAAGGTTGATTTTTGTTTAAATATTTTATAGTAATTAGTGACCTGACGATATGTAAAACGTTGTACAATACACGTGCGAATTTCCTGCTTTCGCACTTGTATCGTAATGTACTAGTTCGTTCTTAACCTTTTCATTGGTTTTAGTCTGTCAGTCTGAGATCAAGTTGCAGGGAACGTGGCAGTTTGATTTACCCAATTGGTATCCTCAATTTAATTTGGTATAAAAGCTGGATGGTAAGACTTCGATCACTTCGACCACGTTAATTTTGCACCGATTTGGCACTGAAAATGCATAAATGCCGAGAGAGACGTAGCACTATCTATGGTTATGGTTTAGGGTTTAAAAAAAAACAAAGCTTAGTCTAAGAATGCAGCCTAAGGGCTCATGTAGACGGCGCGCGAACTCGTGTACGATTTTAGTTACACTGCGCGCGATTGAGGTGACTTCAATTCAGCCGACCGATCAAATAACGCAATGTAATGAAACTTGGATGCGACTTTTCGCACCGTCTAAATGAGCCCTTATTGACATGTGAATCCCATTCCAGTCTGCAGTGAAACTCCGTCGCGAGCGACTGCAGGAGGCGTATCAAGCCCGTATATACTTGCGAGGTCTAGACGATTTCACGGCGTGGCTTGATGACGTCGAGTCACAACTACTCAGCGAGGACCACGGTGAGAGACTAAGGGCCAGTTGCACCAACCACATTTGACAGACTGATCAACGTCTGCCGGCGCGCCCCGGCGCTTTACTATGAAACTTTCCATATACACCGTGTTTTTATTGAATTCCGTTAACTTCGGGGTATGGTTAAGTACGTTTAAGAGAACTAAATGGCATGGTTAATTTTCAAAAAACAGTTTTTTTTGCTTTTTTTACAAGTAAAAATTATGTTTAAAAATATAGCGTTGTTATAACACGGGCATTACATTTAACTCAACCAAACAATTGAAATCTGTGACATATCAATGTCATTTCGAACATCGATCGACCGAGATTGTACTTAAGTTTAGTAGCAAATGTATGAAATCATTCTAAACACTAATCAATATGTAAACCGGCCCTAAGGCAAGTGTACACGCTTGTAGAGGCCTTATAGCAAAAAAATAAATTATTGATTATCTCCGAAATGGAGTTAATTAGAATATCGGTGTCTTTGAGAAAGTTACTTTATTTAAGCTCAGGAATGCACCCTTGAAATTAACGGAAATAAAAAAAAACACGGTGTATAAAAATTTAGCGAACTCTTTAACGATACGAACAGTTTGGTGCAACCGACCCTTATACTTTAAAACTCCGAAATGAGTAATTGAACTTTATTTCTATTTCATTACACCTACCGCAACTATAATAAATGTAGGAGTGTAATATTAATATAAGTGGATTTACAATTTGGTGCCGTGACCAGGATAATGGTACAACTTTAAAAATTACTTTCCATTTTTGAATATTTTAACGACGAATGTTGTAAATAGCCTTTTTTTAACGACTACGTATTGGTACCTGGCTCAAATGTCCCCATTACGCTGGCAGCGTTACCGCGCTGAATGGCCAATGAGATCTGTTGGACCGGGTATGAAAAAAATTAGATTATAATGATTAAGTACAGTCAATAGGAGTATTTAGAAAACTATTGCTCGTTGACAATACATAATATTACAATTGAAATATGTAATTATTAACACTAAAACATATCTAAACACACTTAAAACTATCTAACCTAAGGCAGTTGTCCCACCGCAAGCGATGAGCTATAAGCGAGTAGAAAGATAAACTAGAAACGAGTGGGCGAGCGGCGAGAAGCGAGTGTTAGCTTCAATAGTTTTGTCGCTCGGCTATCGGCGAGTGTTCGAGTGCGACGGGCTATTGTCTCGCAGCTTGAGTTCAACTACCAAGCGAGCATCGCCGAGCGAGTACCGCTGAGCTAGTTTTATCTCATCGCTCTTATCTCGGCGACAAACTAGTAGAGCGAGTGTTCTCGCCGGCAGTTTGAACAGCCAGCGATGAACTATAAATATATGTATCTCTTTTACTAACACAGGATCCCTATCTTTTGTTCGTTTCTTGGGCGAGAAAATCGCCGATAGCTAATCGCTTACTCGCTCTTGGTGGGACAACTGCCTTTACCCTTTCTGTGCCATTCCCGGTCCATCTATATGTTAATTTTTTCGTCTTATTGTTACGTATTAAAACTGAAATATTGTATTGTATTTTTTTTTTAATGCTTATACATATTTGTAGATTGTATTGTACAACTTTTTTGTTATAATAGCTTTTATTTTTGCTACCACTACTGTGTAACCTTTAGCGGAGGAATCGCTGACTCCCGAGTCACAGGCTCTGACCTAGTTCGGGAGACAAAGGCTCGACTCTGGTGAAACTGTCACAAACCTAATTATAAGCTTTCTGTATCTAGCATAATATCGACTTTCTGTACTGTGTTAGGTTTTAAGTGAATAAAGATTATTATTATTATTATTTTATGTTTTTGTCTAACTATATGTCTTTGTGCAGGGAAGGACCTAGCATCCGTAACGGCCCTGCTGAAGCGGCACACTCGCCTGGAACAGCAGGTGGCCGCGAAGAGCGACGCGGCGACGCAACTCGCCGACAACGCGCGACAGCTCGCCGACAGTCGGCACTTTATGGCCCAAGAGATACTCGCAAAGGCCGACGAGGCTGTCAAGCGGTGAGTGCACGTGACCGACAACACCGACAATTGGCCGACTAAACTTTTTTACGCACGAGATATATTCAGATAAGCGGTGAGTACGAGTGCAATAAGTGGCCAAGAGACGACGCGCGACAGCTAATATATATGGTGGAAATATTCGGTGTAATGGGTACGGTCTTGGTAACTAAGATGGCAGAGCACTGATGTACTAGTGGTCCAGTGGTCGTGGGTTCAAGTCCCACCCAAGACAGTGATTTTTTTCACTTTTAATTTATTTCTAAGCGTAATATGAAGTTTCTGCTTGATAAAAAAGAAATTTATAATGTTGTATTGTTTTAGGCTGTACAAACACTGTTGCAACACACTTAACTGTCCATCGGTGGGCCTTATGCCTTTTGTAATAAGGTTTACCGACGGACAGTTGTGGCCGATGGCAGATACGTATATTATGAATAGACAGAAGTTTTGATTTTTTTTTTTTTTTTTTTTTTTTTTATTGAGAAACAAACAGTCTTATAATAAACATAAGAGCAACTTAGCTTTTTTTTAAGTACTAAACATATTATGTAGTAGGGTTAATCAACTATATCTTGTTGTTATTCTGTCCCATCAGCGAGGAGACAATAGTAGCATAGATTGTTAGAAGAACTGCTGTACCATGTTCTACTAACATGCTCAGTAGATGTCCCATTATGGAAAGGTCTTATAACTACCATAAAATGCAAGTTTGGTTCATTTAAATACGAAAAACCTAGAATTTTAAGAGTGACTCAGGAGACCGTAACCATAGCAACGTGTGACAAGAAAAAGTTTATTAACCCAGTAAAGAAATGATGTACCGCTTTATAACTGATTTGCATTCTTGAAATTTCTCGGTAGCTTACCTATTTACAGCAAGTCGAAGTTACATATTTTGAATATTAATCTATGACTTATCGATGACAGATTTATCGATATTTCGTATTATCAAACACTCGTTTTTGCCACAAAAACTTGTATGTCTGATTATGAGTGTTTGTTTGTCAGTTACCGGCAGCTGCAGGAGCCGATGCAGATCAGAAGGGACAACCTTGAGGATGCTGCGTTGCTGCACCGCTGGGACCGCGATGCCGACGAGGAGATGAGATGGTGCGTACACGTCGGAAATTCTTTGTCAATAGGGGGTATTACTGTAATGTTCTACCGCCAGAGTACAGCACTAGCGCCTATCGTAAACCATAGAGCTTACACCAGTGGGTAGACACCTGACTTCGGGAAACTCGGTTCAGCTTTGTTCCAAGCAATTATTAGGGTTGACACAACTTAACCTCCTTTGCGTGCACGACCACAGATAAGATAATGACTTGAATTTTGACAACCCTAAATAGCCGAAAGGGATATCATGATTAGACCCTGAACCGCAGTCAAACTTCGGTTTTGTAGGAAGTTTCCTCTGTACGGTAGTAGTATTTATGCTGTGGCTAAAGATTGTACTGTGCCTTAGGATGGTGGAGCGCGAGCCCGTGGCGGCGCTGCAAGACACCGGCTCCACGCTGCAGGAGACGCAGGCGCTGCTCAAGAAACACCTGGCGCTGGAGGCAGAGCTGATGGCACGGTACGTGCACACTCATTTGTGGCATCCATTCATTACTTTTTTTTTCATTATCCTATTATTTTGTGTGTCCCACTGTTGTCATTTGTGTCATCCTACTTTTATTAGCCTGTTTGTGTGTCCCACAGCTGGGCAAAGGCCTCCCCTCTTTCCAATCCTCTCTGTGCTGAGCAAGATCCCGCCAATCTCGCTGGAACTCATCCAAACCGTCCTGCCATCTCTTTCTCGGTCTCACGAGTCGTCGATGTTGGGGTGAAGAGCGTTTTGGTTTTCCCTGTTACAAGCTATGGTCGGTTTCCAGAGAGCCGACGGTGCAGGGTGTGTGCGGCCGCGCGGTGGCGCTCGCCCGGCGCGGCCACTTCGCCGGCGCGGCGCTGGAGGCGCGCGCTCGGGACCTGGCCGCCGCGCTGAGCGCGCTGCAGGCCGCCGCCCGCGCGAGGGGGGGGAGGCTGCAGGCCAGGAGGGACCTGCTGCAGGTATGTGTAGAGAGCCACGGTGGTGTGTGTATAGTAGTTGTGTTGTGTGTATTAACCTTTTCGACGCCGCGTCAAACACAAAAGCTGTCACGCTGACGCCACGTCACCGAAGTGTCAAAACTGAAATCGAACTTTACGCACGTAGGGACACGTAGGGTATAGTGCGCGGCAGGGACACAAAATTTCATATCAGCAATCAAAAACAGCCTTGCGTGCAAAAAGTGTTTATGGCATGGCACCCAAATTTTATAATAAGCTGCCTAAATTAATAAGAGAATCCGAAATGCCTTTATTTAAGAAATATTTGTTGGACTTTTTGGTACAAAATGCTTTTTACTCATTGTTCCTTCGGTTAAAGCTCATTTTTGAATGTAAGGGTAGGTTACACAGTAAAAGACATGTTTCTTCGATGCAGGTGTAATAGCAACTGAGGTAATGATTTACTATGGCTACATTTATATGTATAGATACGTTTAGACATACCGGCCGCCAAAACTAACAGTTTTCAATAAATTTAAACAATTCAAAGAGCATGCACAGTTATTTAAAAAAAAGGATGAAAATTTTAAGATACCAATGTATAATAATTATATAAAACTTTAGTAAACTATTCACTTCAGTACATGCAAAATCATTTCACTCACTTCACCATATACTTCACTGTACTTGATTAGGTATAGAACTACTAGTATAGGTCTACTCATTCAATGTTTTAGGGAGTAATATTAATTTTGACAAAGGTCTTTTAAGCTCGTGGTCTCCCTTGCACTGTACAGTTACCACTCTCACCAGGTTATCTGCTCCGGGATGAAGATACTTGACCCTCCCTAGTAACCATTTAGTAGGTGGCGTAATTTCATCCTTTATGATTACTAAATCTCCAATGCAGGGTGCTGGTACGGCAACTTGCCACTTATATCTTTGTTGCAGTGTGTTAAGGTAATCGTTCTGCCATTGGCGCCAAAAGTTCTGTGTCATCTTCTGTACTAACTGCCATCTGGTAAGTATATTTACTTTTTTATGCTCGTAATTTAAGTCTGGAACACTGACCAACGGCTCACCCACTAAGAAATGTCCTGGCGTCAGTGGGACTCCTGTGGTACTGTCTATTTCACAAAGAGGACGACTATTTAGACAGGCCTCGACCTGAGTCAACAGAGTCGCTAATTCTTCATAAGTCAGTTTAGTATCCTTATTTACCCTAGCTAAATGTCGTTTGGCAGACTGAACTCCCGCTTCCCACAGGCCTCCGTATGAAGGCATTCTTGGGGGTATGAAGTGCCACGTTGTCCCTTCAGTAGCTAGCAGTTCTGCCACCTCGCTGGCTAAATTGTTTTTCCCAGGTTCGAACATGCCTTTTAACTCTTTAGCAGAACCAATAAAATTGGTACCATTATCGCTCCAAATATCTTTACAATGGCCTCTGCGCGCGACAAATCTTCTAAAAGCAGCTATAAAAGCTTGGGAAGTCAGATCCGATACAGCCTCAAGATGAATAGCTTTAGTGGCCATGCATACGAACAAACAAATGTATCCCTTGATCGCATGATGTCCTCGGCCTTTAGAGGTTCTCATTAAAATGGGTCCAGCATAGTCCACGCCACTATTTAAAAAGGGTCGATTTTGGTTAACTCTGACTGTTGGCAGCTGGCCCATGAACTGATTCTTTACTTTAGCTTTGTCTATGACACAGTTTTTGCAATTGTAAATGCATTTTCGAATGGATGACTTTAAGCCGATAACCCAGTATTTGGTTTTCACGTAAGTCATCATTAACTGGTTCCAACCATGAAGTGTTCTAGTGTGGGCCTCATTAACAATTAATTTGGTAATATGTTGGTTGCGTGGAATAATAATTGGATGCTTTGTCTCTTCAGACATTGAGGCATTTTGAAGACGTCCTCCCACTCTTAGCAAACCTTTCTCGTCTAAGAATGGTGCAAGTGTGATTAGGGTACTTCTTTTCTTAACTCTTCCATCTTTCTTCAAATCGTCTATATCTGTTCCATATACTAAATTTTGATAGAACTTTATACATTCTTCTTCCACTTTTTCCATTTCTTTAACTGTTAAGTGTTTACTCTCTTCTAGCTCTCTTTTTCTTTCGGTTAACATTCTTCTACAATAAGCTAGCACTCTCTTCATTCGTGACATTGTTGAAAATCTCTCCCATATAGGCTTTTCATCTACAAGTACATGACATGTCGTTTTTGATTCTAATTCTGTTTGTGCAATTTCTCTTTTTTCATATTCTACTTGGTCTCTCTTAAGCCATTCTGGCCCACTCCACCACAGATCTTGTGTAGCTAATTCTTGCGCTTTGACTCCTCTTGTCGCGATGTCCGCAGGATTATCCGCAGATTGCACATGTCTCCAACGATCATTATCTATCAATCGTGTAATATCAGCTGTCCTATTCGCTACAAATGTTTTCCAGCGACTAGGTTGAGATTGCAGCCAAGCCAGTACGACCATTGAGTCCGTCCAAACAAATATTTTATTTTTAGGAATCTTCAGAAGCTCTGTGACATCACTGATCAATTCTGCTAATAAGGCTGCAGCACAAAGCTCTAATTTAGGAACAGAAAGTTGCTTCAGGGGTGCGACTTTAGTTCTTGACGCGATCATAGAGACGTATACTACACCACCTCTAACAACCTTCAGGTAAGTCACGGCTGCATAAGCTTGAGTGGATGCATCTGAAAATCCGTGCAGCTCAATGTGATCATCTTCTCGTGTCATGTTTAACCAACGCTGAACCTTGACGTTTTGTAAATTTATCAGTTCTTCTCTATACCGAAGCCACTCGTCTGTCAAGTCCGATGGCAACTCATCATCCCAACCCAGATGACTCAACCATAACTTCTGAATTAATACTTTAGCAGTTATTATTACAGGTGCTAGCCACCCAAAAGGGTCGAACAGGCGAGCAACATCAGAAAGTATAGACCTCTTTGTTATAGGACTTCTCATTTCAGGTAAGTTTACTGTAATTTCAAACGTATCGTCTTGTCTATTCCAGGTCAAGCCAAGAATCTTTATTATTTTGTCCATTTTGATTTCTAGCGTGTCTCTTGTACTATTGTCTTCTTTCAAATATTCTAAAACTTCATCTGAATTGCTAGACCATTTTTGCATTTGAAATCCTCCTCTTCTCATTATTTCTTTAATTTCTTGGCACATTTTCTTCGTTTCTTCTATGTTTTCATTTCCTACCATTAGATCATCCATGTAAAACGACTTCTTTATTACTGGCGCAGTTTCAGGAAATTCGTGAGCTTCATCGTCGGCCAATTGGTTTAATGTACGGACTGCTAAGAATGGCGCTGCAGCGGTCCCAAATGTCACAGTTGTTAACTCATAGCTCTCGAACTCATCCTCCGGTCTATCTCGCCAGACAATACGTTGCAGGTTTATGTGTTCTTTTGTCATATTTATCATCCTATACATTTTTACGATATCTCCTACGACGCAAATCTTGTGTTTTCGCCAAGCTACTACTAGGCTCCGAAGATCGGGTTGTAAAACCGGTCCTACCATCATGGTGTCATTGAGAGAATGACCGTGTGAGCCCTTAGCAGAAGCATCATAGACTACGCGCACTTTGCTAGTGTCTTTGTCCTCTCGAATTACAGCCAAATGAGCAAGATACAGTGCATTGTCATCGTCTTGTTTTTCTGATCTTCGCAAGTGTCCCATGTCCTTGTACTCATTTATAACTTTTGTGTATTCCTTCTTTAACTTGTGGTCTTTTCCAAATTTTCTTTCCAGACTCCTAAATCTATTGACAGCCTGTTGTTTCGTATCACCACATAGATCAACTGTTTCTTTAACGTTTTGTTTTAATGGTAAGTGTACCGTATATCTTCCGCTTTCATCTCTTTTAGTTGTGTTTTTGTATATCTCTTCGCATTGTTCTTCTTCTTTTGTCAGTATTTTCTTTTTCTTGTACACATCAGTTTCTATCTCCCAGAACCTCCGTAGTAAATCGTTGTCTTCAGCCACCATTCTTGTTATGTGTAATGTTGTAACGTTGTGTTCGTCGCTCTGTGCTTCTATTTGTTTTCGACCTGTTAGTATCCACCCTAAAGTAGTTTTTTGAGCGACTATCCCATCATTCATTTTTACTAAGCCTTCTTGAATAATTTGACAGTAGATTTCTGCGCCGAGCAACATATCCACCTTGCTGGGAGTGTCATAGGTTGGATCAGCCAATTTTAATGTTTCAATGGCCTGAGAATCTATCGAAATATGTTTCGAAGGCAAATATGTGGATACCGACTTTAAAACGTAAGCTGAAACTAGCACAGTCTTCTTGTTTTCATACCTTGATGCAATTGTAACATCGACCATATGCTTGACATTTATTTGTGTACTTTCTTCAAGTCCAGAAACGACTCCACTGATGTTGGTTCTTGACAAACCTAGTAATTGTACTACTCGTTCTGATACAAATGAAGCCTCTGAGCACGGGTCGATTAGAGCTCGAAGTATGTGTGTATCACCATCGCTTGACTTTACTGCTACTTGTGCTGTGGCCAGTAACATTTTACGACTCTGTTGTTGTTTGGAAACGTGCAAGGTTGTAAGTTTTGTGTCAGGTTCCGGTTGTGATGGTGGTTGTGTAGCAGCTACTTCTTCATTAGATTCTCTCGTTTGATGCAGAAGAGAATGATGCCTTTTTCTGCAGACCCTGCACGACGTCTTTTGTCTGCATCGAAAGACATTATGGTATGGAACAAGGCAGTTGTAGCACAATCGGTTCTTTCTCACGAAATCCTGTCTGTCTTCCACTGACTTTTGAGTAAATTCCTTGCAGTTGAATATGTAGTGTTCACCTTTACAATAGGTACAAGTAGGCTGTGAAGCTACGCTTGCATGTGCACATTGAAACAAACTCTCGTCTTCTTCTTCGTGTTCAGCGACGTGAAATGTCTTGGGAGTTTGTGACTTATCACGTGTAGGCACTGAAACTGCTGCGGCCATCTCCAATGTGCGAAACTTAGCCACCAGAAACTTCTGTAACTCTTCCCACTTAGGCATGTCTTCTGAACTGTCCTTATGCACAGATTGTTCCCAGTCTTTAACGGATTCGGCGTCCAACTTCTGCCCAACGAGAAAGATAATTATCGGATCCCAAGAGTCCGTGCTTACGTTTAAATTGTTTAAACTGTTGATGCATTCCATAGTGGTATCAAGTAACTGTTTTATTTGATTAGCAGATTGGGTTTGAATCTTCTTCTGACCAAATAACTTCTTTAATACAGAATTAACAATCATCTTTTTATTACCGAAACGGTTTTTAAGTAACTCCCATGCTTGTGTGTAATTATTTTCTGTTATTTGTACATGCCGCAATAATGTCTCTGCTTCACCAGAGACACTTGTTTTTAAATAGTGTAACTTTTGTACACTTGTCAATTTTGTGTTGTGCACGAGGGCTGTGAATAAATCTTGGTATGTGGGCCAATCCTCATATTTCCCTGAGAAGGTCGGCAATTGGATTTTTGGCAGATTTACGAACGGTAATTGCCCATCATGGAACGACGTTGACATAGTAGATAACTCCATTGACTTTTTATCTGACTCCCACTTACTCAATAAATCTGTTAAGTCGGCTTGCAAACAGAGGTAAAGGTCTTCCACAGTATAGTAATCTTCATTAAGAAAATACTTGATATCTCCTCGTTGTTCACGCGGTGTGCAATGCATGAGACTATTGTGTGCTTGTTTAAACATAATCCAATAATCCTCAAGCATTTTCATCCTTTGTTTAACATAACCCTCGGTTAGCCGTTGTTTTGGACACTTCTTTATGTTTGATTGCGTTTTTTGTATCATAATGGCCACATCTTCTAACTTGGTAATTAACTGAGTTTGTTCGGGCGTTATTGGAGCCATTTTAGTAATTTATTCACTTATTTATTATCTTTATAGTCAATCCGATAATTGTCACTACGTATCAAAGTCAATAGTTCCAACCCACGAAGTTTTTTCACGCCAAATAGTTTGTAAATCACACTTGCAATCACTTTCCTGTTCGTTATAAATCAATAATTATTTAACATAACTAAATCTTCACTAAACGACGTAAACAACTCCGCTTATCTCTTAAGGAATGCGCTCCCTATTGTATTCGCCGGCCGGCCGCCTGCATCACTCCCGTACTTGATCCGGTTCGATTTTGGACCATATGTTCCTTCGGTTAAAGCTCATTTTTGAATGTAAGGGTAGGTTACACAGTAAAAGACATGTTTCTTCGATGCAGGTGTAATTGCAACTGAGGTAATGATTTACTATGGCTACATTTATATGTATAGATACGTTTAGACACTCATTGAAAGAATTTTTAGACTATATGCCGCAGGTTTTATAGTATAATGTAGTATTTAAATATCGTGACTGTATTACTTTTGCATGCTGCATGGTAGGTCATAAGAATCTAGTCATAGTTATAGGTAGTAGGTATTCAATATTTCTATGCCTATTCAGGCAGGATGTGCTGTTCAAAAATTGTTTCTTTTTTTACATCTTTATTGAATCACATTCAAGAAATAAATAAATGATTATGATTATGATTATGTAGGTCTATGTCGCTCTGTGGTCTGGGACCGATTGATCGGTCTTCGGCGTCGAACCCACGGTGCGGATATATCGGTCATCGGCGTCCAAAAGGTGTAGGTTTAACGTTAGCTATGTGTTCCAGTTGTCCTCCGAGATGTCGGAGGTGTCGGGCGTGCTGCGCGCGCGGCGCGCGGCGGCGGAGGAGCGCGGGCGCGACGAGGACTCGGCGCTGGCGGCGCGCACGCGGCTCGAGGCGCAGCAGCGGGAGCTCACGGCCCTGCAGCCTACTATCGACGCGCTGCTGGCCAGGGCCCAAGCCGCGGCGGTGAGATACTACGTTCTATTTTGACTATTTTATTTTAATAACGAAACATCCGTGAGACACAGACATATTAAAAAAATAAAAAACGAGTCGCTCACGTGTTTTAAGTCGTGCGACGCTCGACATGTTTCACTCCGTACCGAGGAGCATCTGGTGGATCTCGCGTTGACGGCGACGGAACGAGACTGCGCGTGCATGGGTCGATTCTATAAAGTTTTGTCGGAGCTCCTACCAAACAATGAAAAACGGGTCGCTCACGTGTTTTAAGTCGTGCGACGCTCGACATGTTTCACTACGTACCGAGGAGTATCTGGTGGAGCTCGCGTTGACGGCGACGGACCGAGACTGCGCGTGCATGGGTCGATTCTATAAAGTTTTGTCGGAGCTCCTACCAAACAATGAAAAACGGGTCGCTCACGTGTTTTAAGTCGTGCGACGCTCGACATGTTTCACTCCGTACCGAGGAGTATCTGGTGGAGCTCACGTTGACGGCGACGGACCGAGACCGCGTGAGCATGCGTCGATTCTATAAAGTTTTGTCGGAGCTCCTACCAAAATGTTACTGCTAATAAACAAATGGTTAACCACTATTACACACAGCGAAAGTCATATTTTGTGACTGTTACAGGAACGCGACCCCGAGGACGCGGCAGAAATATCTAAACAGGCAGAGTCCCTCAAAGAACTGTACGAGGAGATGAAACTGCTGTCCGCCAAGCGGCAGCAGAGACTCGAGCAGAGCCTCAAGTACTTCAAGTAAGCACATAGTCCTATTAAACATTACACACATCATACACACCACACACATCACATCTTGTTACCTTGGCTTCGTATTGTAAAATATTATGTTATATTCTATCTTTATCTTATGTTTGTATGCAACTTAGTTATAGATTAATTATGGTTTAAAATGTTGTCACGCCCTAGTAGGGTCCATGTATGTACTCACTAAAATAAAAGAACATCTTGTAATACCATGGCTGAAATAAACAATTGGGTACTTTCCTACTAGTCAAATCGGCTTCTTTTTTAGAACTGTCAAAACGATTTTCCAATATGGAATTTATATGAAAACGTGTGTAGTGACACTAGTGACGTCACGGTCAACTCACCTACTTTTTAGGGTTCCGTAGCCAAATGGCAAAAAACGGAACCCTTATAGATTCGTCATGTCTGTCTGTCTGTCCGTCTGTCCGTCTGTCCGTCTATCCGTCTGTCCGTCCGTATGTCACAGCCACTTTTCTCCGAAACTATAAGAACTATACTGTTGAAACTTGGTAAGTAGATGTATTCTGTGAACCGCATTAAGATTTTCACACAAAAATAGAAAAAAAACAATAAATTTTTGGGGTTCCCCATACTTCGAACTGAAACTAAAAAAAATTTTTTTCATCAAACCCATACGTGTGGGGTATCTATGGATAGGTCTTCAAAAATGATATTGAGGTTTCTAATATCATTTTTTTCTAAACTGAATAGTTTGCGCGAGAGACACTTCCAAAGTGATAAAATGTGTGTCCCCCCCCCCCCCCCCCTGTAACTTCTAAATAAGAGAATGATAAAACTAAAAAAAATATATGATGTACACTGCCATGTAAACTTCCACCGAAAATTGGTTTGAACGAGATCTAGTAAGTAGTTTTTTTTTTATACGTCATAAATCGCCTAAATACGGAACCCTTCATGGGCGAGTCCGACTCGCACTTGGCCGCTTTTTTTTTTATATTTCTATCTGATTCATTAAATAGAAATAGTGTTTAAAAATAACTGCTATCTATGTTTTTGTAATAATTATCTGGTGCTTTATTTCGTGCACGGTGTGAAATAATTTATTTTAAGTAGAGGAAAGTACCCAATTATGATTAATGAAATACACTTATCGATTTTTTAAGTGTGAATATACTAAATAAACGTATGTTTCAGGTTCGTGCAGGAATGCGCGGAGGCGCAGGAGTGGATCAGCGAGCAGATGGGCGCCGCCGCCAGCGAGGACTACGGGCTGGACGTGGAGCACGTGGACACCCTGCAGCAGGCCTGCGACAACTTCCTGGCGCAGCTGCACGGTAACTACACACACAGGAATGTAGTGGAGCAGCGAGCAGATGGGCGCCGCCGCCAGCGAGGACTACGGGCTGGACGTGGAGCACGTGGACACCCTGCAGCAGGCCTGCGACAACTTCCTGGCGCAGCTGCACGGTAACTACACACACAGGAATGTAGTGGAGCAGCGAGCAGATGGGCGCCGCCGCCAGCGAGGACTACGGGCTGGACGTGGAGCACGTGGACACCCTGCAGCAGGCCTGCGACAACTTCCTGGCGCAGCTGCACGGTAACTACACACACAGGAATGTAGTGGAGCAGCGAGCAGATGGGCGCCGCCGCCAGCGAGGACTAGGTACGGTAAAGCGGCAATTACACTTCGTCGTTCGACCGCAAAATTGTAAAGAACACGTTAGTCGGTCGCATTCGGCGATCGACAGCTGCCAACGCTTATAAGGTGACCGAAGCAGTGTAAATACGACATCTGTCCGCCTTATTAGGTGACCGACAGCGGCGACCGCAGATCATTTGATAAAGTAAAACCTCTATGCAAATGTACTCATTATATCGTTGGCATTGGCCACTTATATTTGATGTTGTCACAAATAACAAACGTCAGACGTGCATGCTTATTCGGCCACCGCATTAGGCGGACAGACTAGTGTAAAGACGACGTTCGTTGAACGAATCCATTCAAGAGTCATGCGGTCGCCGTAGTAGGCGGATAGACTAATGTGAAGACGACGTTTGTTGGCCTAAGTAGTTTAAAATGAATTCGGCGACCGCATTAGGTGAACGACGCAGTGTAATTGCCGCTTAACTGCACACACACACACAGCATACACACACGGAGCAGGAAGGAGATAACGCCAACTTCACGGTTGGCAACAACGGACCGGGCTGTCGTTACCCCGGCCCAGATGCCCGCGACAGATGCAGCCACAAACAGTTAACAGTCTGGTCTTGTCTCGATGGCTGTCCGTCGTGAACTGATGTTATTTTGTCCTGTCGTTGTCATGAATTTAAATGTCCGTAGTTCCAAATATGTATGTCAGTCAGCCAGTCCGTCAGGTCTATGTCAGGTAACCACGGAGGTTGGAAGCCACGACAGGGAGTGTTAGATGACCCACTGATGATACGAGTACACACTATGTACGACGGCGGGTTTTAGCCACGCGGGTGTGCCGTCGGCGTAATTAGGCCTGGCAGGCGATGCAATAATACCCGCCGGCGTATTGCATAGTGTGTAGGAGTCTTAACTAGAGAACCAAAATTAGTATGTATATCAAATAACACCGGTAAGTAAACGCATACGACCGAATGTCCACCATCGTACTACCACAGAATAAATAATAGTACTAAGTACAGAAGACTCACTCTCTAACAAAACGCGTCTGTTACGATCAGCACAGGTATGGCCGCTAGGTGGCGATAGCGCCACGCGCGGCTTATGGCTTTCCCCAAAATTGGGGCGGAGCGGATGTACTTTTAGCTACCTGTAGCAAAGCGACGAAATCGCGGAGTGAGCCACGCCTGGTACTACTAGCGCCACATGGCCAATTTAGGAACTAAACATAAAAAATAAAGCGCTGTCTATGACAGCTATTGCATTCGCCAATATTACTATATTCAATCATCTTTAGGACGCTGTTCGGGCTGTCCCTAATTCTGCTTAACAGAGACGCTGCTTTTTTGCGCAAAATTGCTGCTAATCCATCCGTGCGTGACTCCGCTAACATGTTGGATGCGCTGCAGAACTTGGACAGGCCAATCGGCATCCTAAAGGCATTGTTGTACTGCACCCTAATAGCGTTGTATGACTTTTGGGTATATCGGACCCACAGGCTGCCAGTGTAAAAAGACGAGCAGAAGTTACTGCCCGTATCCGTATACTGCGACTACTGCGTCTATTAGGGTTCTGTACCTCAAAAGAAAAAAACGGAACCCTAATAGGATCACTCGTGCGTCTGTCTGTCCGTCCGGCCGTCTGTCACAGCCTATTTTCTCCGAAACTACTGGACCAATTAAGTTGAAATTTGGTACACATATGTAAATTTGTGACCCAAAGACGGACATGTAACGCAAGAAACAAATTAATTTTAAACATGGGGGCCACTTTTGAGGGGTAAATTAGAAAATTAAAAAATAAAGTTTTCCAAAATATATCGTGTTTCATATCAAATGAAAGAGCTCATTGTAAGAATCTCAAATATATATTTTTTATAATTTTAGGATAAATAGTTTAGCAGTTATTTAAGAAAATAGACAAGAAATGACCATTCCCCCCCTTATCTCCGAAACTACTGGGTCTAAAATTATGAAAAAAAACACACAAAATAGTTCCTACTTCTTTCTACACCTATAGATTACAGGAAAGCCTATTAGAAATGTGCAGTCAAGCGTGAGTCGGACTTAATGTACGGAGCCCTTGGAACGCGAGTCCGACTCGCACTTGGCCGGTTTTTTTATGTGAATAAATAAATAATAAATAATTAAATAAATAAATATTATAGGACATTCTTACACGGATTGACCAAGTCCCACAGTAAGCTCGAGAAGGCTTGTGTTGTACTACATATATTTATAATGTATACACATATATGTATATACTACATATGTTTGTAATGTTGTGTTAAAGCGAACGAGGGTCGCATCGAGGCCGTGTGCGAGGCCGGCGCGGCCCTGCTGGAGGAGAACACGCCGGAGGCCGACAGAGTCCGGACGCGGGTCGACGACGTTAAGGGGCTGTGGGAAGACCTTAGGGAACTGGCTCTGGCGCGACAAGAGGTAATACTCGATTTTTAGGGTTCCGTACCCAAAGGGTAAAAACGGGACCCTATTACTAAGACTCCGCTGTCTGTCCGTCCGTCTGTCACCAGGCTGTATCTCACGAACCGTGATAGCTAGACAGTTGAAATTTTCACAGATGATGTATTTCTGTTGCCGCTATAACAACAAATACTAAAAACGGAATAAAATAAAGATTTAAGTGGGGCTCCCATACAACAAACGTGATTTTTGACCGAAGTTAAGCAACGTCGGGCGGGGTCAGTACTTGGATGGGTGACCGTTTTTTGCTTGTTTTGCTCTATTTTTTGTTGATGGTGCGGAACCCTCCGTGCGCGAGTCCGACTCGCACTTGGCCGGTTTTTTATTTTATGTGTCTCACTTGTCCCCCCCCCCCCCAGGCGCTGGCGGGCGCGCGGCGCGTGCACGAGTTCGACCGCGCGGCGGACGAGACGGTCGCCTGGATCCAGGAGAAGGAGCCCGCGCTGCGCCACGACACCACACGCACGCTGCAGGCGCTCCGCGCGCAGCGCCGGCGGCTCACGGCGCTCGAGGACGACCTGGCGGCCATCAAGGAGCAGCACCACAAACTGACGCAGGAGGCTGACAGGTTAGTACACGATACTGTAGCGGGAGCCCGACACCACACGCACGCTGCAGGCGCTCCGCGCGCAGCGCCGGCGGCTCACGGCGCTCGAGGACGACCTGGCGGCCATCAAGGAGCAGCACCACAAACTGACGCAGGAGGCTGACAGGTTAGTACACGATACTGTAGCGGGAGCCCGACACCACACGCACGCTGCAGGCGCTCCGCGCGCAGCGCCGGCGGCTCACGGCGCTCGAGGACGACCTGGCGGCCATCAAGGAGCAGCACCACAAACTGACGCAGGAGGCTGACAGGTTAGTACACGATACTGTAGCGGGAGCCCGACACCACACGCACGCTGCAGGCGCTCCGCGCGCAGCGCCGGCGGCTCACGGCGCTCGAGGACGACCTGGCGGCCATCAAGGAGCAGCACCACAAACTGACGCAGGAGGCTGACAGGTTAGTACACGATACTGTAGCGGGAGCCCGACACCACACGCACGCTGCAGGCGCTCCGCGCGCAGCGCCGGCGGCTCACGGCGCTCGAGGACGACCTGGCGGCCATCAAGGAGCAGCACCACAAACTGACGCAGGAGGCTGACAGGTTAGTACACGATACTGTAGCGGGAGCCCGACACCACACGCACGCTGCAGGCGCTCCGCGCGCAGCGCCGGCGGCTCACGGCGCTCGAGGACGACCTGGCGGCCATCAAGGAGCAGCACCACAAACTGACGCAGGAGGCTGACAGGTTAGTACACGATACTGTAGCGGGAGCCCGACACCACACGCACGCTGCAGGCGCTCCGCGCGCAGCGCCGGCGGCTCACGGCGCTCGAGGACGACCTGGCGGCCATCAAGGAGCAGCACCACAAACTGACGCAGGAGGCTGACAGGTTAGTACACGATACTGTAGCGGGAGCCCGACACCACACGCACGCTGCAGGCGCTCCGCGCGCAGCGCCGGCGGCTCACGGCGCTCGAGGACGACCTGGCGGCCATCAAGGAGCAGCACCACAAACTGACGCAGGAGGCTGACAGGTTAGTACACGATACTGTAGCGGGAGCCCGACACCACACGCACGCTGCAGGCGCTCCGCGCGCAGCGCCGGCGGCTCACGGCGCTCGAGGACGACCTGGCGGCCATCAAGGAGCAGCACCACAAACTGACGCAGGAGGCTGACAGGTTAGTACACGATACTGTAGCGGGAGCCCGACACCACACGCACGCTGCAGGCGCTCCGCGCGCAGCGCCGGCGGCTCACGGCGCTCGAGGACGACCTGGCGGCCATCAAGGAGCAGCACCACAAACTGACGCAGGAGGCTGACAGGTTAGTACACGATACTGTAGCGGGAGCCCGACACCACACGCACGCTGCAGGCGCTCCGCGCGCAGCGCCGGCGGCTCACGGCGCTCGAGGACGACCTGGCGGCCATCAAGGAGCAGCACCACAAACTGACGCAGGAGGCTGACAGGTTAGTACACGATACTGTAGCGGGAGCCCGACACCACACGCACGCTGCAGGCGCTCCGCGCGCAGCGCCGGCGGCTCACGGCGCTCGAGGACGACCTGGCGGCCATCAAGGAGCAGCACCACAAACTGACGCAGGAGGCTGACAGGTTAGTACACGATACTGTAGCGGGAGCCCGACACCACACGCACGCTGCAGGCGCTCCGCGCGCAGCGCCGGCGGCTCACGGCGCTCGAGGACGACCTGGCGGCCATCAAGGAGCAGCACCACAAACTGACGCAGGAGGCTGACGGGTCAGTACACGACGAGGTCGTCTATCAGCCTCTCTATCGCTCCCGCTTGGCAAATATACAAACAAACGAACAAAGTAGTCCTCCGTTGATCGGGGAAATTATATGTAAGCTATAGCCGGTCGAGCAAATCTTGTCAGTAAAAAAAGGCGCGAAATTCAAATTTTCTATGGGACGATATCCCTTCGTGCCTACATCTTTCGCCGCCTTTTTCTACTGTCAAGATCTGGTTGACCAAGTATAAATGTCATACTTGTATTTTTATAAAATAGAGTTAAAGCAGTGGCATCAGTCTCCTTTTCTTGTGTAAACACCTGCTGAAGGAATGCTTTCCAACATGCCAGATTTGCAAATGTTTCAATAAGCAAACTACATCTCCTGTGTGACGCTTTTTTAAAACTTCTTTTACCTCTTACAGATTGGGTGCAGCCTTCCCTGACGCCCGCGAGCACGTCACATCCAAACTAGAAGATGTCTCCGAAGCGCTGGAAGCCCTGACCTCGCGCGCGGCTAGCTGCCAGCAGCAGCTGGAGCTGTCTGGACAGCTGCAGGCCTACTTCCAACAGTACCAGGACCTGCTGTGAGTATTGACACACTAGGAGATGTGCCCGAAGCCCTGGAGGCTCTAACCTCGCGTGCAGCCAGCTGCCAGCAGCAGCTGGAGCTGTCTGGACAGCTGCAGGCCTACTTCCAACAGTACCAGGACCTGCTGTGAGTATTGACACACTAGGAGATGTGCCCGAAGCCCTGGAGGCTCTAACCTCGCGTGCAGCCAGCTGCCAGCAGCAGCTGGAGCTGTCTGGACAGCTGCAGGCCTACTTCCAACAGTACCAGGACCTGCTGTGAGTATTGACACACTAGGAGATGTGCCCGAAGCCCTGGAGGCTCTAACCTCGCGTGCAGCCAGCTGCCAGCAGCAGCTGGAGCTGTCTGGACAGCTGCAGGCCTACTTCCAACAGTACCAGGACCTGCTGTGAGTATTGACACACTAGGAGATGTGCCCGAAGCCCTGGAGGCTCTAACCTCGCGTGCAGCCAGCTGCCAGCAGCAGCTGGAGCTGTCTGGACAGGCCTACTTCCAACAGTACCAGGACCTGCTGTGAGTATTGACACACTAGGAGATGTCCCTGAAGCCCTGGAGGCTCTGACCTCGCGCGCAGCCAGCAGCAGCTGGAGCTGTCTGGACAGCTGCAGGCCTACTTCCAGCAGTACCAGGCCCTACTGTGAGTATTTACACACTAGGAGGTGTCCCTGCCAGCCTATTATGGATAGCTTTATCCATCTTTATCCACGTGATAAAATAACTGTCACTGTTTAACACCGTGGGAAAGAAAGTGACGGACACCGTTTTATCACGCTGTCACGTAGACAAGAACGACCATCATATCCGTACTGAAGCCCTGGAGACTGACCTCGCGCGCGGACAGCTGCCAGCAGCAGCTGGAGCTGTCTGGACAGCTGCAGGCCTACTTCCAGCAGTACCAGGACCCGCTGTGAGTATTGACACACTAGGAGATGTCCCTGAAGCCCTGGAGGCTCTGACCTCGCGTGCAGCCAGCTGCCAGCAGCAGCTGGAGCTCTCTGGACAGCTGCAGGCCTATTTCCAGCAGTACCAGGACCTGCTGTGAGTATTGACACACTAGGAGATGTGCCCGAAGCCCTGGAGGCTCTGACCTCGCGCGCAGCCAGCAGCAGCTGGAGCTGTACCAGGACCTGCTGTGAATATTGGCAATTTGATTATAATAGTAACTTGTAACATGCATAAGGAACTTGTTTTTTCACACTTCCATTTTGTATCCAGGGCGTGGACCAACGAGATGATCGCAGCAGTGACCGCGCCGGAGCTGGCGCACGACGTGCCCGGCGCCGAGCGGCTGCTGGCGCGGCACAAGGAGTTGGGAGACGAGGTGCGCGCCAAGGACGAGGCCTTCAACGCCCTCTATGCCGACGGTATGTGCTGGTGTAGGGTATCTGACAGCCCCGGAGCTGGCCACGACGTAGTATGTATGTAGGGTCTATATAAGCCTATACTGAGCTGGCAACTACTATGGCTAGACACCAAACTTGGTGTGGGACGCATGTACTTCTAGCGACTCGACGTAATCGCGGAGTGAGCCACGCCTGGCAACACTACTTTTGAATTGTTCGAAAATCGCGTGTTATTTATGTTTTATCTGTGGAACTGTTTTGTTTACATTTCATCGTTGTTCGGTGTACATTGCTGCTTTTTGTTCGTTTCCTAGGGATACCATACTTTACTTTACATTGCTACTGACATATCCAGCTTGACAGACTGTATTTCAGTCTATATTCCTATACAAGTTGACTAGAATTAACGTTTGTTTTGTTTGACAGGTGAAAAACTAGTCCGCGAAGGCCACTTCATGTCCGCCGACGTCGCCGAGCGCATGGCGGCGTTGCGAGCTCGCCGCGCCCAGCTCGACGCGGCCTGGGCGGCGAGGGACACTATATACCATCAGCACTTGGACGCCCTGGTGTTCAGGAGAGACGCGGACGCACTAGACAACTGGATCACTAACAAGTAAGTTAGCGAGGACATGCCACGTTGCGAGCTCGCCGCGCCCAGCTCGACGCGGCCTGGGCGGCGAGGGACACTATATACCATCAGCACTTGGACGCCCTGGTGTTCAGGAGAGACGCGGACGCACTAGACAACTGGATCACTAACAAGTAAGTTAGCGAGGACATGCCACGTTGCGAGCTCGCCGCGCCCAGCTCGACGCGGCCTGGGCGGCGAGGGACACTATATACCATCAGCACTTGGACGCCCTGGTGTTCAGGAGAGACGCGGACGCACTAGACAACTGGATCACTAACAAGTAAGTTAGCGAGGACATGCCACGTTGCGAGCTCGCCGCGCCCAGCTCGACGCGGCCTGGGCGGCGAGGGACACTATATACCATCAGCACTTGGACGCCCTGGTGTTCAGGAGAGACGCGGACGCACTAGACAACTGGATCACTAACAAGTAAGTTAGCGAGGACATGCCACGTTGCGAGCTCGCCGCGCCCAGCTCGACGCGGCCTGGGCGGCGAGGGACACTATATACCATCAGCACTTGGACGCCCTGGTGTTCAGGAGAGACGCGGACGCACTAGACAACTGGATCACTAACAAGTAAGTTAGCGAGGACATGCCACGTTGCGAGCTCGCCGCGCCCAGCTCGACGCGGCCTGGGCGGCGAGGGACACTATATACCATCAGCACTTGGACGCCCTGGTGTTCAGGAGAGACGCGGACGCACTAGACAACTGGATCACTAACAAGTAAGTTAGCGAGGACATGCCACGTTGCGAGCTCGCCGCGCCCAGCTCGACGCGGCCTGGGCGGCGAGGGACACTATATACCATCAGCACTTGGACGCCCTGGTGTTCAGGAGAGACGCGGACGCACTAGACAACTGGATCACTAACAAGTAAGTTAGCGAGGACATGCCACGTTGCGAGCTCGCCGCGCCCAGCTCGACGCGGCCTGGGCGGCGAGGGACACTATATACCATCAGCACTTGGACGCCCTGGTGTTCAGGAGAGACGCGGACGCACTAGACAACTGGATCACTAACAAGTAAGTTAGCGAGGACATGCCACGTTGCGAGCTCGCCGCGCCCAGCTCGACGCGGCCTGGGCGGCGAGGGACACTATATACCATCAGCACTTGGACGCCCTGGTGTTCAGGAGAGACGCGGACGCACTAGACAACTGGATCACTAACAAGTAAGTTAGCGAGGACATGCCACGTTGCGAGCTCGCCGCGCCCAGCTCGACGCGGCCTGGGCGGCGAGGGACACTATCTACCACCAACATCTAGATGCCCTGTAGTATTTAATTTACTAGAAAAGTTAATGAACTTTTGAGTTGTTAAGGGCTCAAAAGTAGCTAGAAATGTTTCGTGTAATATTACACGCGGCTGTTGCGTCGCCAGTTCCTTTATCTCTGAACTTGGCTTGACAAGTTGACAAGCTGCCGCGATATGGATTAACCCAGCAACAGCAAAAATTAAAATCGGTTTCCTTATTACAAGCTTTTATTTAGTTTCACCTGTCCCGTTGTCTGTCTGTACCCCCCTCTCCACTTCCCGGTTTCCGATTGAGCTGAAATTTGCATACACATGTAAGTCGGGTGACAATGCAATATCATGGTACCATCGAGCTGATGATGGAGACAGGAGGTGGCCATAGGAACTCTGTGATGAAACAACGCAACCTAATTGTGTTAGGGGTTTTTAGAATTTTCTCGATGAGTATCAGTTGTCTATCGTAAGAAAAGTACAGTCAGCGATAAAAGCTTGTACTAAAAATGAAACTTTTGCCAAAAACTTATTAGTGAAAAGTTTGGCAGCAATTAATTTTGTTTGTTGTTTAGGGTTCCCCTAGTCCGTGATGGAAAAGTCGGCGAGAGCGTGGCGCAGGTGGAGGAGCTGCTGGCGCGCCACGCCGAGCTCGAGCAGGCCATACACTCGCAGCAGGACCGCGCACAGGCACTCACTAGGATCACGCTGGTAAGCGCCTTTTTTTTTTGGAAATGCTTTGCGCATACCACCCGGCGCGGGGACGGGCCGGGATGGTTATGTGGGACTCCATGTTGTGGGCTAATGAGACCCCAGGTATACATCATATATTTATGAGTAAGACTTGTCGGTGGAGCAATTTCCATGTTTGGCGGTCTTCTGCCTTCTCTTTGTACGCTCTCCTTGGTCTTCCTTTCTTCCTTTTTGCTTCAATTTTCCCTTCTATGGTGTTTTTGATAAATTTCAGTGTGACGTATCAGCTGCCCTAGCATCTTTCCTCCTCTATTACGTATTTATAGTTCTTAACTAACTGCAAGCGCTGGTGGCCTAGCGGTAAGAGCGTGCGACTTTCAATCTGGAGGTCGCGGGTTTAAACCAATGAGTTTTTCGGAATTTATGTACGAAATATCATTTGATATTTACCAGTCGCTTTTCGGTGAAGGAAAACATCGTAAGGAAACCGGACTAATCCCAATAAGGCCTAGTTTCCCCTCTGGGTTGGAAGGTTAGATGGCAGTCGCTTTCGTAAATAAGCCTACGTCAATTCTTGGGATTAGTTGTCAAGCGGACCCCAGGCTCCCGTGAGCCGTGGCAAAACTCCTCCTTTCTCCTATTCGTATTAAACTGCAAGTAATGTTCAGGTGGAGCGAGCCTTCAAGCAGCAGCAGGAGTCGGAGCAGGCGGCGCGCGCCAGCACGGCGGCCGCGCACGCCGCCGAGCGCGCGCAGCGGCAGCGCCAGCGCGAGGTGGAGCGCATCGCCGAGCTCAGGAGGAGGGACACCGCTCCCATATTAGAAACACAGGTATTTTTCATTTTTAACAAGCAGACACGTCAGATCCAGAGGCCGCGAGTTCAAGTCTCACCCGAGACAGTGACTTTTCCACTTTTAAATTGATTCTAAGCTTAACACAGGTATTTATTTATTTAATCTTTAGCGCGAACAAAGAAAAATTGATAAATGGCGGACTCGATGACAAAAGGCATTCTTTACCAGTCAATTAATGGGTCAAACAGAGACATAGTTACATGATATTTAGGTATACTGTATCTCTGTCACGGCACTGGAGTTAACCTTTGTAGAATAGAATAGAATAGAGAGCGTTTATTAGTGACAAAAAATAAAAGAAAACGGCAAGTGACACAACAACATAATAGCCACGAAATGGTCCCGACTCAGCATGGTGCTAGCCTGGCTAAGCTAGCGCTGGTATTCCGTCGGGGCCGTGATCTTTTACAGCACGAAGTGAACACATTATAACAAACAAAAATTTAAAAGACACCATTATTATAACATCACATTAGCAAAACACAACAAAACGTGGGTCGTGACAAAAACTTAATAACTACAATAATGTTTGTGGAAGAAACAACAGGCAGTCAGTACTCAGGCACTACACGTCTGGAGTACTTAAATGTAGCTTGTCTCAAGATTGAGGCATTCTTTGTTTAATTGATGTTTGAGCATAAACTTTTTTAAAGTTGATTTAAAACTGTGAATGCTTTGCTGGTTCCTAATAGGAGGTGGAATGTTGTTCCAACACCTAGTGGCTACGTAACGAAAACTGCCGCGGAAGGCTGCTTTGTATGTAGTTAGTTGAGGAAATAGTCCCCGGACTTTACTTCGTAGTATCAGTCGTCCCTATTTACTTTAACTTTTCGTTTCTCTTGTGTGTAATGGCCCTCTCGTAACTTGTGTGCTCGCAGGCAAAGACATATGTAACTCCGTATAAAATGAATAAAGTCTAAGGAAAAAACGTGCCTCGAAAATCAAGAAAAAGTCATTCTCCGTAGATGGCGCACACACCTTTAGCCTATGCTCGGCTAGATGGCGTTGATATTTAACAATTTTAACACATAGGTATCAGTGAAAGAACGTGGGTCAAAATAATAAAATAATGTATCCACATATAGGGTGCATTGGGATAAATGCGGAGGCGGGGTAAATTTCGAAACTGGCAAATATCTACTAAACTAGAAACACTTCATACTTTAGCAACACTTGACGCCGCTGCAACGCTTACATGGCATCTTGCGTACTGTTGCTACAGTAGAAAGTGTTTCTAGTTTAGTAGATATTCGCCAGTTTCGAAATTTACCCCGCCTTCGCATTTACCCCAACGCACCCTATCAATTTGTTTGATAGTTTTATACGTTTTCATTTTGAGTTTTAGTCGTGTGTCAGTAAATAAATGGCAGTAAATTGACTGTGACTACAAAGTTTAGTATGACAGGACCCTCTATAGTATACTATGTATTGTTGGTCGCAGGTGAGCACGGGGTCGGAGGCGGCGCACGCGCAGACGCCTGCGCCGGCGTCGTCGGAGGAGACGCTGTCGCCCGCGCCGCAGTTCGAGCGCCTGCCGCGCGGCGAGCCCGTCAAGCGCGCAGAGAGCATGAGCGTGAGTCCGCCACTTTATTATATAGTCACTTTACCTTCAGCTATATCATAGAGAATAAGTTTTTGGCAAAAATTTCATTTTTGGTACAAGCTTTTATCGCTGACTGTACTTTTCTTACGACAGACAACTGATACTCATCGAGACAATTCTAAAAACCCCTAACACAATTAGGTTGCGTTGTTTCATCACAGAGTTCCTATGGCCACCTCCTGTCTCCATCATCAGATCAGCTCGATGGTACCATAATATTGCATTGTCATCCGATTTATACATGCATGCAAAATTTCAGCTCAATCGGAGACCGGGAAGTGGATCAAATTTAACTTGCAAGATTTGATTACAGATCGACAACGGGACAGGTGTAGTGAAACTAAATAAAAGCTTGTAAAAAAATACATAGATTTCTCACTCCATACATCTGTTTTAGTACCAAAAATACTATTATTTTCATAGTCGACATCAGTCCTGCTAATTGACAATAGATGTAGCACCGACCGCAAAGTATAATGCTCAACAACATATGACTTTCCGGTCGGTGTTACATCTATTGTCAAGTAGCAGTACTGATAATTCCGCTACTCGATGCTAGATATCGACACTGAAAATAATAGTCTTTTTGGTACCAAAACTGATGTATGGAGTGAGCTCTTGTCTTACTATAGTTACTATATTTCTCTATGCTTATATAGAGTAACACATTATAAATTCACCTCATTGTAAATTGGAAGCGCTGGTGGCCTAGCGGTAAGAGCGTGCGACTTTCAATCCGGAGGTCGCGGGTTCGAACCCCGGCTCGTACCACTGAGTTTTTCGGAACTTATGTATGAAATATCATTTGATATTTACCAGTCGCTTTTCGGATAATTATTTCAACATGGCTTAACTATGACATTTTGCCGTCATTTGCTGAGAAGTGTGAGAAGTTAGTTGCATGATAGATTTAGTCCTTTAATTTTAAGTTTTTCATTTGATATTCACACGCCAGAAAAGGCGTAATATGTAGAACAATTTTGTACCTAATTAAGACCACTATGTAACCATATTACTGCGAATAAACCATTTGTATTTGTATTTGTGTGTCAGGTGATGAAGACGCCGAAGCGCACGCCGTCGTTCACGACGCGGCGCCGCACGCAGAGCTTCCGGCGCCACCGGCGCGGCGACGCCGAGCTGCCGCCCGTCGAGATCGAAGGTAATCTCATGCGCGCTCTCATATTTACACTGTTTTGTACATCACACACCCACACGAAGGATTTAAACTCACTCACTTTTCACTCACAAGGGATTAACAATTAAACAAGTAACTGTCAAAAATATTTTTTGATACACACTTTTATTGCCGACTGTACTTTGCATGTCCATCAAGTACGTCTCGAAACCTTTTCAATGAGCCTAAACTCAATGTGTTTATGTTTTCCCATCGAAGAGTTCCGTTTGCTACCTTCCGACTGCATCATCAGATCAGCTCCATGTTTGCATGTTATTGCATTGTCATCGCAAATACGGAAGTATGCGAAATTTCAGCTCAATGAGACACCTGGAAGTGGTTCAAATTTATGTTACAAGATTTGAAGCACCATATACAAAGGGATATACGCAGTGAAGCTAAATAACAGTGTGTAAAAAAATAATTTTCTTTTTAGTAAAGACTTGCATACTAATTATAATTTGCTCAGCTATTTAACAATTGACTTTAAGGGCCAACCCCACACTAGCGTCTACCGAGCGTGGGCTTCTAGTCAACTCTATCGCTGCTGCTCGACGCAATGTTGGCGCAACTGCGCGGCGACGTCATTTTTCATAGCGCTGACTATAGTTCGTTATTTTTAGCATTAGAAATAAGGTAAACAATCTTGATGTGTCATTTAATTGAAAAACACATTTTAAAAATAAGTCACGGTAAATATGTAACAATTATGAATCTAATACGATCTTTTATAGTCTTCTGCTTTCATAAGTAATAGTTATTGATTTTTAAAAAGTGTTTTTCAATTAAAAGACATGTCAAAATCGCTTACCTTCTTTCAAGTTCTTTCTAATGCTAAAAAAAACGAACTATATGCGCCGACACTCAATCGACGTGTGGGGTGTAGTATGGGGTGGCCTTAACACTTTCACGACTAACTTACCGCTACTTACACGAGGGGATATACACAATCGACTTTATTGTACAAAAGAGCATTTTTACCACTCAACCGTCCGTCAAAGCAGATCTTATTCGCAATGTGTCGTATCGTGCAGGCTACCTGGAGCGCAAGCAGGAGTCTGGCGTGGGCGGCAAGCGCGCCACCGTGCGCTCGTGGCGCTCGTACTACTGCGTGCTGTGCGGGCAGCTGCTGTGCTTCTTCAGGGACGAGCTGGACTTCAGCGCCGCCAAGGCCGCCGCGCCGCCGCAGGCCATCCTCAACGTGAGTACCCTACAGCAGGCTGCTGCGTGCAGGCTACCGGTTAGGCAGACTACAGGCAGGGAGTCGGCCATTTTATTTAAATACACACTTTTTTCAAAACATCGTGAGGAAACCGGACTAATCCCAATACGGGCCTAGTTTACCCTCTTGGTTGGAAGGTCAGATGGCAGTCGCTTTCGTAAAAACTAGTGCCTACATCAAATCATGGTATTAGTTGTCAAGCAGACCCCAGGCTCCCATGAGCCGTGGCAAAATGCCGGGATAACGCGAGGAAGAAGACACACTTTTTTTCAAAATTAGGATTTTTTATGTTATTTCTACTCAGAATCATGAGCTCTTTTGATCCTAATAGGAGAAAAAAAGTGTTCCAAAATTTCCATAAATTTTTCGATCTTTCCATTCCGTGACCGCCACACAAAGTCTATGAAAAATGGTAACGGAATGGGAAAAAACCGTGGGACAATTTTTTTCTCCTATTAGTATAGAAAGAGCTCGTGATTCTGAGTAGAAATAACATAGAAATTCACAAATTAAAAAAAGTGTCGGGACAACTTTAAATAATATGGCCCATGTATAATATGTTCTACGTTGACACATTAGGACTTTTAACTAGGCAGGAGATACATTAACTATAATTCTTTTTTTTGCATTAGAAATAAGGTAAACAATCTTGACGTGTCTTTTTATTGAAAAACACGTTTTAAAAATAAAAAACGGCAAATATGTAACAATTATGAATCTAATACGATCATTTATATTCTTCTGCTTTCATGAGTAATAGTTACTGATTTTTAAAAAGCGTTTTTCAATTAAAAGACATGTCGAGATCGCTTACCTTCTTGCAAGTTCTTTCTAATGCTAAAAAAACGAACTATAGGTACACAAATCATACAAAAAAGCGAAATTTCTTTACTGTTATTCAGGAAAATCCTATAAAATTTTTCACGGAGTCTTTATTCGGAGGCTCGAGTCCTTTTGCTCTTAAAAAAGACTCAACAAAGGACTCTACTTAAAATACTTAATTTAAGAGAAGTTTTGTAAGCTCCGAGTCTCGTAAAGTCCGAGTCGTCTAAATATGTTAACTAACAAGTAAGTTCCCCGCAGGCCCGCTGCGACCCGGCCGGCGACTACACGAAGCGCGCCAACGTGTTCCGGCTGACGTGCGCGGACGGCGCCGAGTACCTGTTCGGCTGCCCAACCCCCGCGCTCATGCAGGAGTGGGTGGCCAAGCTGTCGTTCCACGCCGCGCTGCCGCCCGAGCTGCAGCTCACGCCGTACGCGCCGCCGGACTCGCCCAACGCCGAGCTCAAGAGGAGGCTGCAGAGGTCACTGCGACTATATACTATTCAAATTGGCAAAACTCATTTCTTCAACTCAAAACAAAACATAATTTTACATGAACACTACTCAATTTTAAAGTTAAGATCACACTAAAAGATAGAAAGATATTATGTCGCCCGAGCTGACACGGCGACGCTTCGCTTCGCTCGGTCAATAATTATACTACAACGGCTACCATTTCCGAGTTAGGTGGATCTATGGATCTATGGATGATGATTGACTCAAACTCTAAAGGGAAGTTAGTGAAATATTCAACAGATTTGATTTAAAATGTCATCGCAATATTAATACATTTACAGCCAGCGCGAGCTACGCGGTACGATCGTAGCCAATAACACGGAAAATGCCCGTGTGTAGCGAAAATCGCCTACGAACGAGTTAATATTACCGCGTACATTTAATTCAAGTTAATCGTTATTCTGATATGTTCTCATACTAATGTTTGTATATATTTTGTGTAGGAGCGCGTCATCGTCTTCGAACGAGTCGCCCGAGCCGCAGCAGCGCTCGCGCACGCAGGCCGAGATCCTGCAGGAACACAGAGATAGTCAGGCCAAGCAGGCCAGCCTGGACCGCAGGAGTGTCGACACACAGGAGAGGAATATAGGTAACATAGTACACTGCCTGCTACACCGCCAGTCAGGCCAAGCAGGCCAGCCTGGACCGCAGGAGTGTCGACACACAGGGGAGGAATATAGGTAACATAGTACACTCCCCGCTACACCGCCAGTCAGGCCAAGCAGGCCAGCCTGGACCGCAGGAGTGTCGACACACAGGGGAGGAATATAGGTAACATAGTACACTCCCCGCTACACCGCCAGTCAGGCCAAGCAGGCCAGCCTGGACCGCAGGAGTGTCGACACACAGGGGAGGAATATAGGTAACATAGTACACTCCCCGCTACACCGCCAGTCAGGCCAAGCAGGCCAGCCTGGACCGCAGGAGTGTCGACACACAGGAGAGGAATATAGGTAACATAGTACACTGCCTGCTACACCGCCAGTCAGGCCAAGCAGGCCAGCCTGGACCGCAGGAGTGTCGACACACAGGGGAGGAATATAGGTAACATAGTACACTGCCTGCTACACCGCCAGTCAGGCCAAGCAGGCCAGCCTGGACCGCAGGAGTGTCGACACACAGGGGAGGAATATAGGTAACATAGTACACTCCCCGCTACACCGCCAGTCAGGCCAAGCAGGCCAGCCTGGACCGCAGGAGTGTCGACACACAGGAGAGGAATATAGGTAACATAGTACACTGCCTGCTACACCGCCAGTCAAGCCAAGCAGGCCAGCCTGGACCGCAGGAGTGTCGACACACAGGGGAGGAATATAGGTAACATAGTACACTCCCCGCTACACCGCCAGTCAGGCCAAGCAGGCCAGCCTGGACCGCAGGAGTGTCGACACACAGGGGAGGAATATAGGTAACATAGTACACTCCCCGCTACACCGCCAGTCAGGCCAAGCAGGCCAGCCTGGACCGCAGGAGTGTCGACACACAGGGGAGGAATATAGGTAACATAATACACTCCCCGCTACACCGCCAGTCAGGCCAAGCAGGCCAGCCTGGACCGCAGGAGTGTCGACACACAGGGGAGGAATATAGGTAACATAGTACACTCCCCGCTACACCGCCAGTCAGGCCAAGCAGGCCAGCCTGGACCGCAGGAGTGTCGACACACAGGGGAGGAATATAGGTAACAGTACACTCCCCGCTACACCGCCAGTCAGGCCAAGCAGGCCAGCCTGGACCGCAGGAGTGTCGACACACAGGAGAGGAATATAGGTAACATAGTACACTGCCTGCTACACCGCCAGTCAGGGCAAGCAGGCCAGCCTGGACCGCAGGAGTGTCGACACACAGGGGAAGTATATAGGTAAAACATCGTAATAATCCCAAATGGCCTAAGGCTAGTCTCCCCTCTAAGTTGGAAGGTCAGATGGATTCGATTAGTGTTTCTATTAATTATTGTCATCCTATATGTATAGTTAGGCTCCCTGTTTGTATTTAGAACATAATACGCGTAATTTCATCGTAAAGGCTCCAACACACTATGCCGGCGGGTTTTTGCCGCGCGTGTATGCCGCAGGCTTAATCAGGCCTGGCAGGCAGGGGCCTGTTTCTCAAGAGCTTGTAACTTGTAATACAAGCGGATATCACTTTGACAGCTTTTAGAAAGGGACTTCCACTTGTATTACAAGTTACAAGCTTTTGAGAAACGGGCCCCTGGCATGCCCCTGGTCAGCCGGCAAAGTGTGTAGGGTGCCTATAAATATAACATTATTGTGCGTTTCAGAATCTTCAGTGCTGCCATCTCTGCCACCGCGCAAGGCTCCCGGCGCCAGCCAGGAGGACGTGTCCGAAGTCGTTATGAGGTAACACCATCACTCACTTACATAGGTTACTAGAGCCACAGAATAAATAATAGTACTAGGTACAGAAGACTCACTCTCTAACAAAACGCGTCTGTTACGATCAGCACAGATATGGCCGCTAGGTGGCGACAGCGCCACGCGCGGCTTATGGCTAGACACCAAAATTGGTGTGGAACGGATGTACTTATAGCTACCTGTAGCAAAGCGACGAAATCGCGGAGTGAGCCACGCCTGGTAGAGCCTGTTCGGAAAAAGAAGAGTCGTGTATTGGGCCCCATACATTCCACGACTCTTTTCTTCCCGAACAGACTCTAGGTAAGTTTTGCAATAGCCAAATATGAAACAAAGAGGTGTCACATTTACTTTTTAAAACTATATTTCCATAGACAATGTTTGCCCGAAAAACATTTACTGTCTAGGGTAGGTAAGGTAGGGTATAGGCTACATGACTAATTTTCATTTATGACATCAATCGATTGGGTTTATTTTTAGGATCAAATGTCTATATGGGATCCATTGCATTAAAGTAACACAAAAGTCAGAAATTGTAATCAAAGTCCGACAGACGCAATTCACTCGCGAAACGCCCTTCACAAAACTATAAGTGAACGTGACGTGGAGAAAACAAGAAAATTGTGTTTTTGTCGGTGAAATATTGCGTTTAAGTATATAGTTGCTATACAATATTTTTTGGATAAAATGTAAAATGTAAGGAATGTAAGTAATGAAACCTGATCGATTTATACTATTAATGGAAATGTGTCATCTAGCCTATTGTGTATGGTCCTTATCAATCATATCATAGACTCGAGCCATGAGGAAATGCGAGCTATAAAATTGTTGGCAGCTGTTAGTTTTGATGCTTGCAATTGGGTTGGCAGCGATTTAATTGCTTACATTTCAGCATTGTAAGCTCAGCGTAAGATAACAACGCATCATCACCGAATTACCAAGTATCACCGATAAGCCAAGGTTTGCCCTATATACTCTGAATGTTTTGCCCATAATCCACACGGGTAATGTTTGTGTTGCAGGAACTCTGAAACGTCCTCGTCTTGGGGCCGCTCACGGTTCTCCAACGGGCGCGACATCAACTCCGAGTTCATCAACTCTCAGCGCGATGGTAAGCACACACACACACACACACACGCACACACACACACACACACGATAGTGAGAGATGCACGTGTGGTGTTTCGAAAAGTTGTTGGTTATTTGTATACTACATTTCAAATACCAAGGCCCGATTGCACTTGAGACGGTCATTGGGCGTTAACAATAGGATTAGTGAATAACAAAAGGCAAACATTATGAGCCCCATTGTTAAGTTTCAAGTGCAATCGGGCCTTGGTATTTGAAATGTAGTATACAGTCAGCAGCAGACGTTGCTAAGCGGACGAGGTGTTCAAAATGACCTTGTCACGCTCTTATTTTCTTAACAATTAAGTCGCGTCAAGCTCATTTTGAACACCTGGCCCGCTTTGTAACTTCTGCTGCTGACTGTATTTATCTAAATAGCAGAATATAAGGATTGACTTTTTGTTTGCCAGGACCCGTGTGAACGATGATAAAATACTATTTTATTACAGGAAAGTTAAAACCACCAGCACGTTTGTTGTGTTTGACAGCCATTTTAAAATGGCTGCCACCAAAAATATTAAAATAAAATAACAAATTACTAATTGTATTGAAATATGGATTTTCAGATTTTTTTTGCTTTTGTGTCGTCGAGCTTATCAGAGCTTTATGTTTCGTCCTTAGTTTTATTTTATACTACTTATTATATATGTTTTTAGTTTTCAAAGCGCATATACTGAAATATTAAACACTACATATTTTGAACCATTAAGGATTTATAAGGCAGAGGGAATATATTTCCCACAATGATCTTGTACTTTATTTCAAATACACCCGTTAAAGGGTTCATTTAAATTTTCACGACCTAATATTGAAGTATACGCGCTAAAATATAACCTACAAACTTAGTAGCCGACGGCGCGCCGCCGCTACCGCTGTCCGGGCCCCCGGACCGCCCGCCCGCGTTGCCGGAGCGCCAACAAAGCGCCGCCGAGCGCCAACATAGCGCCAGCGAACGCCAACATGGCGCCACCGAGCGCCAACATGGCGCTAGCGAGCGCCAGCCGGTCTCCGCGCTGGTCAACAGCTACCAGCAGCGCGCGCGCGACCAGAACCGCAACCAGTGGAACTACGAGAGAAGCAACAACAACTGGGGCGTGGAGACGTCGCACTTCTACTCGGCGAGCGAGCTGGGTTAGTGCGCGTGTGCGAGTAGGACGCTGGTCGTGCAGTTTGGTACTATTAGAGCAGGGGTCACTAGTTTCTTCAGGGGTCCGGTTATTAAAATAAAATGACCATCGCGGTCAGTTTCTTCTTGAGTTTTATAATATGAAAAAAAAAAATAGTTCGGCGGTCCGGATGCGGACCGCGGTCCGCCATTTGGTGACCCCTGTATTAGAGGTTTCATCAAATTCAAGTGGGTCTGAAAGATACTTAACGAATTTTGTCGGTCGTGGTTATCAGAATTTGCAATTAAAGTATTGTCAAGTTTTTATAAAAAATAACATGACGGTTATAATGACATTCTCTCACTGTATATTCAAATTGATGCATAGTTAGCGTAGACGGACTCTACATAGTTTCAGTGCATAGATTTTAAATGATTTTTCAATGGCGTTTTTTGCAACTCATTAAACTTGAATATTGAATAATTTCGAACATAGGTCTGATGATCAGGCCCTAGACAACATGCCAATCGCTATCGCTATGTAGCGAACGAAACGCGACTGTCACTGTCACACTAATGTGGAAGAGTGATAGAGTGACACAAAGCGATTCGATGGCGAAGCGATTGTCACCTTGGCTAGGCCGCCTGATAATCGATGCTTCTTCTTAGCCTAGCCTTTTTGCATTTCTTTAAGGCTTTGTGCATGATGCATACTGATGTTACAAAATGCAACTGCCATTTTAAATCTACCCAAACTGTCACGACCAGACGCCGAGTAGTAGTAGGTATGCCTGGCCATTTTCATATAATCAACTACGATGACAATTGTCAAGAAAAGATGACACGTACCAAGCTTCTTGTAGTATAGACATAGAGAAATATACAAAGAAAGAGTGGTAACTCCAAACATCCGTTTTCTTACCACAACACGAGTTATTTCGTAGTGGACATGATGGGGTGTGCTTGTTACAAGCTTTTTGTTAACTTGCAATGTATCTATGTATGTAATATGTAAGTATGTAACTATGTTTATACGGGTCAAACCTTGCAAGTTAAAGACCCACTTTTTGACTTCCAATGAAACTGAAAATTAGCATACATATGTAAGTCGGGTGATAATCCAATATTATGGTACCATCGAGCTGATCTGATGATGGAGACAGGAGGTGACCATAGGAACTCTGTGATAAAACAACGCAACCTAATTGTGTTTGGGGTTTTTAGAATTGTCTCGATGAGTATTAGTTGCCTGTGGAAAGAAAAGTAAAGGTTAAATTTACCACACTAACCAAGACTTTGTACGGGTATGTACTTGTATCAGGGAATAATTAAAATAAAGTTAAAGGATATTTTTAATTTTTAACAACCAGAAACGTCTGCGATCGATGCTATTAAGCTTACAATAAATTTAAAAGTGCAAAAATTACTGTCTTGGGTGAGACTTGAACTCACGGCCTCTGAATCGATACTCCAGCGCTCTGCCATCTGAGCCACCAAGACCTCATCCATAGCAGCAGTTTTTTTTTTCACTTTTAAATATTTTAAAGTTAAAGGATAATTTTTCACTGTCTTCAGAATACGATACGACAGGTAGACATTTTAACCTGTCGAATCCCACGATATGACGTCACCCATAAGCGTTCTGGCTCAAATATGAGCCGCTGGGAGCTAAACATTAATTTATTCAACCTTACAAGTCTTTTCTTGACATTATCGTCTCTCTGTTGCTTTATGATTATTGAAGCGTTGAAGGCCTGTGTGGTAGCCGGGAGCCCTGTTTAAGCTTGCCTGAGATACCTTTTTCTTGCAAAATCTGAGTCTCCGGTATATTTTCTTGTAAAAATAGTATTCTATAGTTTTTGGTAAACTCCTGTTATTATAGGCAAACATTTGTGAGAAACACTATTTCTTAAAATTATTAGGTATTTCATTTTATGTGATATGTCGGAGACTGAGTGGTAGTTTTTTTCTAAATTATGGTTGTTTAACGATTTAGTTCTATTACTAACATTTTGTAGAATTAATTTAACTAGTATTTTTGTAATAATCAGATATGAACAATATTAACTTTGGCCTAAATCCATTTGTAGAAATCGGTATGGTATATTCGGGTAAATACGAATACTCAAAATTGTCAAGTAATCCGAAAATGAACTCTAAATTGATTGAATTAATGGCGATTTTCGAAGTTACCTAACATTCTGTACATATTCCGAATCACCCGAATGCATCTAATTGGTTTTCCTAGTAGAAATGGGGATTACTTATATAAGGGGATTACTTATACTTATATAATACTACATTAGTGTGAACGCCACGCAACACTCCTCTAAACATATTGTTCAATCTGTTTTAGTACCTATTAATTAGTACTAATTATTAGTATATTTTAACCTCATAAGGCTCAATGTGTATTAGATTCCGTTACTATCTAATTAGAACCTTTATTTCATCGCTTTCTCAATCAAACGATATTCAACCCGATATATTATACTAGTCCATATACAACAAGGTTCAAATTAGTAATAGTAAAATTCTGCACGGTGGGCTTTACGTGGTAAAGGCTTAAGTAGTGTAGAGACTTCTTTCTTCCTCTTTTATAAATCTGTTATATAGTTAATTACATAATGTTGTATATTGTGCAGTTTTCATCGTAGCTCGCTGCATCTGGCAGCTGTCGCGTAAGTTCTCATCGTAGCTCGATGCATCTGGCAGCTGTTGCGTAAGATCTAGGATGAAAACTGCAGTAAGGCAAAAGTGTTACCCTTTCAAATTGTGTGTGGTGTTCATAATCGTGGGTTTAACCTCGGTGGTGATGTATAACGGATGACTCACGCTAGACCTGGCCGGGCCCGGGCCGAGGCGACATATCATTTTCTATGACGGCTGATCGGTGATCTCGTGCTTTCCATAGAAAACGAAGCGCCGGAAGCTTCGGCCCGGCCCCGGGCCGGTCTAACGTAAGTCATCCTTCATCCGAAATTTTGACTAAAAATTCGATCAGTATAGTTTTTCACAGACATGAGATAATCAATTTATATGGAGCATATTTTTGCCTTACGATGATATAAATATACTTTAATATTTAAGTAAATATAATATTCTCTTTATATATTTACATGCATTCAGGATCCAGCCATCTTCTTTATGTACTTCATAGAGTCCAATGTATGTACTATAGACTTATACAGGGTGGCACGAAAATACGTTGTCAAATTTTTTTGGGATATTTTTTCTTACTTACTATAAAATGTCGTTAAAATTAAAACTACGATAATTAAACAAAACAAAATGCATTATCTTAAAACGCAAACTTATGAGCAATATGCCACAGTAATTGTACATTATGATACAAGTGCGAAAAGGAGGATATTCGCAACGAAAACACGACCGAAGGGAGCTAGTGTTTGGAATCGACACTAGTTGCGAATTACCTTTTCGCACGTGAATTGTACAACGTTTTACAGTACAAATGGCCCTTTAAATTTTCGACATACGCATGTATAGTGCTAGTTACCGCACTAGGGCGGTAAATTAGCACCATATGTACTGTAGTACACTATTACATACCAAGGGCAGTAAAGATAGTAGTAGTAAGATATATATATATGTCTCTGATCCACATGGTGTCTGTGGTTTTATTATTTACTGGCCGAGGTGTGTATACTACTTTTCTGTATGACGGACCTGAAAGCGGAAACATGCACGGAGACCAGGAAAAAATAATTTTCTCAAACATGCAATGAAATGTCGTCGCTCCGGGCGTTATATCAGGCTTCGAAGTATCACGTTTAGGGCGGAGCAACTCCAGAGAACTGTAAAGGAATTTCATACGAAATTGAAGGCCTAGGCCGGGAAGTAATTTTTTTTTAAATTCTAATGTAAACATGGGGTCTGTGTCCATGAACAGACTAAACAGCCGAATTATATTTTTTTTTTATATTTTTGGTGAATGAATGGTTATTTCGGACCAAAATATCCGTGTTAACGCCTGTTATACACGAACGTACTGATATTAAGAATACGAATCTGTATGATTCAATGTGTTGATGAATAAATTTAAAATTTTGTCTATACGTGAGTCACCAGAGACCATAGACAATATTTAAAATCCTCTGCATTTATTTTATTTATAGAAATTGAGATTCTTATTATCAGATTGTGTATAATGGCCCTAATAAGGTCTATTCGAACACTACACACGCGAAATACGGACGAATTCCGTAAAAAAAAAACAATTATGGCGGGATTGGAAGGAAAATTAAAAAACTTTTGTTGTGATGTTGGATTTTTAATATAAAGACTATAAATTTGTTTTTTGAGTGGTGTATTTTTTTATTTCATTGCATGTTTGAGAAAAGCACTATACATGCCTAGCCGTGAAAAGGTCTTGCCGGCTTCGTATCACTATCCGGCCTCCCTACGGTCGGCCGGCTATACCTACTCACCCGGCAAGCCCTTCTTTCCCGGCGTCTGCAGTAATGTACTATTGTTAACGTATTTTTATGCCACCCTAACTCTGCCTAGATATACGTTATATATGTATGTTTGTGTGTTGGTTGCGGTGGCGGTTTGCTTGTCTGTGCTTTGTTTTTCAGCTTTGGATTTCAGCAATTTGATATTTAATTGTTTTTAGCTAATATGATTTTATAAATAGTGCATTTTTTCTAATATCGTATCCTAGAGCGCCCGAGTACTGTGTGGCGGGAATTTCCTAATTAATAATAAGATTGTTGTTACAATCTAGCCTTCTTTACTGTATTTGTCTCGGAATAAGGGCTGATTTAGACGGCGCGCGAACTCGCATGCGATTTTAGTTACATTGCGGACTTTTGGTTACGTCCAATTCAACCGACCGATCAAAACCCGCAATGTAATAAAACTCGCATGCGAGTTCTCGCATCGTCTAATTGAGCCCTAAAGGTCACCCCACACTAGCGTTGTTTGACCGTCGGCGTCTAGAGTTACCGACTGCAATTTTTATGGGCTTATTTTTTTTTCAGTCCGTCTGTATCAGCTGTTAGTAGATCTAGTAGTACTGGTGACATTCTCTGTGTTTCTGTCTTGTCACTACGCCTAGACAAGTTTACTATCTACAGACTAAGGCCCTTACTCATAAACGTCTGCTAAGTTAATCAGCTGATGGTCATCGCTTGTCCCTTTCTATGGCATGACGACATATCCCCGTGCTGCCCACCATACAAAATTATAGCCGAATGGTTGTTTGAATCTTGTTGTATTTTCAATTGGGTTGAATTTCAATTGTTCGAACATTTTGCGAGACAAATGAAATGCTACCTACTCTGTTTGTTATTAAGGTTGACATTCCATCGAAACTGAGTGTTCATCCTAATGCACATTGGGCGGCACGAGGACGATCATCAACTGATTAGCAGCCGTTTATGAATAACGCCATAACTTGTGGTTGTTGTGTTGCAGCGTACGGCGGCGCAGGCGCAGGCGCGGGCTCGGGCTCCGGGCGCCCCGCCTCCGTGGCCGGGGGCTCGCCCGCGCTCGACCAGCGCCCCGCCTCCAGGTTATACGAGTATACATTCCTTTATTTCAGATAACAAATTATCCATATTAAATTAAAATTACATTAAAATACAACAGTGTAGGTACAGTCGCCATCATCATCTCACGCGCACACACACGCACGCACATTAACACGCACTCTATCGCCTTAAGTCTAAGTCTAAGTTTCTGACGGAATCTCAGTAGAGCGACTTACGCACACATTCATGTCGCGGCCTGTCGCGGGCGAGGTAATCCGAGTCGGGGCGGGGCGGTGCGTGTCCGTTCTGTATGATAATACTATTACTTATTCTGTGGCTAAAACGTAATGTTTCCCGGCAGATCATCCGGGGAGTCCGAGCTGTCCGTCAGCGGAGTCTCCAAGGAGAAAAAGGACAAGAAGGGAGTCTTCGGCGGCCTCTTTAGCCGCAAAAAGCGCAGCAGTTACATGTAACCAACCAATAACCTGTAGCCGCCCAGAGACCTATAAAAAGGTCTCCTGTTCCATTCTAATTTGAACTTTGTGTTGACGAAATAAAATTGCATTTTGCTTGGCAAGGTTTGACGTACGGGCGGCTAGACTGTGTTTATACAGGATGGGCCCGATAACTGACTTAAATTAAAGATAATTGGAGTTGAAAAAATGTAATGCGTTGTTTTTGCCTGCATACTTTTATAGCCAAATATTGTGTACTTTACGAGATTTTCCTAATTTACAAATTAGGAAATAAAAAACTCTAAATAATTAAATATAATAATCAATCGGATGTGACTTTTCACTGTCTGTTGTCAATTGTTCTTACCGTAGCGCGAAAAGTACCACTACCACCAGTTTGACACTGACATAAACGCCTTCAAGAACGTAATTCACTTTCTATGCATCTCGCTCGTACCCGCATATTAGGGCAAGCGAGATGTATAGAAAGTAAATTACGTTCTCGAAAGCGTTTATGTCAGTTTTGACACTGTCAATGACTCATGGTACAGGCTGATACATGATACATTTCTTACTCATAATATCATTACCAATGGATGTTTAAACTATATATTTTGTGTTATAGGCGCTCACCGTGTATTTTAAAGAGAATAATTTAGCGATACGATTAAGTAACTTAAAAACAAGTCGTATAAAACATTTACGATTTGATGACAATAATAAAAATATTTTTTTACAAGTATAGAATAAAGTATCGACCGTATATGACCTTTTAAAATAATTTTTAATTTGATATTAGCAGATTATGACACAAGTTTTTGTTCTCGAGGACGAATGCTTGCTTTACAACCTACAGATGTAGTGAATAATTGTTCCCATCGTATTTTGTCGGAAACGTTAGTATTTGTCATGCTACTTCAGTCAACCTCAGTGCTTTTTGTACCGAGACTGACTGAAATAGCGAGACACGTTCGTATATTTCCGTGAAAATAAGATGGAAAATAATTATGCAACACATCTGGATCTATGTGGTTACTTTATAAAGTTTTGTTAATAATCATGTATATAGATTTTTGTTACTACTTAACGTCAAAATCGTGCCTTTTTATATTATTATTATTGAGATACCTTATTTGGTATCTATTTACATATACAAAACAATGCAGTAACAAATTTGTGTTGCTGTTATTTAAAAAAAAATCAGGGACCAATTAAAAAAGAACATTCCCATGTTTTATTATTATTAATTTGTCACAAAATGGGACCAATTTTTAAGTCGGTTTTCTAAATGTATATCCAAGCAATAATCGACCATAATTTTAGTAATATAAGATATTATTTCGTATTTAAACCACGTAATATGTATGCATAATGTGTAGTGTTGCTACACGAGCGGACATGGTCAACCAACGTGCTCCAAACTAAACCAACTCCGGTCTTTTTAATCGTCTATTTCGATTTACAACAAGTTAAATACTTACCTCCTTATTCAAGATTACGGGCCTGATTTAGTTAAATTATGTTTCACCCCTTTCTTACAAATACATAAGTCAAAATGACAGATAAGGACAAACGATTATTAGCTAATTGAGGTTTGTAACGCGTTTATGAATAAGGGATGAGTATATACAGACAGTTTTTTTTATAAAAATCAATAGCATACGAATCGTGTCGGCTCGCCTAGTAACACTTAGTATTTAAGTTTTTAAATGTAATCATAATAAGCGTTTTAACATGAAAAATGGTAACAGCTTTGAATTATTCACGGTTAGTTTCACTAGATTTATATCGACCGGGACATGAACCGTGATTACCTTTTGTGTTGTTTTCGAGCTCCCGATATTTCGACGCAGTTACATGCATCTTGTTCACGGGTAACTGAAGATCGCGGGTGCGTGTCAAAGTTGTGTAGACCGCGCGCGATAATCACGGTTCATATCCCGGTCGATATAAGTCTAATGAAAAATGATGACACCCGAACGAAGATATAGTAATGTAATATTTAGAGCAAGTTTAAATATGTATTCGGACTGGAAGTACTGAAACTCATTGATAAACCACTTTAAACATGATATGTACTGGTCATTATCTAAACTAATTTCAATACATGTATTAGTAATTGGTCAAATGCTTACCTTTTTCCAACCAGCACAGCTATACAGAAATCTTATATTATCCAATTAATAAACAAACCTTTTTTTTGCGTTCCTTTTAATTTGTCCATGAGTGTATATTATTATACTTCGCTCGAGTGTTTCGATTAGGTACCATCGGCCACACTGTCAACTGACAAATCGTAAACCTTATTACAAAAGGCATAAGGTCCACCGATGGACAGTTAAGAGTGTTGCTGTTTGTATCAATGCATTTTCATGCAACAATTTAATGCCAGCGTAACTTACCTTGTCGTCCATACAACACGCACAGCACGGCTAGCACATGATGGGCGCGACAGTCGACAGGCGAGAAAATGCCGCGACATAGAGCTCTCTCGCGAATCGGTAGCATAAGAGCCGCGCGACAACCCGCTGTCTCGCGGACAAATGTCAAAGCGACATAATTTTGTCGTTTGACAGTTCCACGCGGGATACTCTCGAAAATCGTAGCACGAGTGTACTATGGGAGACAAAATGTCCCGCGTTTGAACGTCAAAATGAGAGAAATTGTCTTCGAGGCTAGAGGGTCGCGACAAGCGCATTTGGTCGAAGTTTTGTTGACTTTTGTTCTAAAAGAAAGATAATTTTCCATATTTTATATTTATTTCATACTACAACACTTTTTTGTTTAAGTATAATTTGAATCTTGAGTTTCATGATCATGCCATTAATATCGAAAATGATTATATTTTTTCACAATGACTTGTTTGTTCTCTTAAGTTAAACGAAAATCCGATAGAAAAAAATCTAAGCCTAAGATTGTACGATCACGACCTCATCAACAAAGCAAACCGTTGGTGTCGAATTGACTGGGGGATAATTAATAGAAACATAAATAATTGATACAAAAATATTACATTGCTAATCCGCGAAACAATTATGTGCTATCAATCAGTGCTAACTCGTTATATTTACTTACACGCGTATTTTTACATGCAATTATTGTTGACAACCTATATTATGTCGCTCCTTAGGTGTTTCCATTCATTGTGGGATATAAACAACACAATCCCGACCTGAATATTGCATCAACCTTACTTATAATAAGTAAATGAAAAAGTGAATCTGTACCTATGTACAGTCAGCAGCAATAGTTGCTAAGCGGGCGAGGTGTTCAAAATGATCTTGACGCGACTTTATTGTTAAGAGAATAAGAGCGCGTCAAGGTAATTTTGAACACCTCGCCCGCTTAGCAACTATTGCTGCTGACTATATGTTACCTCTTGACGCTTAATCCGCCGAACCGATTTAGACGAAATTTTGTGAAACATCATTCCACAAAGAATGCAAATAATGAATCTGGCAGCTCAACTCAACCTCCACCTCACAGAAGACCACAGCCGTAATACTTACTTTGTAGTGTACGAGTTGGTACTAGCCTAATCCTTAAGTTACGATTCCCACCGACCGGCTGGAGTTGGGCCGCGCCGGAGTGCTTTTTCAGTGTACCTATTTACATAATGTGTGGCAGAAGCGATAGAATCCGTCCGGAGCCATCCGATCCGCAAGCAGCCGACCGGCTTTGGGCATACAAATGTGAAATGCGCTCCGACTCCGACGAATCGTACTTAAATCTGAGTACCTATCTCAAAAAGGTCAAAGTAAATAAAATCATTTAAAGTTTTTGGTAGTATTTATTTAAAAGTCACATTATTTGAGAAGTGTTATCAACACTCGACTGTCCTTGCACGGAGTAGGTTCCCAACTTGAGCCCTTCTATGTCTTCCGTGATGGCAGGAGGGCTGCGGTTAGCAGCAGCATGCTTAGGTGTAGAGAATACCTCCGTGTTTGATGACAGGCTTGTGCATGATTGTCATTCAATCTATCTTCGAAGCCAGCAATGCAGTGGCTAGCCAGCCATAACGGAGATATGTCGGGGATTAGCATAAGATATTTAGTCTGTAAATAAGATTTAAAAGGAATGTAATTTTTTTGCAAAAGACAACGGAAAAGAGCTTTATGAAGATTGAATTGTGTACTACTTACAACTTGACTTCTTCGTAAAGATGGTATTTTGTTAGCCAAAACTTTTAACAAAACGCCAATTATTCGTAAGGAGTTGTATTTTAATGAATAGGTAGGTAATCTTTAGATAATTATAATAATATATTCCAACTTGTAACGACAAAGCGAATCAAATTTTGATTGACATTATTGACACTGACATTTTCGCCTTAAAAATGATATTTGCTATTTCTTACTCTTCATACTGCGAGAAAGAGACAAAGTTATCGTGACTAGGGACGCTCCGTTTCTAAGGCTGACTATTCATTATTTATCCGATTATTATTTTACCGATTCAGTGTTGCCACGAATGAAAAGTTTGTTCCATGTATAAATGGCCACATTGGCTAAGTCGCGCGCGGGATGGCTCTCTCTCGTGGAACTCTTTTCTCGATGTGCGAACTCATGCTGCCAAAATCGAGGAATTGACAGATAGAGATAGAAATTTGTGACGGGCGACTGCCGTCTCTCGCGGCGCGAGCTATCCCGCGGATAATCATGTGCTAGCCGTGCAGGTTATAAGAGATCCCATGTACAGTCCGTCAGATATCGGAGCGGACAAGTCGTTTTTATATATCTGAACTCGACTCTATTGTCAAGGCGTTAGAGTCCATGTTCGGATATTTTAAAGCACTATGTTGGAGCCATTTTTGACGACGTGTACTATAAAACGTTATACTCAATACACGTGCGAGGTAATTTGCAAATCATGTCGATTAACAACAACTCCCTTCGGTCGTGTTTTAATTTATCACCGCTCGTTGCGAGTTTCCTACTTTCCGCGCTTGTATTGTAAATAACTATTCTGTGTGTTTGAACAACGCCCTACAATCCTATTTCCCCTTTCATATTATAGAAATATTCGTTGATTTTTACAATTTTATTGCCTTGTTATTTTGACAGTGTAACGTTACGCGGCATTGAATAAGTAAGACCAAGCGCGCACCACGATTTTAATTTTTGCGACACGATTTTAAAATCGAGCTGTAATACATATTTTCTTGTCGCATGTGCGCGCACTGGCATATAAACACATACGTTGCATTTCTGCGACAAAATAATCGCGCGACAAAAAAATCGTGGTGCGTGCTTGGCCTAATAGTACTACCGTACAGAAAGGACACTTCCTACAAAACCGAAGTTTGACAGCGGTTCAGGGACGAATCATGCTGTCCCTTGCTAATGTATCGCACTATCCCATCGGCTATTTAGGGTTGTCAAATTTCAAGTAATTATTTTATCTGTGGTCGTGCACGCAAAGGGACGTCAAGTTGTGCCAACCCTAATAATTGCTAGCAGCAACGCTGAGCCGAACGGAGCCGAGAGTGCCCGAACGGCCGAGTTTCACCCCACTGGCTATACTGTGTCGTACACGTTGCGCGACCCGAACATATGACCGTTACTGTATGTAAATGCACTCTAGTGAATACTGGATGTTGGTATTAAAACTCCGCTGTATTTTTCTTATGTTATTACATCTAAGCTTGTAGTTGTTAATGTGAAATATATTTTTATGTATTATAAACGTATTTTCTTTCACCAACTGTACCCTGTAACTGACGTTAGTGATTCATTACGTTTACTTCAGACCCCAAGACGAACCCCCTCACGCAAAACTTTTTACGTGCGGGCAGATTCAAGCGCTTTTTTAACGCGCGTTGAAAAGCGCTCGTGCTATGGGGCCTAAACGTATCGGGACTGATCGGGACGCGAAACAATGCAGTAAAGGGCCCTCCACACTCGTGCGCGAATCGCGGTGCGAAGCCGCGAGCGCGAGTGTGGAGTCGATTTTCACAGACAGCAAAATGTATGTATATTTCAACCATCTCGAGGGAATCAACATTTATAGGGTACTTTCTAATTTATGTGGACCTAGAACCAAAAGTAAAGTAAGTATAATTATTAGGAAAAGAGGGCCCTCTTGAAGCACTTTATGGAAACTCATTTTAAACTAGAACCTAGAACTATGAAATTTGGCAAGTAATGGTTTGTTTTTTTTTAAAGCTTTAATAAACGGGCGTACCTGACCGCGACATTGGTCTGGTCATAGTATCTCTTTCTCGCTCTCACTTATAGTTATAGCTATCCTCGACTGACGTACGATGGGCCACCTTCTACACATTAAACAAGCCTCATTTTCAGATAAGGTCCTCAGCAACGAATTCAATCGATGGACCAAATTGAAATTGAAATTGAATATATTTATTTCAAATTTGCATCCATAATTGTTAGTATAACTTAGAAATAATGTTAATTTTTGTACATAATATACTTACTACCTAAACTATTTTCTAAATTTACGAAATCCTATAACTTGGCTAATCCAATGCGCCAGTATAGGATTCTCAAGCCTCTCTGCAATGAAATGCCGCCATGTACCTACCTATAGCTCCCTCCAGACTATGTGCGTGAATTGCGGCGCGAAGCCGCTAACGCGAGTGTGGAGGGCCCTAATGCAAATCGACTGCGATTATCGCTGTTGTTTGGAGAAGCCATAATCTGTAAGCTTTAAGTGGAGTCCAGACGCGACAATTTGTCGCCAAGCTGATGAAATTGTCCGATCGAATCAGGCCGTGCGGACGCAAATTCCAATTTGATTCCTCGATTAAATCAGCAGGTGCGGACACAAAAATACCAATTTTCGTAGTTAGACGCCGGCTTGGAGGATACAACTAAACGGAGTAGCCATTAACAGGCTTTCCCCTCTGTCGAAAATAGGCGGCCAACGGTCATACACAATGTATGGACCACAGACATACAATTCCCGCTCGCGCTTGACAGACAGCTTAAGTGTGCGAAAGGGAAGCCATCACGTAAATGAACATCCCATGAGTGCGAAAAAGTCAGACTACCAATGAGAAAACGTAACCACTTTTGACTTTGACGACGGCCGCGGACGGCCAAGAGCGTATCACGGTAATTTTCTAATTGAAAAATATACACGGTATAGGACGAAAAGTATTAAATAAAGTAATTCAGTGAAGATGGTGTCTTGTAGTGTGCCGGATTTCAGTGTTACAGTGCCAAATAATCCAAGCAAATACTCATTTCAGAGGATTTATGATATTCCGAGCGAAATTTTCATAACGATATTTTGTCAAATTAACAGCGTAAAAGGTGTAAGAAGCCGGTTTATAAAGTTCATTATAAGTTTTTCTTCCTTTGTATGCTAATATTTTATCATATTAGTCTATAATTTAAAATATTTTGTGTAAAAACATAACCTATTACTTTACGCTAGGGCTTGACAAAATGTTCATATGACAGTATCGATAACTTGTCGGTATATTAATAAAGTCCGTCAACCAAATCTTGTCAGTAGTAAAAGGCGGCAAATTTGAAAAATCGCGGGTTAGCAACACTGTGTTCAAATAATTCCAAAACGCGTGTCATCTGTGTTTTATCTGTGGAATGTGGATCGTGAATGACAGCCGTCACCTTATTTGTTTTCATTTGGTTTTTATTCTGAATCGTTTCTGTTTCAAGAGATATTTCTGCTGTCACCATTAAATACCAATACATTAAATAAGAATAAGCAAAGCTAAGGGGCCTACAATGTACAATCATGCTCGTTGATGGTAAACATTACTAAAAATTGAGGTTATAACAAGTACTGGAAGAACTCTTTCGAACTTTTAAGATTATGTTCAGTTTTTTTGTTTTAGGGTTAAAAGGCATAAATAAAATTAAAACGTATGCCTAAATCTATCCAACAAGACCATAAATTGTGTCCTGGAAACCGTCCATAGGCCCACATGTCTAATGTTTTCAGCAATCAGTTGTGACTATTTACAAAGGTAAACCTTTTAAACAGTATTAAGAGCCTTGATTATATCGCCGTTCTTTCGCAATATCTACCTAATCCATACATGTTTGTTGCAGGATTAAATCTTGCCCAATATAAGGCGTTCGTAGTAGGTAGTATCTCTTCAGACAATACTTACCTATGGCGGTTTATGTACGTGTACAACGCAGCCAAGTCGAAAAGTGACCCTTATCTTATTTACCTTTAAATTAAATAAACACCCAAATATCAGTTGTTTTATTTTTAATATGTATATTGTACAATATATACCAATCAAAAAAATTACACAGGTATGTCATATTCATCCAGAACAGTACACTAATTTACATTAACAAGTGGCATATTATATTGTAAATAACAAATATATGCACTATCTAATTATCTGCATTTTGATATGATTTTATTTTTAAATTGTCCGTCCATGTTTCAATTTTTTTCAATAAACCGCGAGTGACAATTTGAATTGACGTACGCAGGGCGCGCTCAGCGGAAAAAAAAATCTTTTGGTTCGATGTACATTGCTGCTTTTCTTAGCGCAATACTGCTCTTTGAGTGTTGCCCTACTTTAGTTTGCTTTACATTGCTACTGACAAGATTTGGTTGACGGACTATAGCTATGTAATTATTTCTTCACAAGACATCATTAAGATATTAGCTTTTATAACCGACTTCAAATAATAACGATTGTTATACCTTTTTGAAGGTGCTCATGTTTAGCGGTAAATTTAAACTTCACTTTCCAACACAGTAAGAGTTACATTAAGAGCCAACAGGTGTGGTCATTTCTCCATACAAACGTACTCGACTGTTTCCTCCGTGGGTTTTGAAGCTAGAGCAATGATTTTTTCAACACAGATTAATATTGTCAATATCTGTGTCGGACCGTTTTGCTTTTTTTGATATTTTTGTTTTTTAAGGCGCTAGAGCCCTTCAAAAATGGCCAAAATGGCCTAATTAACTATGCCGCAATGAGAGGCGCGCTATTCAAAACTTATATCAATTAGCCAAGAAAGCAAAACGGTCCAACACAGATAATGTCATAATCATTTAGATTTCCAAATTTGGTTACGATTGGTTAAGTTTTGGAGGAGGAAACAGTCGAGTACGAAACCTCGATTTTTGAGATTTTTACGCAGGAGTTTTCGCCTTGTCCTTATCGCACTAGTTTTAGGAGCCGCTTCCGTTAGCGAGACGGGTATATTTACCTAAAATATTTAAATCTCAGCTCCTGTTGGCTCTTAAGATAAGTCTGCAACGATTTTGATAGCACACGCAGTGCAAGTGTTATTTATACGTCATAATGTCGTAGAATTTTAACGTTTCAAATAACACATTTGAAAAAGTAGTCGATAAAGCAATCAAACATCGACAGATTATTAATATGTTGTAACATGACATCACTATTTTTGATCTCACATAGACAATTTACGCACACACTTGCATTTCATTTTTGGTCGCACTTTTGAAGATTGACAGTTGTTCTAGTCATATTAATTCTATGGTATGGACTGACGTTTATCTGACATGGCTATTTTTACGTTACGCATACATTTGACGTTCCCCTCCCCCGCAAAAATCGGCAGACTGTTTTGTACAGAAAATTACAGACATGGCGTCTCCGTTTGATTATATCCTCCAAGGACGCCGGGGTTTTAAAATTGGTGATTAAATTGTGTACGTGTGGACGCTAGATGAGATTGGTGCCAATTATTTTCCTGATCAAATCGGTCGATTTGCCCAGATCGTCTGGATACGGCTTAAGATGTATTTTATCTGTGGTAGGTAGCGTAAGCGCAGCGCATGAATCTAGTATAACTGGATTAGGCATGAGTGGTGGGGATAACTGACAGAACGGGATAGTCTTATGTATCTTTCAGTAGGAGTAGCAGCGAAAGAATTGTTTGTCCTTGTCACAGTCTCACATCTTGTTTTATTCCCCACCGTAAATTGACCATCGTGATTGGTCGAATTCATTTGTTACCCACCATAACAAATAAATTCGACCAATCATAGCGGCGCAATGCGACGTTATGATTGGTCGAATTTATATGTTTTGTCCCTCATGGAGGTACGGGTAGACCACTTCTATAGGATGCTACCTTCTATCTATGGCGCAGCGCAACGTCAATTTAACTGTCAGTGTCACTGTCAGTCATTAATTGTGGGCAGAAGGTTATGTTCAGGAAAAAGGATTTTGGAGTGCGGGAAGGGTAGTGACGTTTAAAATCTTTTCGGCCCAAATTTTTATATTTATTCATTCTAGGGGCGGATTTTATGCAAATAGTATTTTATTTATTTATTTGTCCAATTATTATATATTTATTACATTTTGTTGGGTTCAGATTGTTCTCATATGGCCGGCAGAGTGATGGGTTCTTCTAACCCATCACCCGGGCCGGCCATGGCGGCCATTAATCTTGCGTCAAACTCCCCGCAAAGTCCTCCGGCGGCAGACCGTGAAGCATCAATCTCTCCTGATATGGAAGAAGAATACGTAATGGCCAAATCGTCTTCCCTCAAAAGATCCGCGATTAATTTAAAAGAGATCTCGTCTGACATTCCTAAAAAAACAAAAGTAGGTCAATCTTCGAAGATTCAAGCATCAGCATCACCCCCCATTGGTAGGCAGTGCTACACCCAATCGGACGTTGGTCCGTATGTGATTCACGTGCAAATGAAGTCAGATCTATCTCCCGATAATACACATGAAGTTTCACTTCACCCCGTGAAATTTGGGCAATATTTGTGCTCTATTAATGTTAAAGGTTTGCTTGAGGGGGGAATCCGTAAGGTGGGCAGGAATCGGTTAAGCCTTGACTTTGTTAACGGTGTTTCTGCTAACAGGTTCCTAGAAATAGTTAATAAAGAGAACTCTCGTTACCTTGCGTTTATCCCGACTTTCAACGTGGCAAGATTGTTTATCATTCGACATGTGCCCAAAGATCTGACCATCGAAGAATTAGTAGCGGGCATGATAACGCCCGAAGGATTTGGAAATGTAATTAAGGCGAGGCGACTCAATGCTAAAAAAAAGGTAAGTGAAGGCCACGAATGGGTCCCCACGGAAACAGTAGTCGTAACAATCGATGGACAAAAAATTCCCCAGAGAGTGTACCTTTTCCACAACTCTTTTCTTACCGAAAAATACAATTTGCCGGTAATCCAATGCCGGCAATGCTGCAGATATGGTCATATTATGGCTCACTGCAGATCTCAGCCCCGCTGCTCAAAATGCAGCCAGCCACATTTAAGTTCGCAGTGTACTTCATTTAATGATGTAGTTTGCCTTTTCTGCTCTGGTGCCCATTCAGCTGACGATAAAAAATGCCCAGAATACAACCGTCAACATAAAATCAAAGCTGCTATGTCGGAGGAGGCCATATCATTCAGTGAAGCCTCTCATCTCTTCCCCTCATCAAAACGATCCTACGCTGAAATTGCCGACTCTGCTACTCTATCATCCTACAAGAAAACCGTTACTATCACCAGGAAACCCAGAGCTCCTCTTCAACCGGGATATGACAAGGTAGCCCATCAAGCATTAATAAATAGTTACAGAATCCCTGATCCTGTAAATGGTTGCGCTCTCCGCGAAAAGCCGAACGCAGACCTAGAGAATCATTTTGACAGTGCCAACTCTGGCTCTCCTCCGACTATCCGTCAACCCCAAAACGCTTTCCGCGGGAAAGCTCAACTAGATGACAAAATCCTAGATTCTCTTTTAACTACCTTGCTGATGCTCCTTAGTTTAGACAATTTACCGTACCACGCTGCTCCTAAAATAGAATCCCTGTGTGTATTGCTTAACAAAAGACTACAAGATGTGTACGGCAGTGCAATGGAATTCGCGTAGTATTTTAAACAAAAAATCGGAATTATCATTCCTTTGCAACAAATATAATCCAATACTTTTTGCCATAAGCGAATCTTGGCTTAAACCCCAGCAATTCTTTAAATTGCCGGGGTTTTTAGCGCTAAGAGATGACAGGATAGATGGGTGGGATGGTTCCGCCCTTTTAATTCATAACAAAATCCCCTTCCACCACATACAAATTCCCGTTCACTCTAACGACATTTATATTGTTGCAGCCAGCATTAATAATATTTCTTATGTCTCAATTTACATTCCACATCCTTCTATAGCCAATCTGAACGAATTCTACTCTATAATAAAGAATATTCCCAATCCGATTGTTATTATGGGTGATCTGAACTGTCACTATACGTGTTGGGGTTCAGGCACTTCTGATAGAAATGGCAGGTATTTACTTGGTTTATTGGATAAATTGAACCTTTGTTGTCTGAATGACGGCAGACCAACTAGACGTACGGCCCCAAATCAGTTTTCCTCAGCAGTAGATTTAACTCTATGTTCCTCCAATTTAGCCCCTCAATTATCATGGAATATCTCTTTACTATCTCACAATAGTGATCATTTCCCTATATTTATTTCCTTACCCGGAAACCTTAGTCCTTCAGCCTCTCTTCCTCCGTTACTAAAATATAGACTAGGTAAAGCAGACTGGGATAAATATTCTTCCACTTTGGATGACAACATTCAGATCCTGTTCTCTGTCACCCACCCAAACTTAAATTCTGCTCACGAGTCATTCGTCTCTGCTATCCACAAATCAGCAGAGGAATCTATCCCTCTCAAAAAACCCTTTGTCCGTCGTAATAATAAACCTTCTCAACCATGGTGGGACTCAGAGTGTTCTGCCGCGGTAAAAGAACGAAATAAGGCTGAATTAGAATACGCTAAAAATATAACTATTGAAAACTACATCAAGTTCAAAAAAATTAGAGCGAAATGTCGTAAAATTCTCTCAACCAAGAAATCTGATGGTTGGAACTCGTTTTGCGAATCTATTTCCCCCTCCACTCCCTCTACGACAGTATGGAGGAATATACGAAGATTTCGCAGAGGCATTGCTCCTGTAACAGCCTCTGGATCGTCTCTCAACTGGACAAATGATTTTTTAAATAAACTAGCTCCTCCTACTGCTCCTAATGAGCTCGATATTCCAGCTACTTACTCTTTTAACAAATCGGACAATTTATTGGATAAGGATTTTAGTTTAGATGAACTCAAAACGGCTCTTGCTGCAGTAACTGACTCATCCCCAGGCTCTGATGGTATTGTTTACTCTTTTTTGAAAAAGGCTGGCCCAGCGTGCCTTAATTTCTATTTGGATTTAATTAATAAAACTTTTGAGTCAGGTGATGTCCCTGAATTGTGGAAGCTTCAAATCATTCTTCCTATCCTGAAACCGGGAAAAGATCCTGAGAACTTCAGCTCTTATCGTCCCATTGCTCTCTCCTCGGTTCTATGCAAGATAGTTGAGCATATGCTTAAAAACAGATTGGAATGGTATGTTGAGAGCTCGGGGCTTCTCTCGGAGACCCAATTTGGTTTTAGAAAAGGAAGAAGTGTTACTGATAGCCATGCTCTATTATCAACAGATGTCAGAATAGCTTTTTCTCAAAAACAAGCCGTTGTTGCTGCTTTCCTTGACATATCCTCTGCCTATCTTCTCCCGGTACTCTGCAGGAAACTGCGTTCCATGAGAATTCCGGAGAAAGTTGTTCTTTTCATTAATAATCTCTTATCAGGCAGGAAAATTTCATTAAGAGTAATTAACATGCATGATAATTCAAAACTTGTTTGGAGAGGTCTTCCACAGGGCTCGGTTTTAAGTCCATTACTTTACAGTATATATACCTCTGACTTAGATCAGTCCATCAATCAGCATTGCAATATCCTCCAGTATGCGGATGACATTGCAATATATTCGGCTCATAGGAACGTCGTTGATGCGACCCATTACATAAACAATTCTCTCGCCTCTCTGGGTCTTTGGCTAGAGGCCCATGGTTTAGACTTGTCTCCTTCTAAGAGCTCAGCTCTAGTCTTTTTCAGAGGCCGAAATTGCCCTCCTATTAATGTGTTTTTTCGTTCTCAAATCATCCCAGTTCATAGTAATGTAAAATTTCTAGGTGTTATCTTTGATTCCAAATTATCATGGATCGAACATATTAAAAGTTCAATTGGAAAGTGTGAAAAAAATTTAAATATAATCCGGGCCCTATCTGGCTCCTGGTGGGGAGCCCACCCATATTCTCAGAAATTATTATATAACGCCTTAGTCAGGTCTCTTCTCGATTTCGGTTCTATTATAATTGAGCCATGTCGCAAAAAAGATCTTAAGAAACTAGATAGGATCCAATCTAAAGCCCTCAGAATAGTTACCGGTGCCATGAGATCTTCCCCCATTAGAGCGCTTCAAGTAGAATGCGCTGATCCCCCCTTAAAGATTCGTCGTCAGTATCTAGCTGATAGATATTTATTCCGTGTTGCTCAATTAGAAAACCACCCTATCTTCCCAAAGCTTCAAATATTACAATCCCATGTTGATGTGAATCCGTTATGGCTGAGAAGACCAAAACCAAATCTTGTTACCAGTCTAGTTAGATTAAATAATATTGAGGTTCCCTTAACTAAATTCTCTAAGATCCCCATTTATACAGTTCCTTTCGAGGCCCTCACGTTCCAGCAGAAATCAGTGAACATTGGCGTCAACCGTAGTTCGACTGACGTCAATGACAGATTCCTGTCTTCAGTAAGAACTAAGTGGCAGGAATGGGATTTACTCTTCTCGGATGCTTCAAAATCTAACAATAGTTTAGTTGGATGTGCCTTCATTCATGATAATTTGATGACAACCCACAAATTTCAACTTCCCTCAGTTTGCTCTATCTTCACCGGAGAATGCGTAGCCATTTTGAAAGCAGTTAAATATATAATAGAACTCAAGGTGCCCAAATCGGTAATCTTTTCTGATAGTTTAAGCTCGATCCAGGCCATTACCTGTAATTCTATCAAAAATTGCTCAAAAGCCCCTATAATTTGCCTAATTAAAGAAGCTCTTTTTTCTTGCCACTTGTTAAATTTAGAAGTACAGTTATCATGGATTCCAAGCCACAAAGGAATCCACGGTAACGAAAAAGCAGATGAAGCTGCCAAAGAGGCGGCTACAAATGGTAGTAGGTCCTTTTTTAAATGCTTCAGTAAGGACTTGGACGTAGTTTCATCATCAAAGCTACTTTCTGTTTGGTCGGATCTTTGGGTTTCTAATAACAAATTACAATTCTTTCAAATTCAAAAAAATATTTATCGTAAACCTTGGTTTTATAAACATAGGTTCAAGAAAAAAGTAACAAGTGTTCTGATTCGCCTTAGAATGGGTCATGTGTGCTCTCCGGAGTTTCTATTTAGGATTAATGTAAAAGGTAGCCCGGAATGCCAATGTGGGTATGGTGTAGGTACAATTGAACATATATTTTTCGAATGTCCGTTGAACCGTCTTTCCTTATACGATCTCTTGATAAAATTCAAAGTCTGCCTCCCCTGTAATGTCAAATCTCTTCTGGCTAGTTCTGAACCCAATGTATTAAAACTGTTGGCATATTTTATTGATAAAAATAATATAAGTCTATAAATATTTCTTATGTATGTTCAGCTATATGTGTTTATTGCTAATGTTATATTATTAAAACTATCTTTATGTGTATAATTCTCTAAATTCAAAATTCTGGGCTAAATCATATTAGGTGCACTCCTCAGTTTGTCCTTATATTATAACTAAACTTGACATTGGCAAAGTGCCCTGGCAGCAAAAGCCATTCTAACAAAAAAAAAAAAAAAAAAAGGTTATGTTCAATTGGAAGTAGTATGGAAGTAGTTGTGTTGTCCGTAGGTTGAATTGCTTGTGTTTGTTTGTAGGGTGGATGGATACTCTACCGAACACCGTCTATACATCACCGACGATCTTTATCATACTGGCCGTGTGTTATCCAACCTCGACACTGGCGGAATCATCAAGCCCTGATGGAGCCATAATACACAAAAATTGATTGATTGATTGAGGTTATGTTCAGTTATGTTGTCGTTTAATTTTTATATTTTTTATGGCTGTTGATCGTAAAAAACAGTTGTTTATTGGGATACAATAAATTAATAATTGGGCCACCATGTCGATGTCGCGTGAGGCGGCACGCGTGAAGGAGGAGCCCGATACGATGGCAGGTGAAGGTGAGGTTTACGATATTCACTCTCTTGTTTTGTTTGACTTGCAATCCGGAGGTCGCGGGTTCAAATCAAACCCCGGCTCGTACCAATGAGTTTTTCGGAACTTATGATATTTATCATTTGATATTTACCAGTTGCTCTTCGGTGAAGGAAAACATGGTGAGGAAACCGGACTAAATAAGGCCTAGCTTACCCTCTGGGTTGGAAGGGCAGATGGCAGTCGCTTTCATTAAAACTAGTGCCCACGCCAATTCCATTAGTTGCCAAGCGGACCCCAGGCTCCCATGAGCCGTGGCAAAAATGCCGGGACAACGTGAGGATGATGATGGCTCTTGTTTTGTACTTTCAATGGTATAATGTTGTTACAAAGAATCTGTTTATAGGTCCAAGGATAAGAAAAACAATTACCATTGACGAAATTAAACAAAAGATATTAGTTGTTGCTTTGAAATTAAGATCTCTCATCTCTGTTAAACGGGTCTCTATTGTTACTGTTTGCCCACATTTTCGTTAAGTTATAATTCATTTGGTTTAGAAACGCGTCACTTTTCAGGATCGCCATAAAACAAACCTAACTTAACCTATACTTAGTTTTTTTTAGCATTAGAAATAAGGTAAACAATCTTGATGTGTCTTTTAATTGAAAAACACATTTTTAAAATAAGTTACGGTAAATATGTAACAATTATGAATCTAATATGATCATTTATAGTCTTCTGCTTTCATAAGTAATAGTTATTGATTTATAAAAAGTGTTTTTCAATTAAAAGACATGTCAAAATCGCTTACCTTCTTTCAAGTTCTTTCTAATGCTAAAAAAAGCGGCCAAGTGCGAGTCGGACTCGCCCATGAAGGGTTCCGTATTTAGGCGATTTATGACGTATAAAAAAAAAACTACTTACTAGATCTCGTTCAAACCAATTTTCGGTGGAAGTTTACATGGTAATGTACATCATATATTTTTTTTAGTTTTATCATTCTCTTATTATAGAAGTTACAGGGGGGGGGACACATATTTTACCACTTTGGAAGTGTCTCTCGCGCAAACTATTCAGTTTAGAAAAAAATGATATTAGAAACCTCAATATCATTTTTGAAGACCTATCCATAGATACCCCACACGTATGGGTTTGATGAAAAAAAAATTTTTGAGTTTCAGTTCGAAGTATGGGGAACCCCAAAAATTTATTGTTCTTTTTCTATTTTTGTGTGAAAATCTTAATGCGGTTCACAGAATACATCTACTTACCAAGTTTCAACAGTATAGTTCTTATAGTTTCGGAGAAAAGTGGCTGTGACATACGGACGGACAGACAGACGGACAGACGGACAGACAGACAGACAGACAGACATGACGAATCTATAAGGGTTCCGTTTTTTGCCATTTGGCTACGGAACCCTAAAAACGAACTATAGGTTATCTATAGGATAATCTTACAAAAATCCTGAATAGTTAACGGTTTCAGTTTTATGATAATATGACAACTTAAAAGAAACAAAGGGACGCTAGTTAAACGTGTTATATTGTTTGTTGGAACACTGTTCTGTGTTGATTAAGGACAATAAGATAACTTGATATAAAGATATCGGTAGCTACGAAATATAATCCATTGTTGCAGTTGTCATTAAGCAGGAGGAATTAGAACCAGATTGTGTGGAAGTCCCGTATGTAGCAATTGAAGCAGCCATTGTGGATGTAGAATTTGAACCGCCAGTGAAGGAAGACCTGCACAGCGTAGCCTGGAGTGAGCGAGCTGCGTACATGGACTGTGTGGAGGCTGAACATGAGCTCATCATTCCGGATGACCTGAATCCAGAGTGTGTCATTGACATTTCCTTGTCGGGAGCAGATACGGTCAGTCAGTATGCTGATGTCAAGGACGAGCTTGTAATGGAGCCTGAGTGTGTTCAGCAGCCTAACACGGCCTTAACCAGCCTACCCAGGGGTAAGTTACAAACTTTATTTATATTTTTAGGGTTCCGTACCTCAAAAGGAAAAATGGAACCCCAATAGGATCACTTGTCTGTCTGTCCGTCTGTCAGTCACGGCCTATTTTCTCCGAAACTACTGGACCAATTAAGTTGAAATTTGGCACACATATGTAAGTTTGTGACCCAAAGATGGACGTGTAACGTAAATAAATGAATTTTAAATATGGAGGCCATTTTTAGGGGGTAAATGAGAAAATTAAAAAGTAAAGTTGTTCAAACTACCTAGGTATATCGTGTTATATATCAAATGAAAGAGCTCATTGTAAGAATCTCAAATATATATTTTTTATAATTTTAGGATAAATAGAGCAGTTATTCAAGAAAATAGGCAAAAAATTACCATTACCCCCCTTATCTCCGAAACAACTGGGTCTAAATTTTGGGTTATTTTATATTAGTAACCAAAAACTTCAGGCAACCTTGAAATTAATTTTTCATTATTTATTAGAGCTACGTTATTCTACATAGATTTTTATATCTTTCATTATTCAAAATACACCCTAACTATTAAAACATCCTAAAATTTGCCAATAAATAGGCCAATTAAGCTTTTGTACCAATTACGTACTAAAATTGATATGAACAACTTTTATATGGCATTTTATTTTGTTGCAGATAAATGTAATCCTACTCTGACTGACTGCTGGGTCCGAATAGAACGCTGCGAGGCCGCAGAAACAGCGCTAAAGAAACAATTAGCAGAATTATATGCCAAAGAAAATAGAATGTCATGTCATGAACTCATGAGAGACGACGAAGACTTTCTTTGCGAAAAGTGTACAAAATACGAGCTCTGTGAAGTGTGTAACACGAACATGCGAGCTCTTAACCAGTTGAGGAAGTTGCGCGGGAAACGACCTAAAACACTCTTTACTTGCGAACAATCTCGAGAAATAGAGAAATTGTATCAGCATAAATTAGTTATGCACGGAAATATTAAAATGCTTCAGAAGATGAATTATCCGACAGGTAAGGATGAAAACTCCCGTCAAACATGTAAAGTTAAATAAAATTTGAGTGAGCTGTCGGGATGCAAAAACGTGCACAGTGAAAAAGAAACATGTACCTGCGAAATACCTATGTAAAAATACATAGTTTCTGTAAACTTTAAATAAATGTCATATACTATGAAAAAGTGACCAATAATAATTTATACAGGGTGCTTCCTGTAATAGGAGCAATAAATTAAACTAAAGGCTGTATTCCTCAAACTGACCAACATTTGTTCAGCAACTTTTAAAAATTATGAATCCTTTAGACTTCCTCTTTTTCATACAAAATAAATATTGCCTTCAATGTACGCTGACATCAGTGTGTTTGACGTTGCTTGTCACGCTTTAAACATAACAAAATTTGCAATACATTGCGTCTTAGAATAAACTTTAAAGTGTAATAAAAATTAAAACATGAGTTATTTTCAAAAGTTGCTGAACAAATGTTGGTCAGTTTGAGGAGTACAGCCTACAGTTTAATTTATTGCTCCTGTTACAGGAAGCACCCTGTATAGTAGTGTGTCTACTTGAAATAAAAACAAATTAAAATATTTTCTGAAAATAATTTAATTTGTTCTAATACATAGTTTCTGTATTTGTAAAGTGGTAAGAGCATGCGACTTGCAATCCGAAGGTCGCGGGTTCAAACCCCAGCTCGTACCAATGAGTTTTTCGGAACTGATGTTCGAAATATCATTTGATATTTACCAGTCGCTTTTCGGTGAAGTAAAACGTCGTAAGGAAACCAGACTAATGCCAATAACGCCTAGTTTACCCTGTGGGTAAAAACTAGTGCCTTCGCCAATCAAGGGCGTTTTCACAAGTCAATACAGCATTTACAGTAACATGAAAAATACATAGCATAAATATATTATAATAATTTTAACCCCTTACTGCATTGCATGTAATGTAAATTTGAACTTTAATAGCTGTCAATAGAGTTGAATATCATATCCACCATATTCGTATGCGGTAAGGGATTAAGATCTTAAAATAAATAATTACTTCAGTATAACAGAGATGTAGTCTGTATGGTTAATAATAATAATGCATTAAAGTGAACTTTTTCGCTGTAACAGATACCTAAATGAACATTTTCAGAGTTCTACAGCGCGTACTTGTCTCGCATGTATGCGGACAAGACCGTGTCTGGAAGCGCCTCCAGCTTGCTAAACATAAACACTACTAAGATCAATGCGGGTCAGTGGTGAAGCGGGATTTACATTACGAAATTAGTGCCATGCATGTTGAAGTCGGTTTCACGAAAGTAGTTTCACTATATTCGAAATATAACCCGGCAACCTTCAAATCAAAGGTGAACAGGCACCTTCTGGGCAGGCTCGCTCCATCGTAGGCCGTGTCTTCGCTTCGGCTAGTCTGTGGCCATGAGTAAGCCCATTTATAATATAAAAAAAGTAGTTTCGTGAAATTCACAGTATCACAGTGACCATGGCCCCATCAGCATCTAAGCTACGTCCGCACAGCACAGGCACTTTCGCGACACTAAGTTTTCACGTCCCATTTACACTACGAAATTAGTTGCATGACACAATTTTTTTTTACAATGCAATTTGCTTTCATAAAATCAATGCATGCATTACCAAAACATTAAATTAGAGTCTGTTCGGAAAGAGTCGTGGAATGTATTGGGCCCCATACATTCTCTTTCCGAACAGGCTCTACACGTGAAACTGTTATAGTACGTTTTTTTTAGCATTAGAAAGAACATGCAAGAAGGTAAGCGATCTTGACAAGTCTTTTAATTGAAAAACGCTTTTTAAAAATCAAAAACGATTACTTATGAAAGCAGAAGAATAAAATAAAATAAATTGCCTATTCTAAAAATGTTGCAACCCTTCAGGTTGAGGACACCATGATTGTCTCAACCCTTCAGGTTGACAACCACAACAAAAACCAAACCAGCAAATACCAATCCTAAAAAACCAACAACAAACAGTTGAATTGGACACATTGAACTGTTCCAACTCTTCCATCACGCAAAACTACACGAACCGTGCCAAAACATCTTGGCCCTTCGAGTTGGTGAGAATAACCTGTCCCGCCAACTCTCCGGATCACAATCATATCGATCGTATTAGATTCATAATTGTTACATATTTGCCGTAACTTATTTTTAAAATGTGTTTTTCAATTAAAAGGCACATCAAGATTGTTTACCTTATTTGTAATGCTAAAAAAAACTAACTATAGTAAAACTAATGTCAGGAAATCAATTTCACGCCACCAATTGTAAGTGTGGCCGGCCTTCACATTGGAGTTGGTTTAGACAATGTGTGAACTCACAATAAACATTTTTATTATGAGTTCTTACATTTGCTACTTGTAGTTTTTGGGCCCTCTAGTAAATTTCCCCTCAATAAGCGTAAATAATCTTTCGTTTCACGTTGCCTACAATTTTGTTTCAGAAAAACTGATTCCGATCGTATACGAGACCGATGCCAGAGAAGTAATGCCTTCTAAAATTGGTACCGACGTAAACCCAGACAATATGGTACCTAAATCCATATTAGACTACGAACGTTGGAGAAAACCCTATAACTGCAAAGTGTGTAACAGACCGGCCACGAAGGAAAAACTCTGTGATGAATGTTTGAAAGAAAGGGTATTAGATATATATGTGAAAAAGGCTAGAGTTGAAAATAAGGTTTTAGACCATGACACACTATTACGAATCAAGGGACCACAACATACGAGTCTAAGAAGTGAGTAACGAAACACCAATTTTTATTTTTACACTATTTAAAAAATTGTGTAAAATGACTGCGATTGCCCAGAGGCTATTCATAAATTTCAAATGGGGGGGGGGGGGGGGTCTGACGTCAGCATGACGTAGGAGGAAACGGGGTCGTTCGAAGCATTGATTTTAGGAGGGAGGGGGGGGGGGGTATAAAATCGTCCAAAATAGAGGACGTATTTTTTTAACAGCCCTCCCATTTGTATTTTAGTAATACATAAAATGAAATTCATATAGGATCGGGTTAAATATGAGACACGGGTAAAAATAATACTAAGTTTTGAACACTCAAAAATACTTATATTTCTTAATTCCTATTCCATTTAAATAAGCCTACACGAGCCTTTTGAAATGGAATAGGAATGAAATAGAATAAGTTTTTAAGTGTTCAAAATCTTCAAAAAGTGTCAAATTTTTGTCTTATATTTACCCCACCTTACCCCATATGAATTTTATACTTACGCCAATGTCATAGAAGATTGACGTTTAAAATAACACTTGCACTGCTTGTGCTATCAAAGTCGTTGCAGACTTATCTTGGTCTAACTCTAGATACCATCCATATCTCAGAATCAAATATTTATTATAAACACAAATAAATGCTCTTACCAGGATTCGAACCCGGGACCTTCTGCTTCGTAGGCAGGGTCACTACCGACTAAGATAGGAGGCCGTCAAATACCGTACCGTGTTTTTAAGATTAGTAAGATAGTTTAATAATCATTTCTATTCTTAACTCACTTTTTAACAATAAATTATTTGTATTTATTTGCATATAGTTTGTCAAAGGATTGTCTCATTTCAAACATATACATACTATCTTTGTCTTACACTAGTACTAAGGACCCAAAAGAAAAGGATGAGTGTAGTTTTTAGGGTTCCGTACCCAAAGGGTAAAAACGGGACCGTCCGTCCGTCCGTCCGTCTGTCACCAGGCTGTATCTCACGAACCGTGATAGCTAGACAGTTAAAATTTTCACAGATGATGTATTTCTGTTGCCGCTATAACAACAAATACTAAAATCAGAATAAAATTAAGATTTAAGTGGGGCTCCCACGGCTCCCATACAACAAACGTGATTTTTGACCGAAGTTAAGCAACGTCGGGCGGGGTCAGTACTTGGATGGGTGACCGTTTTTTTGCTTGTTTTGCTCTATTTTTTGTTGATGGTGCGGAACCCTCCGTGCGCGAGTCCGACTCGCACTTGGCCGGTTTTTTTGTTCTTATTTACTGACAATTTGGTTTGACAAACTATACATTACATATTTTTTTCAGAGCAACAAAAGCTTAAAAATCCAATAACGCGCGAATGCTCCGTCCGGCTCGAGCGCTGCGAGGCCGCCGAGCAAGCCTTACAAATCAGAATAAGCGCCGAGAAATCTGAAACTGTCGAGGAAAATACGATAACGTGGCCACACCAATCCAATCTGACATCTGACAAGAGTGAAGAACGATGCTGCACTATGTGTAAATCGAAGACGCCAGTACCACCTACCAAATTCTGTGAAACATGTGAAAAGGAAAAGGCTAAAAGTTTATTACGTGCGATGAAAAGGGGATTTTATAACTACAAAATAGTTCTTTTCGATACAAGTGCGAAAAAGAGGAAATTCTAAACGAGCGATAGCGATGGCGATAAATTAAAACACGACCGAAGGGTCACGAGTTGCGAATTACCTATTCGCACGTGTATCGAACAACGTTTTACAGTACATATGGCACTTTAAAGTTTCGACATAAGCACGAAAAGTGGTATTTTACGCACTAGTGCGGAAAAGTAGCCCCATATGTACTGTAATAGTTATTTTCGATACAAGTGCGAAAAAGAGGAAATTCGAAACGAGTGGCGATAAATTAAAACACGACCGAAGGGAGTGTTTTAAATCGACACGAGTTGCGAATTACCTATTCGCACGTGTATCGAACAACGTTTTACAGTACATATGGCACTTTAAAGTTTCGACATACGCACGAAAAGTGCTATTTTACGCACTAGTGCGGAAAAGTAGCCCCATATGTACTGTAAAGTAGTTTTGTTACTATTATCATAAAAGGCCTAAGGCCCAGTCATACAAATTAATAGTTCAAAATTTGCCAGTGAAATTTGAACTTAAATTGTAGGAAATAGAGTTGATTTTGCGTTGTTTGAAAATTGAACGTAACAAAGCAAAAGCGACTCTGATCCAATTGAATATGGTTTAAATTACATCGACCTGAAGAAGTACTATAGGTAGGACCTTGGGCCTTAGGAGGATAGAGAAATGTAAGCATAGAACTCACTCCATACATCAGTGGTACTGATAATTCCACATGAATCTAGTATTTTAACTGGATCAGGCATGAGGGGTGGGGGGAAATGACCGAACGGGATAGTGTTATGCATCTTTCAGTAGGAGTAAACTCGCCGTCATTAGAACTTGCGAACTATGTAAACAAACAATGTAACTTTGTTTTGTGACTGTTTCTCCTTGAATTTTCACACTACCCCATCAAACACAATTGAAACTATACACATATACACTATTGAAACGGTCCGTTCCGTAAAATACATAAATATATAACTGTATCTTGGATATTTAATTAAAAGTTTAAAATGGTTTCATAAGTTAGGTTATTAGGACCTGATGGAATGACGTTTTTGTTTCTTTTTAACTCTACAATTGTCTATGATGGGTAGTGTTGTGACTAAAGTTTGTGATATAAACCCGCTACACACTACCCAACTCACGCTCTGTACCTACCGCCGCGGTTGTAAAATACATCAATACATCATTCTTAAGTACCAATTTGTCTTCTGATCGTGATTATACAAATTAAAAATAAGTAACGACTTATTTTTAAATTTTGGTATTTTATTATTCGATATGGTTTGACATTAGTAAAGTAGTAAGTAAATCCCCATCACTAGTAAATTCATCATTCAGAGACAATTTCAATATGGCGGTTTACATAGTTCGCAAGTTCTAATGACGGCGAGTTTAGCAGCGAAAGCACTATTATTGTTTGTCCTTGTCACAGTCTCAGATTTTTTTTATTCCCTACCGTAAATTTAGTATGTATTATATTATGGTGGGCAACAAATAAATTCGACCAATCATAGTGTCGCATTGCGTATGTTTTGTCCCTCACGGAGGCACGCGTATACCACTTCTATAGGATCCTACCTTCTATGTAATTCCGCTACTCGATGCTAGATGGCGACTACGAAAATAATAGGCGTTTTGGTACCAAAACTGATGTATGGAGTGAGCACTCTATACTCACTATATTTCTCTATGGTTGCGCCTAGCTAACTGTATCTTTCTGCTATTTGATTTTGTAACTGAGTAAAAACTGTTTAAATTCTACTTTTTCTTATTTCTTTGTATCACAATTCTTGTAGTACAAAACGAGTACCAGGGTGCGTAGACAACATGCCAATCGTTAACGCTCCGTGGCGAACGAAACGCAACCTCTGGCGCACTAATATGAAGAGTGATAAAGAGGGATAACGGATAACTACGATACGCTACGGAGCGTGAACAATTAGCATCTTGTCTACGCACCCAGTAACTATTTAGTTGGTAGAGCGGTTCGGCCCGTGTCCGAAAAGGTATCGATATCGGCCAAAGCTGAGGTTTTTTACTTCATTCAAAAACATATATTCTACTCAAAAATATATTTAGTATAAAGAAATATAACACTGCATAAATGTGCAAGTACATACATTGGTAATGTATTTAATAAAAAAAATAATTAAGTATAATGATTTATAACAGAAATAACACAAATGTTTTCCTTCGTACTCTTGTCTTGATAAAAAAAAACAATAAAAATATTCAATACCTACCAGCTTTCGGGTACATAATCATAATCAAATAATAATAATATGAGAACAAAAACAAAAGTAAAATAATTACAAAAATGTAGTTCTTACACGGAAAAGTCAATTTATATGAATCGTGGAAATTGCCAGAAAAATAATCAAGAACAAATATGGTCGTGACACCCACACAACCGGAACACGAGCGGTGAGCCCACTAATAGCTCCTTTTTAAAACACTCCCATTTCAGTTTTTCATCTGAACCAGCTTGGACGGATATATCTTTAGTCCTTTTTCTCGACGGCGCGTCATCACTTGAATCTGATCTTCTTTTATTCGAACTTGAATTATCTTTCAAATCTTCAAGATTCACCTCTGCGGATGACACGGACCAGAAATCATCTATAATTCTAGCGTAGTCGTGTAGGTTTTGAATGGTATGTGCTTCTGCGGTCGTTTCGATTTCTTTTTCAATGGAAGCGTTGATTTCAGAGGAGTCAGAGGAGACGGTTTCAAGTTTATCTGCACCTGGAAATATATAAATTGCTCTGATAATTAGCTTAAGATATACATAATAACTAGTTACTATTCATAAGTGCTTATTGCTAGGCCTACATGACTAAAGTATATTTTGACTTTGACTTTATAACCAAACTTTAAAAAGATATAACTCCGTATAAGATAAATAAAGTCTAAGAAAAAAACGTGCCTCCGAAAATCAAGAAAAACTTATGCTCGAAAAGATGGCGACCTTTGGCCTATACTCGTGTAGATGGCGACATTGGCGACACCGTTTGATATTTGAATTTTAACACATATCAGTGAAAGAACAAGGATCAAAGTTGGCGTTCTAAAAGTTTTAATCCTGTGTCGAAAGAAAACTCAACAAACTCTCTCTCAAACAGTTCTGCAATTTGGCAGAAGAACAAATTGGAAAATTGGGTTTTATTTCGCCTGAATAAATGATTTTTTTATTTAAGATGGCAGTGAATGTACTGTGGCTAAATAATTTACTATGACAGTAACTGCACGTTCTATACTCTTTGGTAAAATGATCAATTTTTTTTTTGTACAATTATCATGATCTAACTTACTTGTCTTTGCTTCAAATGCTAGCGCGGGACTTGCCTGCTCCGTATCTCCATGCCAGGACACATTAACTCCAGACCCTCGAGCTTCTCTCATCTCCTCAACCGGCTCCATATCTTCATTGATGGACTTCTCTGAACTATGAGCGACAGGTTCCAGGTTTTCGAACGACTCTCCATCGGAACTACGGAAGTGAAGTTTACGTGCTTTGCTTGCAAAAGCTCCTTTTCTAAGAACGAAATCGTCATCATCATTTCCATCTTTATTCCAATCGATAGATGTATTTTGTATGTCTGTTATTTCAGCTTCATCTTCTCGATCTGTTTCAACGTTGTCACGGTCATTATCACTTTCGAGATCACTTTCTCGCAAATTATTCCCAGCATTTATTTCGTAATTATCAACAGCATCTTGGTTATGGTCAGTTTCGCTAATGTTTACCTCTGTGTTAAATGTTTTATCGATTCTAATTTTTGTAAGTTCACTGGCTGTTAGTAGTCTTTGCACGTCTGTGTCTGGCTCAACTATTGTTATATCTTGTTTGTTTGACTGTTCCGCTTTGTGTGTTGGAACACGATTAATACGTTTATCTGGAAAGTAAAATAAATACAAAATAATTTCATACAGTTAAATTTTAAAATGCAATTTTCCTATACATATAGGTATATTTACTGTCAAATCTACACCACGTACTTTAAATTTACCTTCAAGACCCAACATACGTTAATTCCTGGTATCATAGCCTAGATTCAGATTAATAACGTACTGTGTTGTACTTACCAGAAGTTTCTAAAACGTTCACGCTCCGACCAGATAACCTTGAGACAATTCCAGAGCCAAATACTGTTCTACCAAATTGCAGCATCCTTGGAATCAACACCGGGCTCCCATTATCAAACTGAACTGGATCTCTTTTTGGGGAGTCGTGTATTTCTGCAATTGTAGTCGATATTCTATGACAATATTGAGAATCTTCGGAAACTGATTTAGTTTCAATAATATCAGATTCTTCTTCAGCATATAAATGTCTGTTTTTATTAAAGTCGTCAAGAGATTCGAATCTAAGTTCACTTGTTAAGTTTATTCTGTCGTCGCTGTCGTTTTGTTTATTATTATTAACTTTAATGATTTCGCCGAATTCAGCCTCAGTTTCATTTGATTTCGAAGAAGATTCGATGGATTGAATATGCTCGTCTTCGTCTTCAGTAGAAGACTTATTTGAATCATCGATAGATATACGACTAGTTTCATTGTATGACGCGCAAGTATCTATAAGTTTATCGGCATATGTCTCTTCTCTTTCTTTTAAATAACTATCACTTTCAGTCAATTTTGACAATTGCTTTTCTTTAGTTATTGAAACACCTAGATCAGAATCGATGTTTGTATCATTTCTTATTGCATTATCTTTACTTGCATCGATATCTAACATGAAAGTGCTAGCCATACTTCGATTTACTTCAAAGTCGGAGCTGTCGTCTTCACTCTCATTCATACCTGAAACATGTAAAGTAAAATACTTGAAGTTTTTCCGGACCGATATATCTTCAAGAAAAAATTTACTCCCATCTTAAAGGCCGGCAATGCATTTCCAACTCTGGTGTAGCGGGTCAATGGGCTACGGTAATCGCTTCCTACAAGGCTACTCGTTTCCTTTATATATTTTAGAAAAAATGCCGTGTGGCATTAAGTCCGCCTTTTTTCACTGTGTGTTTAAATAAATCACTACATAGTATAAAACAAAAGTCGCTTCCCGCTGTCGGTCTGACCCTATGTATGCTTAGATCTTTCAAACTACGCGACGGATTTTGATGCGGTTTTTTTTAATAGATAGAGTGATTCAAGAGGAAGGTTTATGTATAATTTGTTAACCCGTGCGATGCCGGGGCGGGTCGCTAGTACATAATATAAAAGAAAATACAATATAAGATTAAAGTGCCCCGAAACGGCCTCATCTCAGCATGTTGCTGGCTTCCAGCGCTGGTCTTCCGATGAGACCATCAAGTGAGAAGAATCACGGAGGGTAACAGACAAGAAGAAAATGACATAAAATAACATCCAGGCCGCGTAGCCAACGTGCCAATCGCTTACGCCCCATAGCGATCGAAACGCAACTGTTAATAAATAAACTGATAAACTGTCACTGCCGCACTAATATGGAAGAGTAATAGAGAGACACAAACCGTTTCGTTGGCGAAGCGATAGCGATTGTCACTTTGTCTAGTAGCTCCTCTACACGATGGCCCAGCGGGACGCAGCTATACGGCAAAATGAGATAGCAATATCACTTGCTCCCTCTAACGCATAAATGCGTCCCTTGGAGTGGCCGGCGCTGGCCCATCGTGTAGAGGAGCCATAGGCCGGCAGTACAGTAAATAATAAAAAATACATGATTTACCAAGAAAGAGCTGGCGGTAGTACCGCTTCATCCGTCGTTCTAGCCCGTCGTAGAAGTCGGGCGCGTGGTCGTGCCGGTCCGGCGCCGGCTCCACGATCAGGTCCGGCAAGCTGCCGCTGTCCGGCGACGAGCGGTCCTCTTCAGGTATAGGAGATAGTTGGAAGCCTAGCGAAAACTAATTATCAGTCATCATTGGCCTTGGCGTCTATTGCAGACGATTTATGGTGTAGGATATTACACGGCCTAAGACATTACACCGCCTGGGACGGAATCTGACCTGCATTCTCGGCTTCACTGTCTTAACACAGAAAAGGCGAGCCAATACGTGTGGAGACAGGTCGACTGCAGGAATCTGCCGCTTATTTCAGACCCTACTCGCGCCTTATGGAAACTCCATTCCGGCATTCCGGGTTTTACTTTGGCGTCTCCGTCTCCTAGATGGATTAATTAATTATCATTAATTCATCTAAGTGAAGCATTGGTTTGTAATTATCAGTATAGTCTGTGCGGAAAGAGAAGAGTCGTGGAATGTATTGTTTCCGAACAGACCCTAAAACATAAAAAAACGTCCATATTCCGTTGGATAATCTTACACAAATCGAACTATTAGTCGTCGCAACATTTACGAATTGGAGTCCAGACGGGATGATTTGATCGATTTGATCAGAAATGAAATTGACGTCGATCTCCAATTTAATCACCAATTTTAGCTTTATTGTAATGCTTGAGCAAAAACAAGTTTTGTATGAAAAACTTAAATTCGCTGTATTTTTTTAACTATGGTATCTGAAGCTACATAAACTAATTACGTGACTAGATATACCTTATACTTATTGTAAGAATAAGTTTTTGGCAAAAAAAAAAAAAACATTTTTGGTATACAAGCTTTTATCGCTGACTGTACTTTCCACAGGCAACTAATACTCATCGAGACAATTCTAAAAACCCCAAACACAATTAAGTTGCGTTGTTTTATCACTGAGTTCCTATGGCCACCTCCTGTCTCCATCATCAGATCAGCTCGATGGTACCATAATATTGCATTGTCACCCGACTTAAATATGTATGCAAATTTTCAGCTTCATTGATAGATAGATAGATTTATTTAATGGTACTGATCATACACTGTCAACATGGGTTCATATTTACAATGGGATTCAAGTGCATTACAATTAATGATTTCATAGTAGGTATATAAATAGTAGTTTATGCAACAGTGATATAATAAGGGTTCTTAAAATTCAAGTTACAAAACGAGACGTAGTCGAGTTTTGTAAAAAAAGACCCGAGAATTTTAAGAACCAATTATGAGCTGTTGCATACATTACTTTTTCTATGACAGCTGCAAAAAAAAAAAAAAGAGTTATTATTAAAAAAAAAAGAGTTATTATTAAAAAAAAAGAGTTATTATTTAAAAAAAATTGCGTTATTATTTAAAAAAAAAAGAGTTATTATTGTAAATGAAAACATACCTCTTTCAATCAAGATGATCGGAACTTGTATCTTTAAAAAAAATAAAGCAGTTGTATTATACTCATAAGATGACTGCTAGCAGTCATCTTATGAGCCTATAGACAAAGCATTCAAATGACATTGCTTTAGATATCACTGTCAGTCATTTAATTGACACATTTAAGTGCTGGAGTAGAAAAACTTCTATTAAATATCAATTCAAAAAATAATACAATAGCAATTAGCAAATTAAGTCCGTACATACAATAAAATTTACAAAATAGGTAAATTAAACGACATATACACATATGTATATATATATATATATATATATATATATATATATATATAAGTTATATACAAATGATTAATAATATTGCCCCCTCGGCATGCTCTCGAGGTTACTGGCAAAGTAAAATAAAAAAAAAATAAAAATAAAAGTTACAAAAAAAAAAACAATTACATAATATATTTTGCATTTATCTAGTAATTGCTATCAGCGCGTAGTACGCCATAGCGATTGAAAGTTAACACGTAATATAGCCCCATGCATGCTGTAGGACTGTTATCGCTTACTGCTGGGCGAGCTCGGAGGACATGCTGACCGCGTGGACCAACCATTATACACGCGTATCTTTGGCGCGCTCTCTTTATTAACGTCTAGGTCACGTTACGCTGGACTGCGCGACAGCCTGGTCCGCCCGCGCTCGCGCGATGACAATTTCCCTGTACCTACTGTACTTACCAGTTGCCGATTGATACTTTACAATTATTATAATACCCACATTCTTAATAAAAAAATAATTTGCTTTGCTTAGTCCTAGAATATATTTTATGCTATTCGTGCACTCTGTAAATAATGTACATAATGTTTGTTTGTATTTCTCTATGTAAGTGAATGTAATATTCTATTGGAGAAATAAATTCTTAAACCACAAACCACAAAATTATAAACATTAATAATTAATTAAAACAATAAATTAATGATGTCAGTGTCAGTTATGTATTTTTATAGGTATTTTCATTCATCAAAGAACTCGATCGTTTACTGTGTAGTAAGCCTTCATTAGACAATCGGTGTCAACGTCTTTAATTGCCTCAGGAATCTTATTGTAAACTTTAGAACCCCATTATCTTGAGAGACTTGCCGGTTTTCTGTAGCCTGTGTGCGGGGACAGCCAGCCCAGGGCCCAGATAGTCGAGAAGTGGGTCAAATTTAACTTGCAAGATTTGACCCGTAGGTACAAACATACATGTAGATTGTAGGTAGATTGCAAGTTAAATAAAAGCTTGTGCAAAATAGAGATAAACAAACTTACCAGGGTTCACCAGGAAATTTCGAAATAGGTACCGCTTCGTCCTCTCCCATCGATCGTTGTAAGGAGCCTGCATGTTTTCACAAAATAATTGCAGCTAAAAATCACACAGGCAACGTCTCTTCTCGACCTTCGATGGTATGATTGTGATTGTGGGTATCAAGAAATAAATAAATATCAAGATCCCTTGCGTAGTAGGCTGCTGCTACTCGGCACTAGATGGCGTAATCAATAGTCTGCTCTATTAGTTTCTAAGGTTTATATTTGCGGCCATCTTTGTCACTCTAACTACGCCTGCATTGGAGTAAAAGAGAAAGATCCCCGCAATTTGCGAATTTCGGTTTTCGCGAGTCCGGTTAATTCATATCGCCACTAGATGGCGTTATAACCATTGGAATAATACAATCGAGTTTAACAACAACTTGAACAGCTCCATCCAACGAAAAAAAAACGAAACGTCAATGTCAAATTGACTTATACACACTTGTATGTACATCGCTCGTAAAGACGGGCTGCGTCCCAAAATTAATCCAAATTAAACTAAAAATCATGTCTTTTAAGAAAGATTTGCGTCAATTACTAAAGCCCTATTACTGGGTCAACATTTTACTAAGCATTTCATACGTTACGGCCAAAAGGACGAGTGTGATTTGCAACTTTTTGTTCCCCGATGTGGATTGCGAGTTGGACAGCCGAGAAACGGAAATCCTATTTTTCCTAATTATCGTCGTGATGCTGCGGACTCGGAAGGCGGGAAGTGTGACGATGGTCAACTATTTGTCGTCTTCGTTTGTATATACGAAGATTGCTAACCTAATTTTGTGGTTATATGCTGACGTCAGGTAATAGAGCCATTATTTTTTAAGAGCCAACAGGAGTGGTCATTTCTCCATACAAACGTACTCGACTGTTTCCTCCGTGGGTTTTGAAGCTAGAGCAATGATTTTTTCAACACAGATTAATATTGTCAATATCTGTGTCGGACCGTTTTGCTTTTTTTGATATTTTTGTTTTTTAAGGCGCTAGAGCCCTTCATAAATGGCCAAAATGGCATAATTGACTATGCCGCAATGAGAGGCGTGCTATTCAAAACTGATATCAATTAGTCAAAAAAGCAAAACGGTCCGACACAGATAATGTCATAATCATTTAGATTTCCAAATTTGGTTACGATTGGTTAAGTTTTGGAGGAGGAAACAGTCGAGTACGAAACCTCGATTTTTGATATTTTTACGCAGGATTTTTCGCCTTGTCTTTATCGCACTAGTTTTAGGAGCCGCTTCCGTTAGCGAGACGGGTATATTTACCTAAAATATTTAAATCTTAGCTCCTGTTGGCTCTTAAGAACCAACCATTGGTGTTATTCGCGTATATATATATATATCACTGTTATTGCCATATTAATCCTCTGAAAGGGCGCTAGTGTAATCTGGTCTCTCGTAGGGCCCACAACAGTCCTCATTAGAGATGGGCCGAATATTCGGTAATTATATGTATATTCGATTTTCGGCGTATTTTTCAATGTTCGTATTCAGCCGAATAGTTCGATTCGAACTGCTGATTATTTTCCGAATAAACAAATGTATTATATCGCGGAAGGCATGTAGTCTTTGAAAGATGCCTGGGCACGCCTTGACTCCAAAAGCTAAACGTTTCATTTTGTAAAGGCCTTTTGGTGTGTTTATTGTTAACAGCTGTGCTGTTGCCTCGTCCACACTAACTTGAGTGTATGCCCTTTCTAAATCAATTTTGCTGAAAATTGTGCCACCTTGTATCGCTGTGAAAGCCTCATCTAAAGTAGGCAGAGGGTATGTATCAGTGTCGGTCACCATATTTACTGTAGACCTATAGTCACCACAAAGCCTTACATTGCCATTCGGTTTCAGAACTGGTACTATAGGGGTAGCCCACTCAGAGTGTGCAATTGGCTCCAAAACTCCTTCCTCTACTAGTCTGTCTATTTCCTTTATTACTCTCTCCCTCAAAGCAAAAGGAATGGGTCTACTTTTCAAAAATTTAGGTACCGCTCCTTCCCTCGGTGTAATTTTCACTAATGGGCCTTTATACTTTCCCAAACCTTCCTGGAAAACATCACTATATTTCTGTAGGAGCCCTTTAATTTCCTCACCGTTTATTTTCATATGCATTACTCCTTGAACCCGTATTCCAAATGGCTGGAACCAATTTCTCCCTAAGAGGCTGGGTCCATTACCTCTAGCTATATAGATCATGAGGTCATTTTGTAACCCTTTAAAAGATGCTCGCACTTCAGTTTTTCCTAATATCCTTAATTGGTTTTCTGTCCATGTAATTAATGCAACATCATCCTTCTCTAACATAGGTAATTTTCCTTTCCAAATGAGTCTGGCTGTCACTTCAGAAATTAGAGTAAATGCACATCCCGTGTCAACTTCCATGTCAATAATAGAATCATCAATTGATACCTTTACCATATAAGGGTCAACTTTATTTTCTCTCACATTGTTCACATTGGCATACAACCCATTACAATTTGATTTATGCCCACCATCCTGTTTATTTTTGGTAAGACACACTGCCTCAATGTGTCCCGTTCTGCCACATGCATTACACTTACTCCAACGGAATCTGCACTCCCCCCTATGCTGCCTACCACACCTGTAGCATGGTTTATTCTGTTTGTCAACCTTTTTGTTAGTGATCTTGTTTACTTCCATAGGTTCATCGACCTCCACATCTGGTTTTGATGGTCCTGGCACTACAATAATACTAGAATCAAATGTGGCACTCTCATGTGAAAATGCTATCTCAGCTGCTTGAGTAAATGTCAGCTTCTCACATTGTAACAGTTTCCTTTGAACCTCTTTGCTCCTAATACCACATACAAGCCGATCACGTAAAGTTCGCTCCAAGTCTGTGAAATTGCAATGAATACTCATTTTCCTTAAATTTGCCACATAATCTCTGACTTTCTCCCCCTCTTCTTGATTTCTTGAGTGAAATTTAAAAGATTCTACAATCTCATTAGGTGTGGGGTGGAAATGAGCCTTCAAAAGTTCCAAAATTTGTTTATAGGTTATGTTCGCTATAGTAGTTGGAGATGCCAAAGAAACTATTAAATCAAATAGTTGAGAGCCACATACCGCCAACAAATTCGCCTTTTTCTTATCTGCATCCACAATATCATTTGCACTTAAACAGAATTCAAACCTTGTAATGTAGTTTTCCCAGCACCCCTGACCCATATCAAATTCACCAAATTTAATACCCATTTTCTTGCACTTTGCACTCAAAACTTCACAAAACTCACTAACACAGCCGAATACACGCTTATACTACCGATTTGTCCCGTCGCCACTATTATATCGCGATATTATAGCCGAAATTCGGGAGAGCACATGTAATTGCGTACCTGACATATCCAGACTGGTTTTGTTGGGGTACCCCACAGAAGTACCCTCATATTTCAATACACTACAAAATGTATTTTATATATTATAAATAACCACCTAACCAAAGAAAGAAAATAAATAATTAGAGTAATAACAAAATAATTATATTTGCCATAATTATCTGTGCCATATTTGTGTTTTGTACAATAAAGAGCATATTATTATAAACTGATCTGCGATTGGCTCTAGCCACACCTGATGGAAAGTGAAGACAGAGCCTAAGATGGAGCTCACCGGTTCAGTAATAGCATATTCACTCTAGCTTTAAAGAGGCCGAGGTCATATTTCTCATACATATGATGATGATGATAATGATAATGATGATGAAGATGATAAAGTTGGTTATCATTACAGGATACACATATCACATGATGCTAATTTTTCTCAGCCCTGTGACAATAACAACTGAGTTGCTAATGACTGCTGACTGTTACAAATATAATGGCTTAAGATGTGTTATAATGTTAATTATATTAACATTGCAAGCGAGGCTGTAGTTCTATTTGGTACAGGATGTTCCTTGATCATGTACTTGAATGTTCATACATCCCACATCGTAACTGGTGAATTTCCAATATGTCTTGGAACTCCGGTAGCCATTCAAGAAGTGTAACGCTCTTACGGTAGATGTCGCTTGGGTCCCCTTGACCCATATGGTGGAAAGATTTGCTGGCTATGGATGAGGTCTTGGTGGCTCAGATGGCAGAGCGCTGGAGTATCGATCCAGAGTCCGTGAGTTCAAGTCTCACCCAAGAAAGTAATATTTCCACTTAAAAGTGGAATAAATTCTAAGATTAATAGCATCGGTCGCAGACGTTTCTGCTTGTTAAAAATTAAAATTCATACATCTCATCATATAAAGGCCTCCTAGCCTAGCTAGTGTTGCTAGGAACTTGAGTCCTTTTGAGTCTGAATTTGAAAAAAACTCAGTTCCGTTTTAAGAGACTCTGCTTTTAATAAACTTCTGAGTCTTTTAAGTCCCAAGTCGAGTCCTTTGTTGAGTCTTTTTTAAGAGCAACTCAAAAGGACTCAGGCCTCCAAATAAAGACTCAGTGAACAATTTTATAGGTTTTTCCTAAATAACAGCAAAGAATGTTTACCTAGATATTACATGGCAGTGACATGTTGTATTGACTTGCACAATACATTGATTAATCTTGTTTTTTATTCAGATATGGCCTTCCATTCGGCGCTCTGCTCATCCTGACTGCCCTTCTCATCCCGGAGCCCACCTACACGGGCCCGGAGCACCTGACCTACTTCCGTGGAGTCAGCACACTGGACGAGGAGCTCCGACACAAGGGAAACACTTGGCTGGTCTGCTTGTATGCGGCGTGGCATCCGGCCTGCGTCAACTTCGCTCCGGTGTTCGCTGAGCTGTCGGCCAGCTATAGCTTGGAGAATCTGAAGTTTGGGAAGATGGATATTGGCAGGTATAGTTTGTAGCTTTCTAGTAGACCCGAAGGCTTATCCTGTTGTCTATTGTTCAGTAAAACCGCACGTGCTACTTACCTGCAAAAAAGGGTCCTAATTATTCTATTTGGCACCTGAGCGCGGGCTAGTCCAACGCTCAAAAAACCAGTGTAGGTGCGCTCTCCGATAACGCGCCTTTGTTATAGTTTGTAGCTTTCTAGTAGAGCCCGAAGGCTTATCCTATTGTCTATTGTTCAGTAAAACCGCACGTGCTAGTTACCTGCAAAAAAGGGTCCTAATTATTCTATTTGGCACCTGAGCGCGGGCTAGTCCAACGCTCAAAAAACCAGTGTAGGTGCGCTCTCCGATAACGCGCCTTTGTTACGCATTTCGATGACACATTTTAGACTGGTTCTGTAGCGTTCGACTCGCCGGCACTCAGTAACCGAAGTACCGATTTTTTATGCAGGTGGTTGTGGCACGTGGCACGAGCGGTTTTTCTTAACAATAGACAATAGGATTAGCCTTCGGGGTCTATTAGAAAGCTACAAACTATAAAAGCCTTCTGTATTGAAAAATGTGAAGGTTCCATACCACAGTTTGTTCTTACTTGACGCAACGATTTTCAGAAATTTTGTATAGGTTTTGCCACGGCTCATGGGAGCCTTGGGTCCGCTTGGCAACTAAACCCAGGAATTGGCGTGGGCACCAGTTTCTACGAAAGCGACTGCCATCTGACCTTCCAACCCAGTTTTTTGGACGAAAATTCGGTCGGACACAATTTATAATCTAAGAAAAGGACAGGATAATTTTCATCCTTATCCCGTAATTCATCTACTAAATGACGTAAAAATAGTCGCCAGACGAGCGACATATTTATAATATATATCAACAAAATATCAAAATACCCACATGTTGCCTTTAAAAACCAGGACAATTTATTTTTAGGGGAACTCTTCATACTAAAAACCCTAAAAACCTATAGGGCTGAGATGGTCAGTTTTTTACCATCTGTCATCATGCATGTCACGTTCTAATAAGTATGTAAGTGCGAAAGTGACGCGTGACATGTGACAAAAATGCGACCATGATACCGCCACTGGAAAGTTTCAACTCACCAGATGTCGGTGTTATTTTGTCTGGAGTGTTTAGGGAAAGATGTGGTTGTCATTGCCATGTTTAATGTTATTTCCAGGGATCGGAACCGGTTTTTTGCAAAAACCTAGAAATAACCATATTTTTTGAATTATTTTATACTCGAAATGTAGGACTCAGTTGTGTTTTTGGGTTACGACTTCGTATTATTAGATTGCCCAATTAGAAATGAAGTAATTAGCAAAGAACGAAAAAATACCGTTTCCGTTCCCATACAAAATATACCGGTATCCGATCCCTGGTTATTTCTATTGTCAGATACCCCGAGGCGGCGGCGAAGTACCGCATCCAGGACGGGCCGAGCAGCCGCCAGCTGCCCACCGTGCTGCTGTTGACCGAGGGGGCGGAGTCCCTGCGCCGCCCGCATCCGGACACACAGGGCAAGCTACAGAAGTGAGTTGTCAACTAATTACTAGCTGCCTAGACCCTTAAGAGTCGGAAATACGGGCACAGAATAACTAATAGTACTACCGTACAGAAAATTCACTCCTTCACAAAAGTCAGGTTTAGGTATAAAATTACAGCTATATCGCCGCCCGCAAGCAAAATTGAAACTTATAACCGCGCACGAACCGTGAATCTCCTTTGCGCGCCGCAGTTTTATGACCGAGCTGTGAGTGTCGGCACGAGGTTATCACTTGACAAGTTTTTATACCTATACCCACTGATTTATTGTTTTAAAGATAAATATGTAGGAATTACAAACGTTGATTATGTAAACATACATTTTTTTTATCCGAAGATAGCATGTCTGATTCTCGCGGAAGTAAGTTTCGAAGCCATTGTGTATTTTCAATTTTGCGCGAGCGCCACGTGACACGACTATCGTGCGCGCCGAGCGGCAGCCCACTGCCATACGCCTGTCCGATGGGCGCGCCGGCCAAATGTACCTAAACTGCGGAGTGACACCCCCCTGATACGGAGGTCTCGACGCTAATTACAACTTTGTTCCTTTCGGTGTCGAGACCAGGGATGTTGCGAATATCCGCATCCGCAACCGCGGAACTTCCGCATTCTTTTCAACATCCGCATCCGCATAAAATCGATGCGGAGTTTAATGCGGATGCGGATGTGGAACAGGTCGGTACAGGAACGTCTGAGCATCGGCGTAAGTGCTAGACTGCTAGGTAATTTAGTAATTAGCCAAAAAAACTATTAGAAATGAGCAGTCAAGCGTGAGTGGGACTTAATGTACGGAATCCTTGCAACGTCCGAGTCCGACTCGCACTTGGCCGGTTTTCTGAAATAAAAATTACAAAAATGTAATATTTGACGTTTTTAATGTATCTATCTTAACATCCGCATCCGCATACGCGGATGTGAGCCTTTAAAAATCCACATCCGCATCCGCGGATGTAAAAAAATCGGCATCCGCAACATCCCTGGTCGAGACCCTCAGTCCCTGGGGTCCGGGAGCTCTAAATTTGTTTGCAGATTTGGCCAAACGGCTGTTTGAGGTCACTGGGGACGAAAGAGCTGGCAGCTTCCTCGCTCAACGAATAAGCGTTGCAATTCAGCTAGGAAATGCTGCCAGTATCTTTGGCTCCAGGGGCCTTTAGATATAGATTTATTCGTTTTTAGGGTTCCGAACGCAAAGGGTAAAAAACGGGACCCTATTACCAAGACTTCGCTGTCTGTCCGTCCGTCCATCTGTCACAGTTGAAATTTTCACAAATGATGTAACTCAGTTGCCGCTATAACAACAAATACTAAAAATAAAATAAAATAAATATGAAAGGGGGGCTCCCATACAACAAACACGATTTTTTTGCTCTATTTTTTGTTGATGGTGCAGAACCCTCCGTGCGCGAGTCCGACTCGCACTTGGCCGGTTTTTAGTGTTTGTTGTCATAGCGGCGACAGAAATACATCATCTGTGAAAATTTCAAGTGTCTAGTGTCTGTCACGGTTCATGAGATACAGCCTGGTGACAGACAGACAGACAGAGGAGTCTTAATAGGGTCCCGTTTTTACGCTTCGGGTACGGAACCCTAATCATTATGACTACATAGTATAAAACAAAGTCGCTTCCCGCTGTCTGTCTGTCCCTATGTATGCTTAGATCTTTAAAACTACGCAACGGATTTTGATGCGGTTTTTTTAATAGATAGAGGGATTCAAGAGGAAGGTGTATGTATAATTTGTTAACCCGTGCGAAGCCGGGGCGGGTCACTAGTCATCTTATAAAAATGCCCCGATGCCTGTGGAAAAAGAAAAGCACAGTTCAACGATCAAAAGTTTTTTTTTTCGTAAAATTATTACAAGTCCAATTGTTTTGAATAAATATATAAGTGAATAAATATACATAAACCTTCCTCTTCAATCACTAGATATATAAAAAAACCGCATCAAAATCCATTGCGTAGTTTTAAAGATCTAAGCATACATAGTTACATACAGACAGACAGACAGCGGGAAGCGACTTTGTTTTATACTATGTAGTGATGTAGTGATATAATGACGACCGGTCTGGCCTAGTGGGTAGTGACCCTGCCTGTGAAGCCGCGGTCCTGGGTTCGAATCCCAGTAAGGGCATTTATTTGTGTGATGAGCACAGATATTTGTTCCTGAGTCTTTGGTGTTTTCTAATTTTTCTATGCATTTATTTACTATATATTATCATTGTCTGAATACCCACAACACAAGCCTTCTTGAGCTTACTGTAGGACTTAGTCAATCTGTTTAAGAATGTCCTATATTTTTATTTCTCTATTCCAGATTCCTGTTCTCCAAAGACAACGTGAAGGCAGCCTTCGACTTGGACGCTCTGTATCAGCAGTGCAAGGAGAAGCTAGCCACCAAACCCAAAGACAAGACCAAAGACAAGAAGACACAATAGACGGAAGACTGGCAGAACAGTGTGTTCGTATCTTTTTCTTTTTGATTTCTTTTCAATCAGTGATATACTGCCCACCTAAGCCAAATAGCGCTATCTCAAAAACGAATGATTTTGAAAATGTAACTATCAGCTATAGAAACTAAAGTATACGTTAGCAGTCATAGAAGGTAGGATCCTATAGAAGTTGTATACGCGTGCCTCCGTGAGGGACAAAACATAAGCAATGCGACACTATGATTGGTCGAATTTATTTGTTGCCCACCATAATCCATACTAATTTACGGTGGGGAATAAAAAAAAGCGAGACTGTGACAAGGACAAACAATAATAGCGCTTTTGCTGCTACTCCTACTGAAAGATACATAAGACTATCCCGTTCGGTTATTTCCCCCCACCCCTAATGCCCGATCCAGTTAAAATACTAGATTTATGTTAGCAGTGAATTTTCTTTTGAGAATAGCGCTATATTTGGCTTAGCAGGGCTGTATAGGGTCATTGCGCTAGTTTTCGTCCAGCTCTAGTGTTCGTCCACTTGACGAATATAAACCTACATTACTACAGAATCAGTAATAGTACCTACTAGTTACAGAAGGTTCACTCTAACAAAACGCGTCTATTACGACAGATATGACCGCTAGGTAGCGCAAGCAGGCGTCCGTTCCGTAGCGGTGCGCGGCAACTACTATGGCTAGACACCAAAATTGGTGTGGGCCGCATGTACTTGTAGGTAGTAGCGACGCGACGAAATCGCGGAGTGGGCCACGCCTGGCATTACTGCACAAATTTGGACTTATTGCAATCTTTAATGTTTAAACAATATATCTACCTATCTATATGAAAATGATATTTCGCAATAGCAATGAAGGAAATAAATTATTATCTATTCCGTCAAGTTGACGAAAACTAGCACAATGACCCTATATTCTATCTAAAAATGTAAGTATTTTTTTGCTAGAGATACACTTACTAAAAAGTTCAGTTCTAAAAATATGAGAGTATAATTTTAAGTGCAATTTTTCTATATTACACCAGCTAAGTGATATCAATCTTTTTTAAATTATTTATTATACATTTAACATTAGTGTAATATAGCAGTATGACTTGGTACAAGTGACATATTTTTGTGTTTCTGTCTGTATGTGGACAAGAGTTCAGTGCCCTGTTTATCAAAAGCTTGTAACTTGTAATACAAGTGGAAGTCCCTTTTTGACAGCTTTTGTTAGAAAAGGAGTTCCACTTGTATTACAACTTACAAGCTTTTGATAAACAGGGCACAGATATATCTACACATATGCTTTTTTAAGCTTTTTGACAGTAATAAATTGATCTGATTTTTCGCATTTTGTCTTTGTGTAAGAGCGACGTATTTTTAATGGATTGTTAGTATTAGAGTAAGGTAAAACATGCATTTTTTATATTTGTGTCATATTTATTGTATTTGTTTGTGTCGTTTCTTTTGTAGTTTTTTTGTAAATAAATCTAGTTTGCCAATTAAACAATTATTTTTATTTTATTAAAAAATACCTAGGTACTCTATAAAAATAACCATAACGTAAATCATTTTCCGTAAAAAATGGAATGTTGAAAAATTAAACACATTTTAAAGTAAATCTTTTTTAATAAATATCACTGACACCTAGTTAGTTTATATATATTCCCCGCCGCTTCATATATCAATTCACCTTCCTTACTAAACGCTATCGCATTTAGACTCCTCAGTCTTTCATTCGAGACCGGATCTAAGGCATACTTATACTTATTATACACATATATGCCTTGAGTAGTTGTCACAAAAGGTATGAAGTCTTCATCCACTGTTATACCGTCTACGAGTAAATCTTCATGCACAGCGATGTCTCTAGTACCTAATTTAAGTCTAAATAACTTCCTATTTGCTGTAAAAAGTATATTATTATCATCATCTAACACTATTTTCTCGACTGACACACCCGTTAAAGCTGGTAGTCTGTATACTACATTATTTCTGACCCTAAACGCTTCTCTTCTTTTCGTGCTAAAATATAGGACGCCTTTGAAGAATATGTCATAAATATCGTGAAAAACAGGCATTTTTTCAAGCTCTTTCCTATCATCTATAGACTTAACTATATATAAACCTTCTTTACCGCCCGCGTATACTACATTATTAACCTGATCGACAGTTACTGATGAGGCATTTCTGATACCATCTACCACTCCTGCTAGGTTAGTGTTTAAATTAACATAACCTAAGCTGTAGCCTAAATCACCGACTTTGTTAAAGATAAAGTATAGGGTGTTGTCGTTCCGGTTGAGTGCAAGTTTCTGGACATCTTTGATGCCCTCTTTAATGATGGTGGGCTGGTAATAGTTGTTGTTGAAGGGCAGACAGAACTGCTGGAAGGTCTGCGCTGATGCTGAACTGATGATGAGGATGAGGAGGAGCATTGTTCGATCTGGAACAAGAGATACATCAAATTAGCATCAGATATACAGATCTTTATTGGTAAAATTAAGTACATTTCCATCCATAGATAGCTGAAACATGTCGCGCGAGTGACTTAAAACAAGTGAGTCTAAACCGTAAAATTATTCAACCATAGATAGCTATTGTTGCCGGTCCCATATTGGGATACCCTCTTCCAATTGACAGGGGATTTAAATCTTCTCGGGGCAGAGGTGTAGGGTTGGAGCCGGTGTAGCTTTATTTGACGTTCATAAGCTCATTGTAATATGCCTACTTGAATAAACTATCTTATCTTTATCTGTGACTAGCGACCCGCCCGGGCTTCGCACGGGTTAACAAATTATACATAAACCTTCCTCTTGAATCACTCAATCTATTTGAAAAAAAAACCGCATCAAAATCCGTTGCGTAGTTTTAAAGATCTAAGCATACATACTTTACATACAGACAGCGGGAAGCGACTTTATGCAGTGATATATATATACCTATATGTATTTCTGTGATTTCTTTATTTCATGACTAAAATTAGATACAGCCAGTAGTTGGTAAGCGGGCGAGTTGTTCAAAATTATCTTGACGCGACTTTATTGTCAGGAGAATAAGAGCGTGCCAAGGTTATTTTGAACACCTCACCCGTTTAGCCACTTCTGCTGCTCTGTACTTAAACTATAAGTTTGTATTAATGTCGAAAACACGCGAAAATTATGATCGTCCAATCCAAACGTTACATAATAAGAAAAATAATAAAAAACGTCTCGACGCCGTGTCAAACAAAAGCTGTCTCTCAGACGCCACGACACCGAAGTGTCAAAACTGAAATTGAACTTTATGCATATGCACCTAGGTCTATGTTGCTCTGTGTTCTATGACCGATTAATACGTCTTTGGCGTTGGACCTGCGGTGCGTATATATCGGTCATTGGCGTCCAAAAGGTTAAGGATAAGATACGATTTATAATCACTTGTATTTTAGGGCTCCGTGATAAAATAAAATACCTACCCTATTATAATTGACTCAGTTGACTGTACATTTATCTAAATTCTCACGATACTGATGTTATCAGCGATAGATAATAGACATGCTTTTATATTGCCTCTTGTCGTTATCAAACTATGTATCAATAATATCAATATACTTCAACTTGACCGATAACAGGACTATTTAGACCGAGATCCCGCCTTATATACGACCACCTCACCATCCTTTAAACATTTTTTTTTTATTTATTTACATGGATACAGTTTTTTACTGAACTACACACTAGGTGACTAGGCAATGCTGTCCTGTGGAGGAGAGATTGACAATCTAAAACCACCTTTGTACACATTTACTGGATTATCTCTGTGTTATGTACTTGTTTTGTGCAATAAAGTGTTTACTACTACTACTACTAAAAATTGAGAAAAAAATATTTATTATATGCAGGCCCGGATCTAGGGTAGAGCGAGTGGAGGGCCGCTCTAGGCGCCGGATGGCAAGGGGAGCGCCAAAATGGCAAATGAGATTTTTTTTTAACGCGAGTGTGGCGTGGACCCAAAATACGCTTAAGAACTTCAACCATGGTATAATAATATACTCCGCCTGGTACTCTATTCCGAGATTCGCGAATGACCTAACTGGCACTTGCCTACGTCATCATGCTGTTTACAGGTTCTCAAACTTTAAAATGTGGGAGAATTTTAACCAACAGTGAAAATTATTTTAACGGCATTAATTTTAAGTTATTCATGTAGAAACATAGTAAAATAAAACAAATCTATACTGCACTTTTCACTCCTACTCTTACAGTTCCGAATAGAGCAGCCAACCATTTTCGTAACAAAACATTAATTACGAAGCTTACGACGTGAAAAGTTTGGAAAACACTGCGACTGCTGACACTGAGCGAGAAGGGAATAACAATTAACACGCGTTCGACAAGGACGGTCGGTCAGGGACAAAATGGGGGATTGTCAAATGTGAAAGCGCTATCCTGTGATGCCAGTAGTGTAAACAGAATTACCCGAACGTCTGAAATTTCTTTCGTGAATCGGAAGATATTGCTAATGAATAATTAAAAATGACGTGTTATTGTAAAATTTAAGATAAAATACATATAAATGAAAATTATTAAATTATAAAGAAATAAATTAACTTATTAACCATAGATATAATGTACCCATGTAACATGTTATGTTGAAATAAAGTGGCAATGTTATTGTGACGTAGGCAAGTGACACTCTGGGAAGAGAAGACCATGTTTTATTAGACCATGACTTCAACGAAGGGCGCCAAAACCCGATTTCGCTCTACCCTGATCCTGTGCTCGGGCCGGCACTGATTATAAGTATATATAAATTATTTCATTTTTATTAGATAACTGAACAAATTGAACAATAGTTCTTGCAGTAAGATAAAGGCTAAAGCTAGTAAATACATAATTAATATTAGACAAATCGACCATGTTCCCACGGGGAATGAACAAGGCTTGTGTTTTGGGTATTAGGTACGACGATATACCTACACAATGATATGAGGCATTATCTATGAAAAGGGACTTTATTGTCGATGGCGCTTACGCCGCACAGCGTCGCGCGGCATTGTATTTATATCGGAGCATCGTTAATAATTATCATACGCGCATCATAATATCATATCATAGGCAGCTATCATATGCAAAAATCAGCCAAACTGGTAATCATTATCAAAAGTAGGTATATATGTATAGAGGTAGATAATTAACAAATGGCAACACACATCAAAGTCATTATTGAAGGTCAGTACCTACAATTCGCGGAAAAACAATGACTATAAGTAGACTACAAATAGAACTTTTTTTAAATGTATTTGGCACTACAAAAAATATATTATTAAGAGTTCAAAAAGGTGGAGTACGAAACGTGATTTAAGCTATTTTAAAGAACCTGACAATAGGAGGAAAACGGAACAAATAAATACCTACATCCGCAGAGGCACCACCGGTAAAATAGCACGAATGACCGCATGTTATCGTATTCAATAAGTTGTATTTTGTATCCCAGATATTACTATAATCATACTACTTAATACAGTTTGATTGGACTGACAAAACAATCATCCTGATGCTTTTGTAATTACAATATTTTTGAAATCACTACACTTTATAAAACAAAGTCCCCCGAGTCTGGGGGTCTACCGCGAAAACCAAATTTCGCAAATAGCGGGGATCTTTCTCTTTTACTCTCATTAAGACGTAATTAGAGTGACAGAGACAAAATGCCCGCAATTGACGAACTTCGATTTTCGCGGTTATAGTTCGAAAAAAATATTATATACTCTGTGATATTACATACAATATAGCCAGGGAGGCTCGCGGGCCGCAAGTGACAGGTTCACGGGCCGCAGGTTGCCAACCGCTGGTTTAGAGCTTGGTTGCATGAAACTGACTTGTATTATGGTAAGTAAGCAAAATGTTAACATCTAAACTAAATAGATAATTGATAGAGATGAAGCTATATTTAAAGTTTTTACCTTGGTTTTCCAGTAATTTCTAGCACTAATGTATGGGATAATGAAGTCCACCTGTTATGATGGCGGTGAACGGACGGACTGACTCTAACCATTACCAGAGCGAGGTTGCGAGATACAGTCTAAGTATTATCAGCAGAATATAATTGTACAGTTACCAAAATAACTCTGCAGCGATGTATCTTGATGCATCACTGTACTGTACGACGGGAGGCTGAAATATTCGCGGCCTAAGCTAGAGAAAAATAAAACTGCTACTTTTTTCCCCGCCGCTTTGGCAGTTTAAATATTGCCGCCATTACTAACGATTAATAATTAACATTTACTTTAATACTTTCTTTCATTTTTATTCTAAGGCCGCGAACTTTTCAGTCGCCCCTCGTACAGAGCATTTGACTACTAGTCAATTCAGTTTCTTTTTTTGAACTGTCAAAACGATTTCGTTTCTATGGAATTTATATGAAACACTAGCATGTGACGTCACAATCAAATTACCTACTCTTTATAGTTTTATACGGGTTTTAAAATAGAAATTGTTCTAAAAATAACCGAGTGCTGTCTTTTATTTTAAATACTGTCAAATACCCTATTGTATACAATACAATACAATAAGTATAATTTTGTTCACGTATCTACTTAGTTTAGGTGAACAATTAAGACTATATACTGCTATAGGTACTTTAACCGTGTGCGATAGTCAGTATCACATCACATGGTACCTACTACCTACCATTGATCTGAATCGATTTGCCGTATTGTATGATTTGTATGGTCCCTATTCAGCCGAGCCCAGTCATAAAGGTGAATTTACAACCAACCGTGATGAGTTCAATATTTTAGTGTTTATTGTGTTATGGCGTATTTATTACTAACCAATTTGTGTGGTGTGTTATATATCTTGTTTATTTATTTATTTAGATATTGTCATAGAGAAAATTGAGAAAATTACATATTTCTATGATATTATATAATGTAATGTTTACCTATGGTTTACCTAGATACTGGCTTGTTATACGTAATTGTAATTTTTTTTATTGACTTGCGAAAGACCCCTTGAATCAGATTTTTTTTTATATATCCGGTTTACGCTAGGAACAGGAAGTATGTAGGGAAACTAGAGTCAGACCAAGATAACTCTGCAGCTATTTTTATGGCACAGACATGCAAGTGTTAATTAAACGTCATAATTTCATAGAAGTGTGACGTTTAAGATAACGCTTGCACGTCTGTGTTATAAAAATCGCCGTAGAGATTGATCTGACTCTAGCACAGAGCACCTCAGAGGGGCTACCGCGAAAACCGAAGTTCGTAAATTGCGGGGATCTTTCTCTTTTACTCCAATGAAGGCGTAATTACTTAATTAGAGTGACAAAGAAAAATGCCCGCAATTTGCGAATTTCGTTTTTCGCGGTTATATTATAGCTCAGGTCATCGAATGGTATTATGAGTTCCATTGCCCCAATTTGTCCCGTTCTTCCATTTTATTCCAAAGCTGACATGAAAGCAGGATGATTAATTTTTTTTTTATATATTATTGTATATTCTTACACAAATTGACTATAAGTCCCACGGATGATTAAACGGAATGATTGGCTGTCATAAAATATAGCTTAAGTGTGAACAGGCTCTAATGTGATTTGATGTCATAGGAAATTACCTATACCTAATTAACTAGCGTCATTTTAGCTAATGATTTTTTTAATGTCTTGCTTTACCTAGTTAACTTCTACGATGACTGATAAATATCATACTAAGGCCGATACTATACTAAGAACTGTTTTTTTCACTTGCGAGTTTTGGATTGGAGTTTACTTAGTACGAATTTATTTCGATTATGTTTAGGTATGTACATCACTTCACACCTTATAAAACAATGTCCCCCGCCGCGTCTGTCTGTGTGTATGTACCTACGTTCGCGATAAACTCAAAAACTAACTGAACGGATTTTCATGCGGTTTTCACCTATCAATAGAGTGATTCTTAAGCAAGGATTAGGTGTATAATTTGTTAAGGTTTTGTGTAACCCGTGCGAAGCCGGGGCGGGTCGCTAGTCTTTGACAAAAAATATTTCGCGAACACGGTGTACCCTCGGAATTGTCGATCACTGCATGTCTTTAAAATAAATAATAAAATAAATAATTTGAGCCTATATACGTCCCACTGCTGGGCACAGGCCTCCTCTCATGCGCGAAAGGGCTTGGACTATAGTCCCTACGCTAGCCCAATGCGGATTGGGGACTTCACATACACCTTTGAATTTCTTCGCAGATGTATGCAGGTTTCCTCGCGATGTTTTCCTTCACCGAAAAGCTAGTGGTAAATATCAAATGATATTCCGTACATAAATTCCGAAAAACTCATTGGTAGCCAGGATTTGAACCCGCGACCTCCGCATTGAAAGTCGGACGTCCGTCATATCCACTCGGCCACCGCCGCTTTAAAATAACTAAAAATAATATTTAAATAAACTAGAAAAAGACTTAATGACTTCTTATTTTGTTGATGTTGTTGTCTGTACATGTTTTGTGATCGTCACGAATAAATATCTTTATCTTTAAAAACAAAAAACATACGGTGCTTAAAATACTTACTTACAAATTGCTCTAGCGCATTCCTCATGTGATGTAAGCACTTACACAAAAAAACTAACGCGTAACTATTATCATATTAAGCATTCTTATAACATGCATTCAATTGAATAAGTTTGATCACAATCGTATAATCAATATTACATTTACACACGTAAATAAATAAGTTTTATAAACAAATACGTACGTTACGTTAGTAAATGTTAGATAGAAGCGAACGCCGCACACAACACAACCGGCTTCATATATTGTTTCAATCCAACTGCCAAATAAATTAGTGAAAGTGTTTATAGCTTATAGATGTCCTACTTAGTGTGGAGCAGATGGCCGTAAGGCTAATGAAAAACTCGTTCAATTATATGTCGTATTCTTGAGCAATAAAGTTCAATACTAACTGGTTTTCCAGTAACTGTTGTTCCTTTTATGATTAATATAGATATACGTATAACGGCTGTGACATAAACATTATACAATAGGCATTTTTTTGAAGTTTGTGGCAAACAAGCAGATGCCCTGTGCGTTAGAATGTGTCAATTAAGGGGATAAATGTCATAAGTACCTAGGTCCAAAAGACTCGTGTTAAAACATAAGTAAGTGCTTTTAGACTTTTAGTGTTCAATTTTATTATTTTTGCTTGGTCGAGCTTTAAGCTCTCCCATCTCATAAATGAAATAGCGTTTCATATACATATATAAAAAAGTATCTAATTATGTCTCGTTGTCTTAAAAATGTAAAGTGTTCATGTCACGTAACGTGTCACATCTTATGCTGATTATTCGACATCTTGTTCCGAATCGTGTTGGATCTCATACTATAATACTCAAGTTGGCAGTGACTTCCGTGCCCTCTAACACATAATGAATAGTACCTACTTACTACCTCAGATAAGGAAAATGCACTCGCCTCGCCTCCACGTATTTAGTTACATATAATATAACCGCGAACGGATGTTCGCAAATTGCGGGAATCTTTCTCTGTAACTCTAATTACGCCGTCATTAGAGTAAAAGAGAATGATCCCCGCAATTTGCAAATCTCGGAACCACTACGACGTGTTGCCTCCCTGTCACACTTACGTCCGAGTTTACAAGTGCGACAGAGATGTAACACATTGAACGTGGTTCGCGGAAGGCCCCCCGTCACAGAATAAGTAATAGTATTATCATACAGAACGGACACGCACCGCCCCGCCCCGACTCGGAGGGCCTACCGCGAACCACGTTCGACGTGTTGCCTCTCTGTCGCACTTGTAAATTCGTACGTAAGTGTGACAGGGAGGTAACACGTCGAACGTGGTTCGCGGTAGGCCCTCGGATTACCTCGCCCCGCGACTGGCCGCGACATGAATGTGTGCGTAAGTCGCTCTACTGAGAGCATGTCAGGATTCCGTCAGAATCAGAGGGGCTACCGCGAAATCCGAATTTCGCAAATAGCGGGGATCTTTCTCTTTTACTCCAATGAAGGCGTAATTAGAGTGACAGAGAAAAATGCCCGCAATTTACGAAATTCGGTTTTCACGGTAGCCCCTCAGAAACTTAATGACGCGTGTACAGACGTGCCGCGCACACATATAAACGCAAATCATTTTTAACCGACTTCAAAAAAAAAAAAAGGAGGTTCTCAGTTTGACCCGTATGTATGTATGTATGTATGTAGGTATGTATGTATGTATGTATGTATGTATGTATGTATATTTGTTCGCGATTATCTCGCGTTTGGCTGAACCGATTTTGATGCGGTTTTCAGAAAAGTGTTTGTTACATTCTGGAGAAGGTTTTAGTATACATAGATCTGAGCTGATGCTGAACCCTGGATGTAGCTAGTGGAACTCAGGTTTGGTGCAACATAGGCCCACGCTGTTTTGGTCATCCGACGCATCTTGATGAGCACTTAGGAGAGCAGTACCCAAGATAGAGCTGATGCTGAACCCTGGATGTACCTAACGGAACTCAGGTTTGGTGCAACATACGCACACGCTGTTTTGGTCATCCGACACCCCTTGATGAGCACTTGGGAGAGCAGTACCCAAGATAGAGCTGATGCTGAACCTTGGATGTACCTAGTGGAACTCAGGTTTGGAGCAACATACGTACACGCTGTTTTGGTCATCCGACGCATCTTGATGAGCACTTAGGAGAGCAGTACCCAAGATAGAGCTGATGCTGAACCCTGGCTGTACCTAGTGGAACTCAGGTTTGGTGCAACATAGACCCACGCTGTTTTGGTCATCCGACGCGTATTGATGAGCACTTGGGAGAGCAGTACCCAAGATAGAGCTGATGCTGAACCCTGGCTGTACCTAGTGGAACTCAGGTTTGGTGCAACATAGGCCCACGCTGTTTTGGTCATCCGACGCGTATTGATAAGCACTTGGGAGAGCAGTACCCAAGATGAAGCTGATGCTGAACCCTGACTGTACCTAGTGGAACTCAGGTTTGGTGCAACATACGCACACACTGTTTTGGTCATCCGACGCGTATTGGTGAGCACTTGGGAGAGCAGTACCCAAGATGGAGCTGATGTTGAACCTTGGCTGTACCTAGTGGAACTCAGGTTTGGTGCAACATAGACACACTCTGTTTTTTTAACCGCCTTCAAAAAAAAAGGAGGTTCTCAGTTTGACCCGTATGTATGTATGTATGTATATTTGTTCGCGATTATCTCGCGTTTGGCTGAACCGATTTTGATGCAGTTTTCAGAAAAGTGTTTCTTACATTCTGGAGAAGGTTTTAATATACATCGATCTGAGCTGATGCTGAACCCTGGCTGTACCTAGTGGAACTCAGGTTTGGTGCAACATAGGCTCACGCTGTTTTGGTCATCCGACACGCCTTGATGAGCACTTGGGAGAGCAGTACCCAAGATAGAGCTGATGCTGAACCCTGGATGTACCTAGTGGAACTCAGGTTTGGTGCAACATAGGCCCACGCTATTTTGGCCATCCGTCACATCTTGATGAGCACTTGGGAGAGCAGTACCCAAGATAGAGCTGATGCACCAAACCATCCTGGCTGGCATGGTTCACCCTGGCTGTACCTAGTGGAACTCAAGTTTGGTGCAACATAGGCCCACGCTATTTTGGTCATCCGTCACATCTTGGTGAGCACTTGGGAGAGCAGTACCCAAGATAGAGCTGATGCTGAACCCTGGCTGTACTTAGTGGAACTCAGGTTTGGTGCAACATAGGCCCACGCTATTTTGGTCATCCATCACATCATGATCAGCACTTGGGAGAGCAGTACCCAAGATTGAGCTGATGCTGAACCCTGGCTGTACCTAGTGGAACTCAGGTTTGGTGCAACATAGGCCAACGCTATTTTGGCCATCCGTCACATCTTGATGAGCACTTTGGAGAGCAGTACCCAAGATAGAGCTGATGCTGAACCCTGGCTGTACCTAGTGGAACTCAGGTTTGGTGCAACATAGGCCCACGCTATTTTGGTCATCCGTCACATCTTGATGAGCACTTGGGAGAGCAGTACCCAAGATAGAGCTGATGCTGAACCCTTGCTGTACCTAGTGGAACTTAGGTTTGGTGCAACATACACACTTTGTTTTGGTTAACCGAATTGTCCTCGTGTGCCTATGTTGCGGAGTTCGACTAGGTGGGTCGATGAACTTTTTTCTAACTGCCTTTAAAAAAAGGACGTTCTCAGTTTGACCCGTATGTATGTACGTATGTATGTGTGTATGTTTGTTCGTGATTATCTCGCGTTTGGCTGAACCGATTTTGATGCGGTTTTCAGAAAAATGTTTGTTACATTCTGGAGAAGGTTTTAGTGTACAGTACAGTACATGGATGGTTTGAAAAACCAATTGGACCCGGTAGGTGGCCATGCTATCGGTATACCTACCAACAAATTTATGTTGCTAAAATCGATTTAGATAAAATAGTGGGAGTGGGAGTGGGAGTCGGACTCGGACTGGGACTGGGAATGGGAGTGGAAGTGGGAGCAATATACATACAAATCGTTTAGCACCAAAACGTCATAATAAGTTGTGTCGCGATTATCATCGAGTTAGAGGCCATCACCAACATTAGTAGACTAAATGGAGAGCCTAACAAACTAGTATTTTAGCCCAAAACCTAAAATAAATGAAGTATCTACCTATCACTAAAAAGTAAAAAATAAAATAAAATAAATAAAAAAATAATTAAAAAATTAAAAATAAACAAAAATAAAACCAAAATAAAATAACTTAATATAATATCTTTTTAAAAAAAAGGGAACCGCCTTCAAAAAACCAACCCACTGAAAAGTACAAAATAATTTTTATATGGCACCCCTTTACGTGTCCAGTCCCTATCCCACGGCGTAAAGCAATTTTTTGCCAAAAAGTAATTAATACCTAATAACAAGAAAATTAATAATCATCCGGGTAATTACTTAGTTTTTGAAGGCGGTGCCAAACCAACAAAAACAGTCTTTACTACCAATCAGAAAAACAATACGAGTACGTAGTACCTACAAGAACTAAATTAATGAGTAAACTAAGTATGTCTTTATAATGCAAGTAAGTACAGCGTTCTTCGTTGTCTAAAATATCGGTTCTCAAAAATGTTGGTTTGGCACCGACTTCAAAAACTAAGTAATTACCCGGATGATTATTAATTTTCTTATTATTAGGTATTAATTACTTTTTGGCAAAAAATTGCTTTACGCCGTGGGATAGGGACTGGACACGTAAAGGGGTGCCATATAAAAATTATTTTGTACTTTTCAGTGGGTTGGTTTTTTGAAGGCGGTTCCCTTTTTTTTAAAAAGATATTATATTAAGTTATTTTATTTTGGTTTTATTTTTGTTTATTTTTAATTTTTTAATTATTTTTTTTGATGTATGGCGTGTCCGCCCTGTGCCCCTGTTTACTATCGACGCGTAATAACATTGAAGGAGCTATTCTGCATTCAATATACCTGCATCAAAAAATTAGTTGACCGAGATGCCTAATAAGTAATAATGAGTTCATGCACTTTCATAAGTAGGTACGTACTTATCCTAACGTTTTAATCTTTTGGTATCCATTAACGGCATTACTTAGGTACCTATTTTTGTCCTGTTTTGCTAACTTGTATAACTTGGTAAGTAGGTAGGTATAATAGGTAAGAACTTTGTTGTTTTTGCCGTATAATAATAATATTTGGTGAGATTAGTAAAAGGATCGGCGAATACCTACTTCCTTTCGCCATAAATAAACTTTATTAGTTCCTTAAAGTTACTAAAATGTAATAATATAAAAACATGCAAATTACCTTCGTGAAACTAATGCGACTGCCTATGCTGTCTTGTGCTGTCTAGACGTTCCAAGGAAGTTCCAAGGTCTTCCTTCCCATGTGATTATTTTTAATGGACGATTATAAAGTTTGCTAGACACAGTATATGGCTGAAACTAGAAGTTACTATTTGTACAATATTTTACAACGCTGTTAAATTAATTACTCTATATTAAATTTATTTTCTTCTGTGTTATAGTAATAAGAAAGAAGTAAATCTATTTTATTGTATTAGGTAGGTTAGGTACCTATATTACACAAAAAATCGAACCGATAACTAGCTTTCAAAACACGAGTGCTGTCAAAGATCAACTGTCAAGGTGAACTGTCATGTCAAAATTACAGATTTCATTATTTTCATTTCAGTCTCAAATCATCGATTCGGTTTAGCAGTTGGATCTCATGCGGTGAATGTGAATCTCAAATTCCAAATTATTTGTATAAATACAGTAAATTAATATACTAACTAATGAATGTACTAAGTTCCGAATGTAAACAGATAATAATCTTTAAACAGGTTGTTAAAAGTGAGTTCATACTATGCTAAATTACCAATTTGTGTTTATACTTTAAATCAATAAATTAGAGAAAAATTAGTGGCGTGGATTGAATCACCCGAATTATTAAGTAAGTACGCTATTCTCTTTACTGTTTGTGTGTAAAAGATCGTTACATATTGTAGTGTTTTTGGATTGTCTATAGTTATTTCCGCCCCGTAGTTTTCGTTTCATAAATGCAAAATTATTTACTAAATGAATGTTATTTTGTAGAAATAACATGTTAATTGTGCTTTCGTATTATATAAGCATGTAAGAATAATGGTTCGATGTGTCACGTCAATTTACGATAAAGAATAACAAAAAATATGCGCTTATCTTTTGGGTATTTCCTCAACGTATTGTTCTAGTTGAAAGTAAACGTAACGGCATGTTCAATTTATATTTAATATTTTGGACGGATTATACGAGCAATTTGTGTCTGTGAATTTTTAACTATGCCTATCCTATCAGTGTGGATAAAATTCATTTTATGTCCAAAATGCCTTACATCATTTTGGAAAAGAGCCGATACTCTTCAAACTGCTGAATCGATTTCTATAAATGTATAAATTATATCTCAGAACCACCGCAAGAAATATCGCGTTCACGTGACAAAAACCATATCAAAATCGGCTCATCCATTGGAAAGCGACAATGCCACAGACAGACAGCCAAACATATAACACCCCTCTTTTTGTTTTGGGGGTTAAAAAGAGTTTGGTTCTAGTCTCTCATATAAATAAAATTAAAAAAGCCTTTCATTTCTGGTTATCCTTACATAAATTATAAATTATTTGTAACTTAACCTACGAATAAACCTAAATTTCACCAAAACTCCAGGAGGTATGGGCCATTTTATGCAGTCTAGGGCCTTCCGTATCCAGTGGGCCCCCGCTACTTTAATTATGTTGCCAGCCCAGCGTGCCAGTGCCCATCCTCTTTTTCTTTTACCGTAGACCAGGCCTCTCCAAACCCCGGCCCGCAAAGCATTCCAATCCGGCCCGCCAAGAGCGTTCCAATCCGGCCCGCGGGAGCCAGGCTCCAGATGTTCAGCCCTAACAGCAACCAGATACACAACCCCCTCGGTGCCGACGGTGGCCCACGCGAAAATTCTGAGGCGCAATATGGCCCTCAGGTAAAAAAGTTTTGAGACCCCTGCCGTAGACGGTAAAAGTCTCTCATAATACATATTACAATTACAGAGTAGAATGAAGAGTGCTAGAATGTACAAGTGTACAATAATGCTGATTGTTCTGTGCAACAGAAAATACGACAAAATACTAAATTCATATGGAGAAGGTTTCATTTGTAAGTATAATCTTTGGTCACTTGGTAGTTAGTTGGTGCGTTTTTGGTCGTATAAAGCTGTAGTGTAGTACCACGATCGACTATCAGGTTGTCCGGCCTGGGAACGAAATCATAAAATACCCGATAGTCGGGTTTTTGGCACTGGATGTGTTAAAAGTTTTTGCTTACAACTAAAAAAAACAACCTGTATATTATAATAATATTTTTAATATAGCTATGCTATAGTTTGGCAAGCGAGATGTTTGTCAGTAGAGTACAAGTACAGAGAATCATACTGACTTTTTATGCAAGTGTTGTAAGTTATAAAACCCCAAAATGAAAGATTAGTATCTATATATGTGACGTTCCACGGCAAAAGGTACCTTATGGCACTTGGCGCTTACGTCGCATAGCGCCGCAATAATAATAGCGCGCGGCGGCGGAGCGGCGTTAATAATAGCGTAAGCGCCAACGGCCATAAGGTACCTTTACCCGTGGGACGTCACATATTTTTTTAATTCTACTCACAAAACTTATTTGCCATAGCTACCTACTATAACTACTACTAGTAACTCATTAAAAAGTAAATTTGCATATAATTGGTTTTATATAGAGTTTTTATTGCAAACATTTACGATTTCAAGATTAGATAAGCTATAAAGGCCTGCGCAAACCGGCGGAGCGCAGCGCAGATCCCTTATCATTTATCAATGTATATTCTTCCCTATTTCAATTACGTTCAGGTATAAATTTGAATGCTCTGAGGCCGCCCTCGGTGCACGGAGGATTGTTACTCCGCGGCATCGCGCACGCTAGAGGATACCGCGGCGGTACGCGCCAGCATGCCGCAGCATCCTCCCGAGTGCGCCGGGGTAGCGGGGCTGCGGGAGGGGAAGGCTTGGCGCAACTCGGCGGACGACGGGGGAGAACTCGTGCACAATCACTAATCTTGATAGAGTACACGCGGCGGTAGGCGGCCGCATGCCGCCGCATCCCCCAGCATGCGCCGAAGTGCTTCCGAAACAAAAATGTACCCTCCCATAGAAAATGGACCAGACAAAATGTATGAAACAGCCAAATTTTGTTTCGAGATTTCGGGGTTGGTCCCATAGTAAAAGTTGCTCAGTATAATCCCAAAACCTCAGAATGCAGTTATTTTTAGGGTTCCGTACCCAAAGGGTAAAAAACAGGACGCTATTACTAAGACTCCGCTGTCCGTCCGTCCGTCCGTCCGTCTGTCTGTCACCAGGCTGTATCTCACGAACCGTGATAGCTAGACAGTTGAAATTTTCACAGATGATGTATTTCTGTTGCCGCTATAACAACAAATACTAAAAACAGAATAAAATAAAGATTTAAGTGGGGCTCCCATACAACAAACGTGATTTTTGACGGATGGGTGACCGTTTTTTTGCTTGTTTTGCTCTATTTTTTGTTGATGGTGCGGAACCCTCCGTGCGCGAGTCCGACTCGCACTTGGCTGGTTTTTTAGCCACCGCATATATTAACTTTTAAGAGGAAAGGAGGGAAATATACGCAATTATTTTGTCGCACCTCTTTAAATTTTAATAATTAAAAAGTTCTTAAACCCTGTATATTTAATGGCGTTTCTAAAAGCGAATAATGTACTTACAATACAATAGATTGGCACTAATTTTATTGCGCGCAAGATAATACACAGATGAAATATTAGTATTTCATGGAGGGACAACGAGTAGTGTCATAACTAAGCTATTTTTTAAATTTATTTGTCGTTTCAATGTGAAGAAGACCGCCTATCAAGTAAGACTGTACAAGCGGATGTTTTTTTATACTACGTCAGAGGCAAACAAGCATATGGCCCATCCGATAGTTAGCAGTCTCCGTAGCCTATGCCTGCAACTCCAGAGGCATTGAGCTGTGGTAACCTTACTCACCAGGAACACAACACTATGAGTAGGGTCTGGGCTATAATAGCGAAAATCTAAGATTGTATCGAGCAACTATAGAGATAGTTAATTACGCGTTATTAAATATATTAAAAACGGGTCACTTATTTTAGTGAAACATGTCGAGCGTTTTTCGACTTAAAATACGTGAGTGACCCGTTTTATATATATTTATTATGTCTTTGTCTCACGGAAGTTTTGTTATTAAAATTACGCGTTAATTAGAGTAAAAGAGAAAGATGCCCGAAATTTGCGAACGTCATTTCAAATGGGGGGGGGGGGTCTGGACATCGGATGATGGTATCATGATGTAGGAGGGAACGGGGTCATTGGAAGCATGATTTTAGGGGGGCAAAAATCGTCAAAAATAGATAATTTATGAACAGCCCCTTAGGCCATCTGTACCTGTAGAAAAAAAACAAGTCAAAAATATCGCCAAACTTCACAAAGCAAGAAATATAGGAAGAGTAAAAAAAATACGTGACAACCTTTTGGAGAGCTGTATGGCCGTGTCATAATACTCATAATGTCATAATACATTAGCCCGTTGTTGCCGTTGTGCAAGATTCAACTGCTAATATGACAAGAGCGTCATTCTGATTTTCCATGACCATTTAATCTATTGCCAGAAAAAAGTATTTTACAGTACATATGGCGATACTTTACCGCCCTAGTGCGGTAACTAGCACTATTTGGGAGCCCAGTCAACTTTGGGAACCACTGTTCTAAAATATGCATTTTACGAAAAAGTGACGACAACAAAAAACATATAATGGCACATGTGCTGTAGAGACTCGGCCAAGTTTGTTTATCTCTCTTCTGCCTCGCGTTTTCCCGGCATTTCGCCACGGCTCACGGAAGCCTGGGGTCCGCTTGACAACTAATCCCAAGAATTGACGTAGGCTCTAGTTTTTACAAAAGCGACTGCCATCTGCCCTTCCCACCCAGAGGGAAAACTAGACCTTATTCGGATTAGTCCGGTTTCCTCACGATGTTTTCCTTCACCGAAAAGCAACTGGTACTTAAATATTAAATGATATTTCGTACATAAGTTCCGAAAAACTCATTGGTACGAGACGGGGTTTGAACCAGCGACCTCCGGATTGAAAGTCGCACGGTCTTACAGCTAGGCCACCACAGATTTTTCCAAGAATGTTTATCTCCTAAAGACAATTCTCTTGCAATGCGCTACACATGCTACACAGATCGATGTTGTTGACTTCGTCGAAATCGACACTCATACGCACGAGTCAGAATCTCAGAATCTGTGCGCATTTAAAGCCGTCATTTTTTTAAGATTCACAAGGGAAGTTTGGTTTTAAATGGATTTGTTATACAATTTCCATTCTGACTTTTAACTCCCCATTCCATAAATAACGAAAGTATAAAAATGTATACTCAGTCATTTAAAAAAAATCACATGCATTGTACTTTCCTTGTATTCGAAATAAAAAGTAGAGTGTTTAACTCGAGTGAAAGGCATCATTTCAGCCTCGGATTAAACTACCTCGGCAGAAATGAGTGCCTTGCACCCCATAGTAGATTGTTTACTTTATTATGTGCTTATGTCTAAATAAATTGCTTGATTGGCCCCAGATGGCGCTGCTTCCCAAACGGTGGTACCGCTCTCGGCGCAACGCGGTCATCGCGCTGGTCATCGCCGGCTTGTGCGCGCTGTACTACATATACTCACCCACTGTCATCACCGAACAGGACCTGGACATTACTAGGAGGTAACTTACTAATATCCATACTATAATATGGGACATTATCTATGAAAAGGGACCTTATTGTTGATGGCGCTTACGCCGCACACGTCGCGCGGTATTTGTATCGGAGCATCGTTAATAATGGCGTAAGCGCCATCGACAATAAGGTCCCTTTTCGTAGATAACGTCACATATTATAAATGCGAAAGTGTGTCTGTCTGTCTGTTACCTCTTCACGCTTAAACCGCTGAACCGATTTAGTTGATGGCATGGAGATAGTTTGAGTCCCGGGGAAGGACATAGGATAGTTTTTATGTCGGAAATCATCCCTAAAGAGAGTGTAAAGGGGGGTGGAATTGAAAGAGTTAATGAATTGCCTACTAATTGAAGTAAGCAATGCGCAAGCTATTAGTATTATCCAGGCGCTATACATACTTTAGCTGCTGTCACTAATTCCACGCAGACGAAGTCGCGGGCAAAAGCTAATAATAAATATAGGTAAAGGTAGTCTAGATAAATGGCTAGTAAATTAGCGAATTAGGGGTAGAGTCGGTCTACGCTAACGGCTCGGCCACGACATTGAGTGACTGGCGGCGGCGGCAGCGACAAGCATAGGTGGGAACGAAAGGTCCGATCGTTGTGTCTCGCTCCAACCTATGGTTATCGCTGCCGCCGTCGCAAGTCGCGCAATGTCGTGGCTGAACCGTAAAGCGCCCGGTTGTTTTATACGATAAACGCAGCCACAAAAATCATTTGCGTTTATATGTGTGCGCGGCACGTCTGTACACGCGTCATTGTATATGTGTGGGTACGTCGCTTTACTGAGAGCACGCCAGAAGTCCGTCAGCATCATGTCGCAGGGCGAGGTAATGCGAGTCGGGGCGGGGCGGTGCGTGACCGTTCTGTATGATAATACATACTAAGTATTACTTATTCTGTGACGCAACGTTGAACGCATGCGATCAAGGAATGTAGGAAAATTTTACAATGCGTTTACCGCGTAAAACATTATTATCAGTGTCATTAGATTATCTACGAGGGGTGTTCAAAATATTCTCGGTATGAGAATGAAAACAAACAAGTACGAAAAGTTTGATATTTTTATTTTTCAATATACTCCCCCCCTATGTTCATACACTTAAAAGATCGATCAATTATTTTTTTTAATCCCTCGTAAAAATATTTTTTATCTTTCGTGTAAAAATGCTCCTCCACTGCCGCCTTCAATGCTTCATCGTCAGAAAATTTATTTCCACGCAGATCCTTTTTAAGATTGGGGAGCAAAAAGAAGTCGCTGGGGGCTAAGTCCGGACTATACGGTGGGTGAGTAACAGTTTTAAACCCACATTCAACAATAGCTGTCTTGGCAATATGAGCAGTATGGACGGGGGCGTTGTCATGCAGAAGCAGAATACCTTTGGTTAACTTTCCTCGCCTCTTTTCTTTAATTACATCCTTTAATTGACGTAGAATGTTAGCGTAGTACTGTCCTGTGATATTTACACCTTTTTCTTTATAATCGATTAGTAATACTCCTTCACAATCCCAAAATATCGTGGCCATGACCTTGCCAGCTGAAGGGATGACCTTGAACTTCTTGGGATGAGCTGAACCCTTAATGTGCCACTGCATGGACTCTTGTTTACCCAGGTTTCATCTCCAGTAACTATTCTTTGCAGCACCTCATCAGGATTTTCACCGCACAGGTCAATAAAATCGGAACAACAAGCTACACGCATGTCTTTTTGAAGCCGAGTCAGCATTCGCGGAACCCATCTTGCACTTACTTTTGACATATTAAGATGGTCATGTATAATATCATGTACGGTACCAATAGAGAGATTGGTTACTTGTGCTATAGACTTTACCTTCACTCGACCATCTTCCAATATAAGTTTTTCCACTTTATCAATATTTTCTTGTGAAGTAGCTACTACAGGCCGGCCAGGTCTAGGGTCATCTTCAATACTCTCCCTTCCGCGTTTAAACTCGCTTGACCACTTTTGAATGGTAGATAAAGAAGGAGCAGACTCACGGTAAACACAATCCATTTCCTCTTTTATGGTTTTTTGATTTTTACCCTGTTTTGTCAAGAATTTTATCACGCATCGATGTTCTAATTTAGTTAACATTGTCAATTCGCACATGATGTTCATGTTTGTTCAGCAATTGCAGAAAAACAAAAGACTATCTCGGTTCGAATTATACTTTTTTTTAATGTCAATGAATAAACCTTAGCGGCCAGTAACGAAAGAAATTTTAGAAGAGGTCGTAAGATATCAATACCGAGAATATTTTGAACGCCCCTCGTAGTAAAATGTATTTCATGTACATACAGTCGCCATCAAATATATAAATTTATGAACACCTTGGCCGCTCCGGTATAGCTGATGGCGATTGTACGGTACGTACGTCAAGTATGTAGTTTATATAATAATGGTGAGAAGAGTAGAAATTTAAATATTTATCTGTAGTCGTAACGGTTTATTTAAGTAAGTACTTACTTACATAGAATTTACAGTTGTGTGCAAACTGCAATATAATAGCAGTCAATAAGAAAATGAAAATTAGGTGAAAACTATAATTTTAAAACATTATATTGGAGCGTGATGAAATAAAAGCCAGACCACCTGCGGCAATACATTATAGTTACACAAATGGTGTGCTCCAGGGGTGTTGCGAATATCCGCATCCGCAACCGCGGAACTTCCGCATTAATATCAACATCTGCATCTGCATCCGAATCCGCATAAAATCGATGCGTAGTTTAATGCGGATGCGGATGTGGAACAGGTCGGTACAGGAATGTCTTAGCTTTATCAATGGGACATGTTGGGTCCGTTGGGCCTCTACATTACAGAGTTTCATTAAGTGTTACTGAAGTGTCATTCTATACAACTTGCTAACTATATATATATAAACACACTGCCATATTAAAAATTTTATATTAAAGGAAAATATGGAAAAAGTTACGCTTCCGGCAGGACTTGAACCCGCATCCTCTACAATCCGTGTGTTGCTCTTAACTTAACCAATTGAGCTACGGAAGCCTACCAGGACCTCGCAAATCTTTCCATTCTTTCCTTTATGCATACACGCCTTAGGGAGTTATGGGTGGCGTATAGCGACATCTACCGAAAGACGACTCCGGCGGCTTCAAGTCCTGCCGAAAGTGTAACTTTTTCCATTTTTTCCTGTAATATAAAAATTTGGAATATCGTTCGCAGACGTATCTGCTAGTTAAAAAAATCATATTAAAATTGTTTCTGAATGTCAATTTACTAGTTACTTTTGATTATGTACATAGTTAGCAATTTCCATAATAGAATGACACTTTAGATAATAATATGAGAAAAACTGTACACTTTGTTGTTGATTTTGAGTCTCGCTACTCACGATATAGTATTTTTCTTGCCAGGGACTCAAAATCAGCACTTGCAGCAAAAACTAACTTTGCTCACTTGTTGCACAAACTATCAGCACAATTTCCGCTACTGGTTTTGGGTGGCACTTTTGTTTTTATCTTTCGTAGAAGTGGCTAAAAATCTTTCTACCATCCATTCCATTCCATTCCATTTCAATATTTACTTCATATTTCAGCGATCTGTTCACATCTAAAGTTTAATAAGAAAAACGCGTGTGACAGACGTACATACCAAGATGACATTCTAACTTAAATAACTTATAAATTTCTGTTAAACTTTAGCGAAAATCAAATATATTAAAATTATTTTGGTCTCGCCTTGAACATGCAAACCATTTTAACTATAAAACTCTAATATTATTTTTAACGGGTCACTCACGTATTATTAAGTCGAAAATGCATCGAAATATGTCGAGCGTCTATTCGACTTCATAAACGTGAGTGACCCGTTTAATATAATTTTAATAAAATACCTTTTTTGCATTAAGTACGTAAATTTTTCGCCACTTCTATTTAACACTAGCTTTTGTAGTTTTGTGTGTTTTAGCATGATTTCTGTGTTCCTTCATAGTGTAGATCTAAATGCTCCTACTGTAACCACTCTGCGTACACTGCCTCGTACGCAGGTTCTCTCACGGGACCAGCCCAGCGCTGTCAAAGAACTAAAAGATGTAAAAAGCAGGTAATGGTTGCTGAGATGCTTAACTGCATGTCTGGGCATGTGAATGGCATATTCCGACACTTAAATATATAAAACCAGGGTCACTCACGTTTTAGTCGAAATTATTTCGACTTATAAAAGCGTGAGTGACCCGTAATGTATTTAATTATTTTACTAACAATGAGATAAGACGCCGGCAATAATCGTCACTATGGAGGGTACAGCGAGCGGCAAAGGTACGAGGGGCGGTTGAAAAGTTCGCGGCCTTAGAGAAAAAATTAAATAGAGTATTCAAGTAAATGTTAATTAATAATCGTTAGTATTGGCGGCAATATTTAAACTGGCAAAGAGGCGGAAAAAAAAGTAACGGTTTTTTTTATTTTTTCTTTTTTTTTCTAGCTTAGGCCGCGAATATTTCAACCTCCCCTCGTATATACCCACTTTGTATACTCACATAATGTAACTCAAGTTAGGTTCAACCGTACAAATGTGATATTATTGTTAACATTGTCGACACGGCGTGGCCTTATCACCATGTCATCTTGTTTCACGGATGATACGATCTTCCACGCTGTTTCACCGACCACTCGTTTACCATATTGCGAATACATAAGGTTAATTTTGCTTTGATGATGATGGCTGAATCACTCCAAGGCCGGTATACTTTCTAAACTGTTGACTTTTGACTGTTTATAGTGTTTATTTACCCGACTAAGACATGTTATTTAAATAGATTTTTTTTAAAGAAAGGTACCTATACAATATTGACTTTGATAATATCTGATAACGGATCGTACATAATTTTATGTAACATCTCGCATGTCCATGTAAAAATAATTGAATACAATCCTTATTTTGATATTTAAATAGATTGTGTGTGTATGATAACAGTATTTGACTAGACCTTTATTATAGGATAATATATCTGCAATTAAGATAAAATGGGTCAATCAACTATTTCTTGTTGTTATTCTGTCCCATCAGCGAGGAGACAATAGTAGCATAGATTGTTAGAAGAACTGATGTACCATGTTCTACTATCATGCTCAGTAGACGGCCCATTATGGAAAGGTCTTACAACCACCATAAAATGAAAGTTTGGTTCATTTAAATACGAAAAGCCTAAAATTTTAAGAGTGACTCAGGAGACCGTAACCATAGCAACGTGTGACAAGAAAAAGTTGATTAACCCAAATACATATAATAAAAAACAATAATGTCTATGTGTAATCTGCGGCTAAATATAGTAAATACTTTGTTTTTGTTTTTGTAAAGAGTTTCTGTTTTGTAAATATGTATTTACTTATATTTCAAACACAACAAATAGAAGATTTGGGGCCCAAAGAAGAGGGAATACATTTTGCTTCTTCGATCCCGTCGAATACCTACCTAAATAAATGAAAAAACATTGTTTATTTCGGACCAAAATAGTCCATAGATGTGTTAGTAAATTACTTAGTAGTGTTTGAAAAGATGTGTCCCGCCGAGTTTGTTGCCGGTCCCTTATTGGGATACCCTCCTCCAATTGAAGGGGGATTTAAATCTTCTCGGGTCAGAGGTGTAGGGTTGGCCGGTGTAGTTTTATTTGACGTTCATAAGCGCATTGTAATATGCCTAATACTTGAATAAATTATCTTTATCTGTAGTAAATGTTAGTAAATGCATCTTAAAAACCTAATGGTAACAAATGTTTATGATTGGATGTAACCATTATTTTTTTGTTATTAAATTCTTCACTACGTCATTGCTAAGTTTAATAACATGATAAAGATAAGATAAAGATAAAAGATAGTTTATTCAAGTAGACATAATATTATTATATAATTTTATGAAAAATTTAAAAGTACAACCAATTTATTTTTTAATTCATAAATCATAGTATTTTACATGTCGAATTAAGTAGGTACATACAACAATTCATTCACTGAATATTAGGAAAATTTTAATATCGCGCCTTTTTCTACTGATGTTGTTTGACAGAGGATAGTTAGTCGTTTTTTTCCTTTATCTTCGTAATAACTATTTCGCGACCTGTGTAAAATATTAAAGAACTTAATTTATCTATTATATTAAGTATACGGAGTGTACAGTCACCTGCAATAATATGTTACTCTTCGAAAGCCGCAAAAATATGTGACACGCTCTTATGGCTCTACAAATAAGATCGTGTCAGATATTTTTGCGGCCTTCGTTGTGTAACATATTATTGCAGATTGCAGGTGACTGCACAAACAAGATAGTAATATAGCGTAGTTTGTTCAATAATGATACCTAGATAATTGAACCTTTGATAACAGCATGCTTGCTAGCATGGCAAATATTTTGCATGTTTAAATAGTGGAAATTGCATTCATACTCAATATTTTTGTTAGTACCTCATGTTAGTTCTACGGGTAAAGGTACCTTATGGCGGTGACATGCAGTGCTACCGTGACTTAAGCAGCAACCGCCATAAGGTACCTTTTTCCATGGAAAGTCACATATAGGTCTACTGCTTAACTCAGACGGTTGCCGAGAAGCTATACAGGGTGTAACAAAAATGCTGATGACTCGTTTAAGGCATAATCGGTAGAGACCAAGATAAGTCTGCAGCGATTTTGATGGCCCAGAGTCCCAGACCGAGCAAGTGTTAATTTTAAATGTCAAACTTCTATGAAATTAATATAACACTTGCACATCAGTCTATGCTGTCAAAATTGTTGCATTCGTTGTAAAGTTGTCTTGGTCTGCCGCCATCGTATTTCAAAAAAAAATGCATTTTCGCATGCATCCTTCGAATATTTGTAGGTATTCATTTTTTCCGGTAAAAAAAACTTTTTTCCTATTTGGTATACGAATACGACATAGATTATCAGTATTTTTGTTATAACCAATTTGTTGTGTTTCGTGATTTGAAGTAATTAATAGTTTGTTTTTATTTCGTTTACAGAGCCGCTATAATAGAGTAAGTATTTTTTTTTTGTTTTTTAGATGCTTACCGCTTTTCTTGAGCTAATAACTTCCAACAAATTCCAAAAAATCTTGTGTGTATTTTATAATTCGTTAGGATTGAGAGGCAAAAACCAGTACTTCCGTTCACTGGGTGTTTAGTATTCCACCTTAATGCTATATCACGCTATACTAAAACCTAGCGCTATGGAAAATGGCGTCGCTGCGCAGCTGCGCCATCGTTGCGTCGAGCAGCAGCCATTGAGTTGACTAGACGCCGATGCTCGGGAGAATATGTATATTTATTTATTACTCAAGTAAGTGACACAGCATTACAGTAAAAACCAAGGCACTGTGAACGCACAAAACGAAAGTACAAGAAAACAAATAAAAACCAATGACAAATTAAACATTCGTTTTGGGCGGCGACATTACAGCATAAATATATATACATATATATATTTCGGGGATGTCGGAAACGGCTCTAACGATTTCGATGACTTGGCTTTCGGGGGCGAAAAATCGATCTAGCTAGGCCTTTGAGCAATGCTCGGTCTCCCAGATATTAATATTTATTTGTGCGTCCAACTCATGTCACCCTGTATACGCAAATAGATAATATTTCTCAGGCAGAAGATTGTTCCGATACCAAGTAAATTTTTTCGATATCACTTGAGGCATACCCTTTTCTCAATTTCATCAGCCTTTTGTCAATTTATGTTATTCTGAATTTCATTTTGAATGTTATGCATGATTTAGGCTAAGTTTATTTTATTGTATACAATTTTGCATGATACTTGTATCTTATCTTATGAAAGCAAATATCAAATATCAAATATCAACATTTATTCAGCAAATAGGCCACAAGGGCACTTTTACACGTCAATATGGAATTTACATACAGCAAAAAAAAAAACACATCAATAATTATAAAATACAACTAAGCCGTAAATATCAAATCAAACTAACATAGAGATGTATAAAGCCTCTAAATGTCGAATTACAGAAAACGCAATAACAATAGTATTGAAAAAAAAAAAAAACACAAAGATACAAAAACTATAATCTAAAATTATTTAGAGATGTAAATGTCTCTAAGTGTCATCATAACTAAAAGATTAAAATATATAGTAGTTAATCAAATTATCCTTAGAGATGTATAGGGTCTCCAAGAGTCAAAATCCTGTATACCTAATTAAAACATTCATTAAATTAAAGAAAATGATAGTAAAAATAAAATAGCATACGAGAACCGAATGAGGTGTGTCCATGTAATTATACTCAAAAATAAAGTTACTAAATATAATAGCTCGTGTTAGCTTAAATAGACCAGTCTCCACAAACAGCACCCGTTCACGAGTATGACGCGTATCTCAGCCATCGCCTCTCTCAACCTTCATTCGGGAAAGTGGCGACCCGATCAACAACGCCACCGTAAGCAAAGACTTTTAAGCGAGCATGACATATTCAAGCTGCCGGGCCATATTAATATTTAAATTGTAATAACGTATAGCTGTGAGACACAACATTTTGTTCTTGTATGTTACATGAAAAACGGTATATCTTCACATAATTACTAAGCAAAATGCCCTATATTGACTAAGAGATGTATAGGTCTCTCAAGTGTCAGAATCATTAAAAATATAAATATGTACAAACAAATTAAAAATAAAATTAAAACTTAGAGATGTATAAGGTCTCCAAGTGTCAAAAACTAAAATTAAATTAAGCAATATAAACAATATACCTAATTAATCGAGAACATGATGGTCTCATGTGTCAATTCTACTGGAGACTAGCATGATTAATTCACAATGAAAAGAAAAAAAAAGAAAAGAAAAACAATACATATTAACTCTTATTATACTATCGAAATCAAGCTGCCGGCTTAAAGGCATCTCTATCATCTATAAAATCATTTACAGTGTAGTACGCCTTACTCAACAAGGAGCGCTTAATGTGTGACTTAAATTTGTTAAGTGGTAAATTCGCTATATCAGTGGGAACTTTGTTATAAAAACGTGTACAGTTCCCGACGAAAGACGTACTAACCTTACGGAGGCGGTGGGCGGGCACAAAAAGTTTATGTTTGTTTCTAGTGTTATAGTTATGGATATCACTGTTAAGCTTAAATTCGTGGACGTTTTTCCGAACATACATAATATTCTCAAGTATGTATTGAGATGCAAGGGTAAGAATGTTCACTTCTTTGAATTTCTCTCTCAGGGATGCTCGAGCGCCCAGTCCATAGATAGAACGTACAGCTCGTTTTTGCAGCACAAATATTGTCTGAATGTCTGCCGCTTTTCCCCACAACAGGATTCCATACGACATAACACTGTGGAAGTAGCTAAAGTATACCAGCCTGGCCGTCTCTACGTTTGTCAGCTGTCTGATTCGCCTCACTGCATAGGCAGCAGAACTAAGTTTGCCGGCTAGAGTGGCTATATGTGCATGCCACTGCAGTTTTGCGTCTAAAGTGACTCCAAGGAAAACCGTTCGATCTTCGAATTCCAGCGTATTACCTTTTATTTTAATATTGCTGTTGTTTACCTGCTTGACGTTCGGCAGCGTAAATTTGATGCACTTGGTTTTCTTGGCATTCAAAAGTAAGTTATTTGCCGTAAACCAGTCTACTATGGTGGAAAGTGCATCGTTAATGTTATCGAAGCTGTTTTCCTTCCTGTCTACTTTAAATATAAGAGACGTGTCATCTGCAAATAACACTATATCATGTCTATCTTGCACTAGTTTTGGTAGATCATTAATGTATACCAAAAACAGAAAGGGACCAAGAATGGAACCTTGAGGCACTCCAAGAGCTACTGGAGACCCCGCCGATTGAGCTCCATTGATAACTACTCGCTGAGTTCTATCCGAAAGGTACGAAGAAACAAGATCAAGGGCAGTAGCTTTTATCCCATAGCGGCATAATTTTCTTCTTAAATTCTCGTGATCAACGCAATCAAATGCCTTTGATAGATCACAGAAAATTCCAACAGCATCTTGAGCTTTTTCCCAAGCGTCAAAGATGTGTTTTAGAAGTACCGCACCGGCGTCAGTAGTTGACCGACCTCGGGTAAAACCAAATTGATTATTGTCAAGCAATTTATTTCTGTTAAAATGAGACAAAAGTTGATTAAGAATAAGTTTCTCGAAAACTTTGCTTAACGCCGGTAGTATAGAAATTGGTCTAAAGTTGGTGGGGTCTGTTCTCGTTCCAGATTTAAACAGTGGGATAATTTTGCTGTGTTTCATAATATCTGGAAAAATTCCAGTATCAATGCATCTGTTGAAAATCCCGGCTAAATATGGTGCGATCGATTCTACAATAGAATGTAATACTTTTACTGATAATCCCCAGAGATCTTCCGTTTTCTTTAAGTTTAATGATCTGAAAGTTTTAAGAACTATATTCGGAGTGACATAAGAAAATGTGAACATTTCTGTACATTCCGCTACGGTTGTCTTCAGAATTTCTTCAGCGACCTCTGGCGATGAATTAAGTGACTTTGTTGTTTCTACCGGTATATTCGAGAAAAACTGCTCGAAATGATCTGCCACTTCACGGTCGGAACTTACTAAAGTGTCAGCGATTCGTAGGTTGTAATGCGGATCCTTCATTTTACGTTTTCCAGTTTCGTTGTTGATTACTTGCCATACAGTTTTAACTTTATCGCTGGAATTTAGAATCTTTTTGGACAAATAATCAGCTTTAGCGGCGACACACATCATCTTAAAAGATTTTGAAAAATTCTTTACGTACTCTAGAAATTCCGGCCTTTTATCTGTTGTTCTCAAATCATATAAATCATAGAGTTGGCGTCTCTTCTCGTGAATATCCGGCGTAGCCCAGTCGCTAAATTTAGTCTTGATCTTGCCCTGCAACTTCTTTGGAATGAAACAGGCATCAAATTCCTTTTTAATACAGTTAAACAACTCTGAGCTCAAACAGTCAGGGTTATCCTGGGTACATGAAAGATAACATAATCTTCTCTTGATATTTCGATTGAATAACTCCAAACGCCTTTCGGAAATCGGTCTGCACATAGTGTCTTGTGGAATTTCCTCAATTTTCCCGCTGAACGAGGCTTTTACTCCACAGTGGTCAGAACTTAGGGTATTTATAACAGATTTACAAATCGCATCCTGGTTACTGAAGATGTTATCTATACATGTAGCACTGGTTGCCGTGATTCTAGTAGGTTCACAAAATAAATTGACTAAATTGAAGGACTTAAAAGTATTTAGTAAGCAAATAAAGAACATACATACATACATACATAAGTAAAGAAAGAGTGGTAACTCCATACATCAGTTTTCTTTCCAAAACGCGAGTTATTTCGTAGTCGACATCTAGCGTCAAGTACCATTCTTTCTTTACTTACGAATATATTACTCTATGCTTGAGGTACGGAGTGCAATGTACTTATGTTTTTTTAGGTACATAGAAAACAAGTTGCAGGAGGCTTTGAAACTGGACAAGGGCGCAGGCTGCGAGATACCGAAGCTGGACCCGTTTTCTAAGGAGGTCACACAGTTCGACAAAGAGTTACCAAAGATCAAGTGCAGAGGGCAGGACTGGGTCAAATGCTATGTAAGTTTATTTGTTTTTAGGGTTCCGTACACAAAGGCTGGCGTGGCTCACTCCGCGATTTCGTCGCTTCGCTACAAGTACATGCGGCCCACACCAATTTTGATGTCTAGCGATAGTAGTTGCCGTGCACCGCTACGGAACGGACGCCTGCTTGCGCCACCTCGAGGTCGTGTGTATCGTAATAGACGCGTTTGGCTAGAGAGTGAATCTTCTGTATAGTTGCCTGAAAATAAAGTTACATTTTAATTTTTTAAGTGCAAGACTCTTACGCTAGATGTCGCTAGAGCCTCCCTGGCTCATATATGGTGAAAATATTCGCTGAATTGGGTACGGTCTTGGTATCTCAGATGGCAGAGCACTGTACTAGTGGTTCAGTGGTCGTGGGTTCAAGTCTCACCCAAGACAGTGAATTAATAGCATCATTCGCAGACGTTTCTGCTTGTTACAAAATTAATGTATTTTTTTCGGATCCCTTTGTTTGACAACTTTGACATAATGTAATGATTGTCAGATTATCATTAGTTATAATTCTGAAACCGTTAACTTTTCAGGAATTCCCTAAAGTTATCCTAGTTTATCCTAATGTTATCCTAATTTGGTTTTTCTCAGAAACGCGTAACTTTTCAGGATTGCCAAAACCTAACGTTAACTAGGTTTTGGCAATCCTGAAAAGTTACGCGTTTCTGAGAAAAACCAAATTATGACTAACGAAAATGTGGACAACCAATACATGATAACTTAAAACTTTATGGGAAACAAATACAAATACAAAATCGTTTATTTATCCAACACAGGTATTAATAGTACATAAGTACAAATCTTATAATATTACTGTTGTATCACTGTGTTGTGCCGTGAGGCGTACAATTTTTTGTCATTAATGGACTGTGACTATATACATGCTGTGGTGCACAGTTACCAAACAAACAATAGAGACCCGTTTTTTTGTTTCAGCACTCGAAATGCCGAGTGATAGACGCTGTAAAAGATCAACATACAGACATAACGTGTACATACAAGGACATCTTGTACCATTCCGATGTCAAATATACCATCGGCCCCCCTACTCTAGTGGGGGGGGACGGGGTGTATGAGTTGAAGGAGAGCGACCACGTTAAAGTCTCGTGTGTTGGAAGGAGGAAAGACAAGTGAGTATATTTTAAAAGCTTTTACATATTAACTTACATTATAGACGGGTCTAACGCGAAACTTATTTAATTACCTTTATTTACCGACGTTTCGACACAGGTTTCACTGGTCGTGATCGCGGCTAACTGATGTCCCAGCAAAATGTCAAAACAGAGATTTGTGCGACTACCCGACGCTTGCAATTGAGCATTTACTTAACTTGCAATGTACCTATGTATGTAACTTCATCCTGCTCAGTAACGCCATCTAGTATATTAGTAAGGAACTAAAGGTACCGGCGACGATAATAGTTTTTACTGACTGAAAGAGAACACTCTGTATCTATGTACTTAATTCTCTTTGGTAATATGTAACTATAATTAGTCAAAGGACTGTCTCATTTCAAACATAGACAGAAAGAATCATACTATCTTTGTCTTACACTAGTACTAGCACCCAAAAGAAAAGGATGAGTATAGTTTGATCACTTCCCACCCGCTTCCCGGTTTCCGATGGAGCTGAAAATTTGCATACGTGTGTAAGTCGGGTGACAATGCAATATTATGGTAACATGGACCTAATCTGATACTCAATACTCAATATCTTTATTGCAAATAAGGAAGAGTCCATGCAGTAGTGGATACACAGTATCAGACCAATTTAAACAGAACATGTCAAAAATATGGATAATAAATAACACATAATTAAAATTAAAATTGATGACGTTATACAGATTAATACAAGACATCAGAAAATTCTACAAATAATAATAATAACAGTCTAAAACAATTAAAATTTAAAGTAAAGGAGTGTGTTCAAGGTCTATGTTAATCATCAAATATCTTACCAAAGTATTCGTCCAAGTTATAGAATGGTCTACTTATTAAGATATGATGATGATGGAGACAGGAGGTGGCCATAGGAACTCTGCAATAAAATAACGCAACCTAATTGTGTAGTAGTAGTAGTAGTACTAAACTCTTTATTGTACAAAAAGACATATTAAAAATAACAAAAAAATGAACAAAGGCGAACCTATCCCTTTGAGGGATCTCTTCCAGTAAACTTTTGAGTAGATGAGTTTGAGTTTGTAGTTGTATTTGGGGTTTTTAGAAATGCCTCGACGAGTATTAGTAGCATAGACTAGGAATCCTCTAGACTGAGCATAGTAACGCTACCCCCTCTGCCACTTATACGGTAGTTTTACTCCATCTTCGTGTCAATCCCGTGCCGTGATTGGTCCGTGTCTTTGAACGGACCAATCACGGCACGGGATTCCCTCACCTCGTCCCCCGCACCCCAGTATTTTTGGCAGCGTCGGTTTCATGAAATAATTGCTCTGAACTCTGTCTAGAGGATCCCTAGTCTATAATTAGTTGTGTGGAAAGAAAAGTACAGTCAGCGATAAAAGCTTAAACCAGAAATGTAATTTTTGCAAAAAAATTCAGTGACCAGAAAGCTGATTGGTCCGGGAACACGTTAGGGTTCCGCCCCGCCCCGCCGCTCCCCTCCCCCCCGGGCCGGGAAGACTCCTTCAATGTGGTCATATTTGGCTTCGACACGACCGCCAAGAATGGCTTCATCAGAAGAATGCCGAAGAGCTGGCAACTGTTGAAGGATCTAGGATATACTGTTATGGAGGGGTGAGTACTTCAATTGCGATTTGTCCGAGTGCTTAAGTATTTACGTACCCTTTATTTTTACTGTCAGTATTGATAACAGTTCTGTATCTTTGATAATGATAAGATTTGATAAGTTTTGAGTTGTATACAATTATTATTGTTCTTTTGGGTTTTTTTTTTATGTATAAAACGTGATAGCATTGTGTGAAATTGCGCGCAAAGTTTGATATATTGTTTATTCTATTTCTATCTGTGAGTACCTGTAATTGGCTTTGTTTTGTTACCTAAATCTGTATAATGTTTTTGTAGCTGTTGGTATTCCTTAAAAATAAAAATTAAATTGAATTAAATATTTCGCGGTTTTTTCCGGATACTCATACAATCAGCAGCAGAAGCTGCTAAGCGGGCGAGGTGTTCAAAATTACCTTGACACGCTCTTATACCCTTAATAATGAAGTCGCGTCAAAATCATTTTGAACACCTCGCCCGCTTAGCAACTTCTGCTGCTGACTGTACTCATTTATTCAAAAAGCCAATTTACATGTCATGGTAAAATTTAACATGAAAATTGCAGTAATACCCCCTATTAATTTATCTCTACGCGTTACATTATATATTTTGTCAAAGGACTGTCTCATTTCAAATATAGACAGAGAGAATCATACTATCTTTGTCTTACACTAGTACTAGCACCCAATAGAAAAGGATGAGTATAGTTTTTAGCCCTCCAGTACCATCGGTCCATTTTCCCAATCTGTCTACTTTACCAAACGGTCTACTTTCTCGATCTGCCTAATTGCTTTTCTCAATCCGTCTAATTACCTATCGGTCCACTGTCCCGATCCGTCTAATTACCGATCGGTCCACTTTCTTCATTGGTCTACTTGACCAAATGGTCCGCTTTTCCGATCCCATGTAAAATGTTGCCAAGACGAAACCACAAGGCTCGGACTGTCAAAAAGTTATCAGATATCTTGTAGAGCCAAGCTTCTAACTCTATAAGCTCTAACATCACAAACTCTACACCTTAGTCAAAATACGTGGCTTGGCCGTTTTTTTTACTACAAAAACTATTGTATAATAAAAAATAATGAATAGATATCACCTTCCGCCCATGTGACGGTAGCGAAACGGCCAAGCCACATATGTTGACTAAGGTGTAGAGTTTGTCATGTTAGGGCTTGCAGAGTTAAGCTTGGCTCTACAAGATATCTGATAACTTTTTGTCAGTGCGAGCCTTGTGGTTTCGTCTTGGCAACATTTTACATGAAATGTTTTTCATGGGATATTGTTTACTGGAATGATCCCAGACATTTTGTTCGTTGTAGTCACAAAACGGTATTTTGCTGCAACGCAATCAGTTATATTTGATTAAATACTGTCAGAACAATGACGGTTTCTCACTCGCACCTGTTACAATACTGATCGGTCCTCTGTGGTTGACACATATTGACTTGGCATTGTGCTGGCACTAAGCGTTTTTGGTATTCTGTGAAACTGGTGGCTTGTGTGTAAAAAAAATACATTTCGCGAATCGCCAAATGAAAGTTCGCGAAGTTGGTACTATGCTACGAAACGAGTGAACCAATGGCTAAAGTAGACAACGTGCTCAAGTAGACAGATCGGGAAAGTGGACCGTTTGGCAAAGTAGACAGACCGGGAAAGTGGACCGATGGTAAAGTGGACACATCGCGAAAGTGGACCGTTTGGTAAAGTACACAGATCGCGAAAATTTACGCTTTGGTAAAGTAGACAGATTGGGAAAGTGGACCGATGGTACTGGAGGGGTTTTTAGGGTTCCGTACCTCAATAGGAAAAAAACAGAACCCTTATAGGATGACTCGTGCGTCTGTCTGTCTGTCTGCCCGACCATTCCCCCCCCCCCCCCCCCCTTTATCTCCGAAACTACTGAGTCTAAAAATTTGAAAAAATCACACAAAATAGTTATTTACCTATAGATGACAGGAAAACCTATTAGAAACGTGTAGTCAAGCGTGAGTCGGACTTAATTACGTAGTTTTTGATCCGACCCCTACGGGCTTTTTAAAGACATTTCATTCACGAACATTTCACGGAACTCTTGAAACGGTTTTTTTTGTTTTTATTTACTGACAAATTTGGTTTGACCAACTATAGATACAACATCTTGGGAGACGGGACCCCGGCGGCCCTGTTCCCGATCCTCACGGGAAAGAACGAGCTAGAACTACCCGATGTTAGAAAGAGCAAGCACAACAACGGCAGCCTCGACTCCTTCCCTTTCATATTCTACAAGTTGAAGCAGGACGGGTGAGTGCATGGACACATTTTGGTAACTAAAAATTGGTAACCAGCTTCGAAAAGGGAAAAAAATATTTTCACCACAGCTACACTAACCCGAAGAAAATATTAACTGTAAGATATCAAACGAAATCAAAACCAAATGAATGTTATTAAATATTTATCATTCAAAATCAATATTTAAAAGTCAATTCTACCAGCAAACATAAGAAAACAACTCAAAATTTGTATTTGATTTCTTTGCCTCACATGTGAACAAAATGCAACTTTGCTATCCGTTTTTAACAATCGAGAGCCTTTACCAGTAGGTGTGGTGAAGAAATATTAATACCGTCGCCTACACTGCTGTTAACTGACAGTTCATATTCCTAAACCTTATTACAAAAGGCATAAGGTTCACCGATGGACAGTTAAAGTGTTGTTGTTTGTACTCGCCGGCGCTTCGGTCGCCAGCTGCAGCAATGGCAGTTTATAAGGCAGGTGCAAGACTTTATTGCTAAGTCAATAAGGGTCGTAATAGATTATTTATGCACTAGAGCATAAAAAGCAACTTTATGCAGCTTACACGCGACTTTAACACCAACTTTCAACAAAGTAAAATGTATTTTCATTTCTTATGCTCTGAAAGAGGGTCATTGTTGTTCTAAAAGGTGTGCAGAAAATGATACGTTTATGCACTAGAATATTTTACGTTCCAAGCACTTTTTTAAGATAAGCATTTGAAATTTGGGTTTAAATGGATTTGTTTTACATTTTTCATTGTGATATTTAACTCTCAATTCCATAAATAGCGATACTTTTGCCTAAATTGTTAATTCAAAGTACCCTCAAGAAATACTAGGTATAAAAAATATACTTAGTCTTAGTTTTAAAGAAACACATTTTACTTTCCTCGTATTCGAAATGAAAAATAGAGTGTTTAAATCGGGTGAAAGGCAACATTTCAGCCTCGAACTATTGGCGCTCTCACTGCGTTCGAGCGCCAACTACCTCGGCAGGGTAGAGTGCCTTTCAACCCTTGTTTAACAATCTACTATTTTCCCAGGTACCGCACAGCATACTTCGAGGACATGCCAAACATCGGCACCTTCCAGTACCGGTTCAACGGGTTCCGCCGCCAGCCGGCCGACCACTACCTGCGCCCCTTCTACCTCGAGGACCTGAAGACCAGACCCTCGACCTCGAGGTGGTGGAAGGCGCAGAAATCATACTACTGTCTCGGCGACACGCCGCAGTTTAAAGTTATGATGAATATCACTGAGCAGGTGGGTCAATAAGATAAGATAAGATAAGATATTATTTATTGTATAAATGTGTACAAAGATGTTGACATAATACAATTAGGAACCAACAGTCTATCCATCACGGACGTACAATATATTAATGACTAACCTATAACTAAATAACAAAACTAATACATGCATACACTATTATCATAATCGTCAAATTCTTTCATGCTGTAGAAGACTCTACTAATAAGCCATTTTTTTTAAATGGTTTTAAATTGGTTACCTTCGACAGACTTCAATCAACTATTTCTTGTTGTTATTCTGTCCCATCAGCGAGGAGACAATAGTAGCATAGATTGTTAGAAGAACTGCTGTACCATGTTCTACTAACATGCTCAGTAGATGTCCCATTATGGAAAGCTCTTATAACTACCATAAAATGCAAGTTTGGTTCATTTAAATACGAAAAACCTAGAATTTTAAGAGTGACTCAGGAGACCGTAACCATAGCGACGTGTGACAAGAAAAAGTTGATTAACCCAGGTAACACACCACAAATCCATACCATATAGGGACCGTGCGCGTTGGAGGGTCTGCCATCTTGTGGCCTGAATCGGAAACACATGTGCACATGTACATTGCCAAAGCCAGTGCTACCATCTACCGTTCTCGTCGGTATGTTTCCTTGTGCATAGTAGGTTCTGCCATCTTGTGGGCTACATCGGAAGCATAAACGACACATTTACGCCTCGCGCCAAAAATCTGACAGCTCCTATGCTGCCCCCTATAGTTCCTGCCTATATATTTTTTTTTTAATATTATAAATGCGAAAGTGTGCCTGTCTATTTGTCTGTCCGTCTGTTACCTCGTCACGCTTAAACCGCTGAACTCTAGCGACATCTACCGTTTAAGAAGTGTAACGCTCTTACGGTAGATGTATGGCTCCCCTTGACCCATATGGTGGGAAGATTTGCTGGCTATGGATGAGGTCTTGGTGGCTCAGATGGCAGAGCGCTGGAGTATCGATCCAGAGGCCGTGAGTTCAAGTCTCACCCAAGACGGTAATATTTCCACTTTTAAATTTTATAGTTTAATCCGGAGGTCGCGGGTTCGAACCCCGGCTCGTACCAATGAGTTTTTCGGAACTTATGTACGAAATATCATTTGATATTTACCAGTCGCTTTTCGGTGAAGGAAAACATCGTGAGGAAACCGGACTAATCCCAATAAGGCCTACAGTTTACCCTCAGGGTTGGAGGGTCAGATGGCGTCGCTTTCGTAAAAACTAGTGCCCACGTCAATTACTGGGATGAGTTGCCAAGCGGACCCCAGGCTCCCATGAGCCGTGGCAAAATGCCGGGACAACGCGAGGAAGATGATGAGTTTCATCCGGAACAGCCAACACTGAATACAAACTTCCCTTCTAGCAGGCGTGTCTCACTCCGCGATTTCGTCGCTTTGCCACAGGTAGCTAAAAGTACATCCGTCCGGCCCCAATTTTGGGGAAAGCCATAAGCCGCGCGTGGCGCTGTCGCCACCTAGCGGCCATATCTGTGTTGATCATAACAGACGCGTTTTGTTAGAGAGTGAGTCTTCTGTACTTAGTACTATTATTTATTCTGTGCTTCTAGTTCCTGGAGTTGGGCGGCAAGCGTTTCATCTTCACGTTCATCGCGGACATCACGCACGACGACTTCAACCTGATCGAGAACGCCGACGACGACACCGCTGCGTTGTTGCGCAGCCTCGTGTCCAGGGCCGAAGATACGCTCACAGTCGTCATGGGAGACCACGGGCCTAGGTGGGTACTGCCGACGGCGACACCGCTGCGTTGTTGCGCAGCCTCGTGTCCAGGGCCGAAGATACGCTCACAGTCGTCATGGGAGACCACGGGCCTAGGTGGGTACTGCCGACGACGACACCGCTGCGTTGTTGCGCAGCCTCGTGTCCAGGGCCGAAGATACGCTCACAGTCGTCATGGGAGACCACGGGCCTAGGTGGGTACTGCCGACGACGACACCGCTGCGTTGTTGCGCAGCCTCGTGTCCAGGGCCGAAGATACGCTCACAGTCGTCATGGGAGACCACGGGCCTAGGTGGGTACTGCCGACGACGACACCGCTGCGTTGTTGCGCAGCCTCGTGTCCAGGGCCGAAGATACGCTCACAGTCGTCATGGGAGACCACGGGCCTAGGTGGGTACTGCCGACGACGACACCGCTGCGTTGTTGCGCAGCCTCGTGTCCAGGGCCGAAGATACGCTCACAGTCGTCATGGGAGACCACGGGCCTAGGTGGGTACTGCCGACGACGACACCGCTGCGTTGTTGCGCAGCCTCGTGTCCAGGGCCGAAGATACGCTCACAGTCGTCATGGGAGACCACGGGCCTAGGTGGGTACTGCCGACGACGACACCGCTGCGTTGTTGCGCAGCCTCGTGTCCAGGGCCGAAGATACGCTCACAGTCGTCATGGGAGACCACGGGCCTAGGTGGGTACTGCCGACGACGACACCGCTGCGTTGTTGCGCAGCCTCGTGTCCAGGGCCGAAGATACGCTCACAGTCGTCATGGGAGACCACGGGCCTAGGTGGGTACTGCCGACGACGACACCGCTGCGTTGTTGCGCAGCCTCGTGTCCAGGGCCGAAGATACGCTCACAGTCGTCATGGGAGACCACGGGCCTAGGTGGGTACTGCCGACGACGACACCGCTGCGTTGTTGCGCAGCCTCGTGTCCAGGGCCGAAGATACGCTCACAGTCGTCATGGGAGACCACGGGCCTAGGTGGGTACTGCCGACGACGACACCGCTGCGTTGTTGCGCAGCCTCGTGTCCAGGGCCGAAGATACGCTCACAGTCGTCATGGGAGACCACGGGCCTAGGTGGGTACTGCCGACGACGACACCGCTGCGTTGTTGCGCAGCCTCGTGTCCAGGGCCGAAGATACGCTCACAGTCGTCATGGGAGACCACGGGCCTAGGTGGGTACTGCCGACGACGACACCGCTGCGTTGTTGCGCAGCCTCGTGTCCAGGGCCGAAGATACGCTCACAGTCGTCATGGGAGACCACGGGCCTAGGTGGGTACTGCCGACGACGACACCGCTGCGTTGTTGCGCAGCCTCGTGTCCAGGGCCGAAGATACGCTCACAGTCGTCATGGGAGACCACGGGCCTAGGTGGGTACTGCCGACGACGACACCGCTGCGTTGTTGCGCAGCCTCGTGTCCAGGGCCGAAGATACGCTCACAGTCGTCATGGGAGACCACGGGCCTAGGTGGGTACTGCCGACGACGACACCGCTGCGTTGTTGCGCAGCCTCGTGTCCAGGGCCGAAGATACGCTCACAGTCGTCATGGGAGACCACGGGCCTAGGTGGGTACTGCCGACGACGACACCGCTGCGTTGTTGCGCAGCCTCGTGTCCAGGGCCGAAGATACGCTCACAGTCGTCATGGGAGACCACGGGCCTAGGTGGGTACTGCCGACGACGACACCGCTGCGTTGTTGCGCAGCCTCGTGTCCAGGGCCGAAGATACGCTCACAGTCGTCATGGGAGACCACGGGCCTAGGTGGGTACTGCCGACGACGACACCGCTGCGTTGTTGCGCAGCCTCGTGTCCAGGGCCGAAGATACGCTCACAGTCGTCATGGGAGACCACGGGCCTAGGTGGGTACTGCCGACGACGACACCGCTGCGTTGTTGCGCAGCCTCGTGTCCAGGGCCGAAGATACGCTCACAGTCGTCATGGGAGACCACGGGCCTAGGTGGGTACTGCCGACGACGACACCGCTGCGTTGTTGCGCAGCCTCGTGTCCAGGGCCGAAGATACGCTCACAGTCGTCATGGGAGACCACGGGCCTAGGTGGGTACTGCCGACGACGACACCGCTGCGTTGTTGCGCAGCCTCGTGTCCAGGGCCGAAGATACGCTCACAGTCGTCATGGGAGACCACGGGCCTAGGTGGGTACTGCCGACGACGACACCGCTGCGTTGTTGCGCAGCCTCGTGTCCAGGGCCGAAGATACGCTCACAGTCGTCATGGGAGACCACGGGCCTAGGTGGGTACTGCCGACGACGACACCGCTGCGTTGTTGCGCAGCCTCGTGTCCAGGGCCGAAGATACGCTCACAGTCGTCATGGGAGACCACGGGCCTAGGTGGGTACTGCCGACGACGACACCGCTGCGTTGTTGCGCAGCCTCGTGTCCAGGGCCGAAGATACGCTCACAGTCGTCATGGGAGACCACGGGCCTAGGTGGGTACTGCCGACGACGACACCGCTGCGTTGTTGCGCAGCCTCGTGTCCAGGGCCGAAGATACGCTCACAGTCGTCATGGGAGACCACGGGCCTAGGTGGGTACTGCCGACGACGACACCGCTGCGTTGTTGCGCAGCCTCGTGTCCAGGGCCGAAGATACGCTCACAGTCGTCATGGGAGACCACGGGCCTAGGTGGGTACTGCCGACGACGACACCGCTGCGTTGTTGCGCAGCCTCGTGTCCAGGGCCGAAGATACGCTCACAGTCGTCATGGGAGACCACGGGCCTAGGTGGGTACTGCCGACGACGACACCGCTGCGTTGTTGCGCAGCCTCGTGTCCAGGGCCGAAGATACGCTCACAGTCGTCATGGGAGACCACGGGCCTAGGTGGGTACTGCCGACGACGACACCGCTGCGTTGTTGCGCAGCCTCGTGTCCAGGGCCGAAGATACGCTCACAGTCGTCATGGGAGACCACGGGCCTAGGTGGGTACTGCCGACGACGACACCGCTGCGTTGTTGCGCAGCCTCGTGTCCAGGGCCGAAGATACGCTCACAGTCGTCATGGGAGACCACGGGCCTAGGTGGGTACTGCCGACGACGACACCGCTGCGTTGTTGCGCAGCCTCGTGTCCAGGGCCGAAGATACGCTCACAGTCGTCATGGGAGACCACGGGCCTAGGTGGGTACTGCCGACGACGACACCGCTGCGTTGTTGCGCAGCCTCGTGTCCAGGGCCGAAGATACGCTCACAGTCGTCATGGGAGACCACGGGCCTAGGTGGGTACTGCCGACGACGACACCGCTGCGTTGTTGCGCAGCCTCGTGTCCAGGGCCGAAGATACGCTCACAGTCGTCATGGGAGACCACGGGCCTAGGTGGGTACTGCCGACGACGACACCGCTGCGTTGTTGCGCAGCCTCGTGTCCAGGGCCGAAGATACGCTCACAGTCGTCATGGGAGACCACGGGCCTAGGTGGGTACTGCCGACGACGACACCGCTGCGTTGTTGCGCAGCCTCGTGTCCAGGGCCGAAGATACGCTCACAGTCGTCATGGGAGACCACGGGCCTAGGTGGGTACTGCCGACGACGACACCGCTGCGTTGTTGCGCAGCCTCGTGTCCAGGGCCGAAGATACGCTCACAGTCGTCATGGGAGACCACGGGCCTAGGTGGGTACTGCCGACGACGACACCGCTGCGTTGTTGCGCAGCCTCGTGTCCAGGGCCGAAGATACGCTCACAGTCGTCATGGGAGACCACGGGCCTAGGTGGGTACTGCCGACGACGACACCGCTGCGTTGTTGCGCAGCCTCGTGTCCAGGGCCGAAGATACGCTCACAGTCGTCATGGGAGACCACGGGCCTAGGTGGGTACTGCCGACGACGACACCGCTGCGTTGTTGCGCAGCCTCGTGTCCAGGGCCGAAGATACGCTCACAGTCGTCATGGGAGACCACGGGCCTAGGTGGGTACTGCCGACGACGACACCGCTGCGTTGTTGCGCAGCCTCGTGTCCAGGGCCGAAGATACGCTCACAGTCGTCATGGGAGACCACGGGCCTAGGTGGGTACTGCCGACGACGACACCGCTGCGTTGTTGCGCAGCCTCGTGTCCAGGGCCGAAGATACGCTCACAGTCGTCATGGGAGACCACGGGCCTAGGTGGGTACTGCCGACGACGACACCGCTGCGTTGTTGCGCAGCCTCGTGTCCAGGGCCGAAGATACGCTCACAGTCGTCATGGGAGACCACGGGCCTAGGTGGGTACTGCCGACGACGACACCGCTGCGTTGTTGCGCAGCCTCGTGTCCAGGGCCGAAGATACGCTCACAGTCGTCATGGGAGACCACGGGCCTAGGTGGGTACTGCCGACGACGACACCGCTGCGTTGTTGCGCAGCCTCGTGTCCAGGGCCGAAGATACGCTCACAGTCGTCATGGGAGACCACGGGCCTAGGTGGGTACTGCCGACGACGACACCGCTGCGTTGTTGCGCAGCCTCGTGTCCAGGGCCGAAGATACGCTCACAGTCGTCATGGGAGACCACGGGCCTAGGTGGGTACTGCCGACGACGACACCGCTGCGTTGTTGCGCAGCCTCGTGTCCAGGGCCGAAGATACGCTCACAGTCGTCATGGGAGACCACGGGCCTAGGTGGGTACTGCCGACGACGACACCGCTGCGTTGTTGCGCAGCCTCGTGTCCAGGGCCGAAGATACGCTCACAGTCGTCATGGGAGACCACGGGCCTAGGTGGGTACTGCCGACGACGACACCGCTGCGTTGTTGCGCAGCCTCGTGTCCAGGGCCGAAGATACGCTCACAGTCGTCATGGGAGACCACGGGCCTAGGTGGGTACTGCCGACGACGACACCGCTGCGTTGTTGCGCAGCCTCGTGTCCAGGGCCGAAGATACGCTCACAGTCGTCATGGGAGACCACGGGCCTAGGTGGGTACTGCCGACGACGACACCGCTGCGTTGTTGCGCAGCCTCGTGTCCAGGGCCGAAGATACGCTCACAGTCGTCATGGGAGACCACGGGCCTAGGTGGGTACTGCCGACGACGACACCGCTGCGTTGTTGCGCAGCCTCGTGTCCAGGGCCGAAGATACGCTCACAGTCGTCATGGGAGACCACGGGCCTAGGTGGGTACTGCCGACGGCGACACCGCTGCGTTGTTGCGCAGCCTCGTGTCCAGGGCCGAAGATACGCTCACAGTCGTCATGGGAGACCACGGGCCTAGGTGGGTACTGCCGACGGCGACACCGCTGCGTTGTTGCGCAGCCTCGTGTCCAGGGCCGAAGATACGCTCACAGTCGTCATGGGAGACCACGGGCCTAGGTGGGTACTGCCGACGACGACACCGCTGCGTTGTTGCGCAGCCTCGTGTCCAGGGCCGAAGATACGCTCACAGTCGTCATGGGAGACCACGGGCCTAGGTACCCTTTAATATACTTTTTTTCACTTCCAGCAGAATAGAATATAAACCTTATAAAACAAAGTCCCCCGCCGCGTAGCGTTTGTGTGTATATATATGTTCGCGATAAACTCAAAAACTACTGAAGTTGCATAATTTACTATTATCATAACTGCTTTGCGAAGTCGCTCCTCTTATTATTTATGTAATTCTACATAATTAGGCATTAAAACACTCGTGTGATCCTATTATGAAACTCACTTCGTTCGTTTCTTAAACCCACACTCGTATTTTAATGCCTTTCATTACGTAGCAGTTACATAGTTACTATTGTTTCCCAGATACGCGAACGTCCGCGACACCCTTCAAGGCAAGTTGGAGGAGCGCCTCCCCCTCCTCGCGCTCCGCCTCCCCGAGCGCCTCGCCCGCGCGCGGCCGCACGCGCAGCGCGCGCTGCAGCACAACGCGCGCGCGCTCACCACCGCGCACGACCTGCACGCCACTATACTCGACGTGCTGGACATGACGCAGCACTGGAACCCGTATAAAGTACGGGGGGCGGACTATACTAGAGCACTCACTATGTTGGAACCGGTAAGTCTTAAATACTTTCTTTTAATTTTTCGATAAAATGACTGGAAGTTATATGTAAGCTAGTACCAGGAGCGTATAAGACGGAAGGAGAAAAACAGTATACAGCGTCGCTCCTACGCGCGCCCACATGAATGGACTCAAGTATGACTGAATTGTATATAAGAGTACCAGGCGCACATAAAACAGTAGGAAAACGCTGCTCGGCGTCAGCATACGCTCACCGCGCACGACTTGCACGCTACGCGCACGCGCTCACCACCGCGCACGACCAGGCCCCAATTTCACCACGGTGACAGGTGCGACAATTGTAAAACATCACTGTTGCTGACGTCACAGACATCCATGGGCTACGGTTACCGCTTACCATCGGACGGGCCGTATTCCTGTTTGCCACCATCATTGTATTATTTAAAAAAAACATTACTATATCGAGAGAAAAACAGATATTTCTCTTGAGAAGTATATGACAATTGTCACAAGAAACACGACAATTGTCACGAAATTCCGACACAGAACTCATTTCCTGTCAAGAATTACCGACAATTCTTTTGAATCTTGTGACAATTGTCAGAAACTTCGCAAGAGAAATATCTGTTTTTCTCCCGATATAATAATGTTTTTTAAATATGTAATACAATGACGGTGGCAAACAGGAATACGGCCCGCCCGATGGTAAGCGGTAACCGTAGCCCATGGATGTCTGTGACGTCAGCAACAGTAATGTTTTACAATTGTCGCACCTGTCACCGTGGTGAAATTGGGGCCTGCACGCTACTATACTTGACGTGCTAGACATGAGGCAGCACTGGAACCCTTATAAAGTGCGGGGAGCGGACTATACTAGAGCACTCACCATGTTAGAACCGGTAAGTCTAAATACTTTCTTTTAATTTTTCGATAAAATGACTGGAAGTAATATGAAAGAAAGTACCAGGAGCATATAAGACAGAAGGAGACAAACAGTATTGAGCGTCGCTACTACGCGCGGCGATTCTCTTTGACCACATGACTGAAAGTATGACTGAAATGTATGTAAGAGTACCAGGCGCACATAAGACAGTAGGAGAACGCTGCTCGGCGTCAATGTGCGCTCACATGACGTGCTGGACATGAGGCAGCACTGGAGCCCGTATAAAGTGCGGGGGCGGACTATACTAGAGCACTCACTATGTTGGAACCGGTAAGTGTATAATTTTCGATAAAATGACTGGAAGTTATATGTAAGCTAGTACCAGGAGCGTATAAGACGGAAGGAGAAAAACAGTATTCAGCGTCGCTCGTCGCTCCTACGCGCGCCGACTACGCCACATAGATTCAAGTATGACTGAAATGTACCAGGCGCGCATAAGACAGTAGGAGAACGCTGCTCGGCGTCAACGCGCGCTCACTTGACGTGCTGGACATGAGGCAGCATTGGAACAATGATTAATCCGGTATAGGTTTCAAACGTGTCAAAAATTATGCAAAACTGAACCCTATCACTTTTGAACAAAGTCATGTGGGAAATATATGGCTTTCCATCACAGAAGAATTTTGAATTGTTTTAGATTAGATTTAGATTTATTTATTTCATAATATGAAATTACAATATAAATTATTTTGCACTAATCTATACGAATTTATATTATGACCGTTAAGTAGGAAAATAACAAGCTTGAAGCTTGGGGCAAGCTTGGGGCTTAAAGGCGAAATTCCTTATTTCACATGAAGCATAAGGACCCTTCTCAGATGGAAAGTCACATTTTCCCTCTGCCTTATAAAGGCTAAAATTTTCTTTTTTCTTCAGATCCCCCGCAACCGCTCGTGCAGCGAGGCAGGCATCGAGCCCCACTGGTGCGCTTGCCTCGCGTGGCAAAACGTGTCCACCGACGACCCGTTCTACCAGAAGACTGCACAAGCGCTCCTCGACTACATCAACTCGCTAGTCGCCACTGTCGGGTAAGTGCGAGGCATTCAGCACTGGTGTTGCCTCGCGTGGCAAAACGTGTCCACCGACGACCCGTTCTACCAGAAGACTGCACAAGCGCTCCTCGACTACATCAACTCGCTAGTCGCCACTGTCGGGTAAGTGCGAGGCATTCAGCACTGGTGTTGCCTCGCGTGGCAAAACGTGTCCACCGACGACCCGTTCTACCAGAAGACTGCACAAGCGCTCCTCGACTACATCAACTCGCTAGTCGCCACTGTCGGGTAAGTGCGAGGCATCGAGCATTGGTGTTGCCTCGCGTGGCAAAACGTGTCCACCGACGACCCGTTCTACCAGAAGACTGCACAAGCGCTCCTCGACTACATCAACTCGCTAGTCGCCACTGTCGGGTAAGTGCGAGGCATCGAGCACTGGTGTTGCCTCGCGTGGCAAAACGTGTCCACCGACGACCCGTTCTACCAGAAGACTGCACAAGCGCTCCTCGACTACATCAACTCGCTAGTCGCCACTGTCGGGTAAGTGCGAGGCATTCAGCACTGGTGTTGCCTCGCGTGGCAAAACGTGTCCACCGACGACCCGTTCTACCAGAAGACTGCACAAGCGCTCCTCGACTACATCAACTCGCTAGTCGCCACTGTCGGGTAAGTGCGAGGCATCGAGCATTGGTGTTGCCTCGCGTGGCAAAACGTGTCCACCGACGACCCGTTCTACCAGAAGACTGCACAAGCGCTCCTCGACTACATCAACTCGCTAGTCGTCACTGTTGGGTAAGTGCGAGGCATCGAGCACTGGTGTTGCCTCGCGTGGCAAAACGTCTCCACCGACGACCCGTTCTACCAGAAGACTGCACAAGCGCTCCTCGACTACATCAACTCGCTAGTCGCCACTGTTGGGTAAGTGCGAGGCATTCAGCACTGGTGTTGCCTCGCGTGGCAAAACGTGTCCACCGACGACCCGTTCTACCAGAAGACTGCACAAGCGCTCCTGGACTAGGTCAACTCGCTTCGTATAACTACAAGTACAGTCGAGTTTATAAACACGACCATACATTTCTTCTAATCATAGAGAAATATAGCAAGACAAGAGTGCTCACTCCATACATCAATTTTGGTAACAATACCTTATGTTGTTGAGGATAAGAATTTCCGGTCGGTGCTACATCTATTGTCAAGTAGCAGTAAGTACTGATAGTTCCGCTACTCGATGCTAGATGTAGACACTGAAATTAATAGTGTTTTTGGTACCAAAACTGATGTATGGAGTGAGCAATCTATGTATTTTTTTCTCTATGGGGTCGTCCCTATCATGTGATCGTTTAGAGGGGGGGTGGGGGTAAGAAAAATATGACAAATTATCACGATGGTGAGGGTCAGAGAAGATATCACGTGTAATTTTTTTCAAATCGTGAAAGCCAAAAACGAAAATATTACTCAAAAATTTAATCAGATCAAATATAAATCCGCTCTATTTTATATTATAAAAGTGATAAGCAGATTTTTACGATGCCTGTTTTTGAGAAATAGCATCTTAAACATATACGCGATACAGTTGAAACGACATTAGACTTGCTTAGCGTCTAAGAGTACCCGCATTATAATTATCTCGTGGCACGGGGGGAGGTGGTTGCGTTAAAATCACCAAATATCACCAACGGGGTAGGGGGAGGGTCTAAAATAGTTCAAATATGACCACATGATTTCTGGACGACCCCTATGCCTTAATCCATCGGCAGGGGGGTGTCACTCCGCAGTTTAGGTATATTTGGCCGGCGCGCCCATCGGACAGGCGTATGGTAGTGGGCTGCCGCTCGGCGTGCACGATAGTCGTGTCACGTGGCGCTCGCGCAAAATTGAAAATACACAATGGCTTCGAAACTTACTTCCGTGAGAATCAGACATACTATCTCCGGATAAAAAATGTATATTTACATAATCAACGTTTGTAATTCCTACATATTTATCTTAAAAATAATAAATCAGTGGGTATATGTATAAAACTTGTCAAGTGATAACCCCGTGCCGACACTCACAGCTCGGTCATAAAACTGCGGCGCGCAAAGGAGATTCACGGTTCGTGCGCGGTTATAAGTTTCAATTTTGCTTGCAGGCGGCAATATACGAGGGGCGTTCAAAATATTCTCGGTATTGATATCTTACGACCTCTTCTAAAATTTCTTTCGTTACTGGCCGCTAAGGTTTATTCATTGACATTAAAAAAAAGTATAATTCGAACCGAGATAGTCTTTTGTTTTTCTGCAATTGCTGAACAAACATGAACATCATGTGCGAATTGACAATGTTAACTAAATTAGAACATCGATGCGTGATACAATTCTTGACAAAACAGGGTAAAAATCAAAAAACCATAAAAGAGGAAATGGATTGTGTTTACCGTGAGTCTGCTCCTTCTTTATCTACCATTCAAAAGTGGTCAAGCGAGTTTAAACGCGGAAGGGAGAGTATTGAAGATGACCCTAGACCTGGCCGGCCTGTAGTAGCTACTTCACAAGAAAATATTGATAAAGTGGAAAAACTTATATTGGAAGATGGTCGAGTGAAGGTAAAATCTATAGCACAAGTAACCAATCTCTCTATTGGTACCGTACATGATATTATACATGACCATCTTAATATGTCAAAAGTAAGTGCAAGATGGGTTCCGCGAATGCTGACTCGGCTTCAAAAAGACATGCGTGTAGCTTGTTGTTCCGATTTTATTGACCTGTGCGGTGAAAATCCTGATGAGGTGCTGCAAAGAATAGTTACTGGAGATGAAACCTGGGTTCATCATTATGACCCAGAGAGTAAACAAGAGTCCATGCAGTGGCACATTAAGGGTTCAGCTCATCCCAAGAAGTTCAAGGTCATCCCTTCAGCTGGCAAGGTCATGGCCACGATATTTTGGGATTGTGAAGGAGTATTACTAATCGATTATAAAGAAAAAGGTGTAAATATCACAGGACAGTACTACGCTAACATTCTACGTCAATTAAAGGATGTAATTAAAGAAAAGAGGCGAGGAAAGTTAACCAAAGGTATTCTGCTTCTGCATGACAACGCCCCCGTCCATACTGCTCATATTGCCAAGGCAGCTATTGTTGAATGTGGGTTTAAAACTGTTACTCACCCACCGTATAGTCCGGACTTAGCCCCCAGCGACTTCTTTTTGCTCCCCAATCTTAAAAAGGATCTGCGTGGAAATAAATTTTCTGACGATGAAGCATTGAAGGCGGCAGTGGAGGAGCATTTTTACACGAAAGATAAAAAATATTTTTACGAGGGATTAAAAAAAATAATTGATCGATCTTTTAAGTGTATGAACATAGGGGGGGAGTATATTGAAAAATAAAAATATCAAACTTTTCGTACTTGTTTGTTTTCATTCTCATACCGAGAATATTTTGAACACCCCTCGTATGTGTAATTTTATACCTAAATCTGACTTTTGTGAAGGAGTGAATTTTCTGTACGGTAGTACTATTAGTTATTCTGTGCCATCGGCTTTGGCCCTTTTTAAAAACGAATGTTAACTAATTAATTATATCGGTCGCAGGAACCTGTGTGTGCCCCGGAGCCTGACCTCGACGTCTTGGGTGCTCCGCCAGCGCGCCAACAGCAGACTCCTCGCGTTCAAGAACGCGCGCGATGTCGACGGCTATGTTGGCCACTTTGACGCCAAAACCAAAGTGGCCAATGAGAACTATCAAGTTAAGGTACGTTTATAAATACATACACACACATACACATATTATTATTTACTAGCGACCCGCCCCGGCTTCGCACGGGTTAACAAATTATACATAAACCTTCCTCTTGAATCACTCTATCTATTAAAAAAACCGCATCAAAATCCGTTGCGCACTTTTAAAGATATAAACATACAGACAGACAGGGAAAGCGACTTTGTTTTATACTATGTAGTGATTATTTGTTTGTCCTTTCCATATCTCGGGGCCATGGAGTCCCGGACCTTTGGAAGGCGTGCGTGGGGCCGAAGCCAACAGCGCAGAGGCCCTTTAAGACAGTTTACTCTTATTATTATGACATAAATTTATAAATTTCCGCTAAAGATTGTCTGGAAGAGATCGCTTTTTAGCGTTAAGGCCGCCTGTTGTTTAACGTCTTCTTTTCTGTATTCTTTGTATTGTTTTCTGTAATGAGGTGTCCAGTAAAGAGTATTTGTATTGTATTGTATTGTTTCTCATGCAGACATACACGGTGTTTTTTAGAGTTCCGTACCTCAAAAGGAAAAAACGGAACCCTTATAGGATCACTCGTGCGTCTGTCTGTCTGTCCTACCATTCCCCGCCTTTATCTCCGAAATTACTGAGTCTAAAATTTTGAAAAAAAAAAATACAAAAAATAGGTAATCCTTTACCAAAAAGATGACAGTAAAACCTATTGCAAATGTTACGGGTTTTTAAAGACATTTCATTCACGTTTCACATAAAACAAATACATTATTAAAATTGGGTAATGTACGGAACCGACTCTTGTAAATGTATTTAGCAGATGACGCCATCATAGCTTGCCCTGTCAATCCCTAGAATTGTGTCAAATTTTTGTTTTTTTAGTGCCCCGGATGGCAGCTCATTAAGCCAAATCTCATAGAAAATGGGCAAGCTATGATGGCGCCATCTATCCAAACCGGGTCTCTCTTGTTTCCCAAATAGTTTTAAGCCATAATGTATTGTTTGCCCGCATTTTCGTTAGTCATAATGCATTTGGTTCAGAAACGCGTCACTTTTCAGGATTGCCATAAAACAAACCTAACCTAACCTATCTATAGGATAACCTAACGAAAATCCTGAAAAGTTAACGGTTTCAGTTTTATGACTAATGATAATATGAGAAACAATACATTATGACTTAAAACTTTATGGGAAACAAAACCATTTAAACCTTTGACAGTTGCCAACCCCATTGGTATGTGTTAACAGATAGCAGTGGGCCCGGGCCACGGCATCTACGAGGCCTCGATGACGTATCTAGTCAAGGAAGACACGTTCACAATACACACGAGGGACATATCTAGAACTAACGCGTAAGTCACGCCACAGAATAAATAATAGTACTAGGTAGAAAATTCAGTCTCAAAACGCGTCTAGAACGACAGATGTGACCGCTAGGTGGCGCAAGCGCGCTGGCGTCCGTTCCGTAGCGGTGCGCGGCAACTACTATGTCTAGACACCAAAATTGGTGTGGGCCGCATGTACTTGTTGGTATTTGTAGCGACGCGACGAAATCCCGGAGTGAGCCACGCCTGCGGCCGTAGCACGGTCGCATTTTTACACCTGTCACGTTCTAACAAGTACGTAAGTGCGAAAGTGACAGGCGATAAAAATTGAACCATGTCACCGCTATGATAAATAAATATAAAACTAGTTACTCTGTGAGCATAACTCGCGAGCATAACTTAAAACTGAATAAATATATAGGCCCGCCATTTTGAAAATAATCCAGAAACTGAATCGACTATAATCTATTTATTCATCGAACCTTTTTTTTAATCTACATATTTAAAAGCCTTTATCAATTAGACATGTCGGCTACGTTGGGCCTCTGCAAAATCATCGAATCTGCTCAGTCACTGATGTTGTCCTTGTCTAACAGTTACAGGAGCGAGCCAGACTGCATCAGCAAAACGCATCCGCACCTGAACCCGTACTGCTACTGTCGCTGACATCCACCTATAGGGCGGGAGATACTTTAATAACATTACGTAACCTTTGGTAACTAGTTACGAATTGGAAATAAACCTGGTTCGTAACTATCGCCATCATCGGACGGGGAATACTTCAGTCCCATTTTGTAACCGTTGGTAACTGGTTACTAATTGGGGTTACTAATTTCTTAACTACTGATATCGACCAATAGGACAGAATAGAAGATACTTTAGTTCCATTTCGTATCGTTTGGTGTTAGTATCGGCACCAGAGTTCACGCACATAATATCATGTTATTGTATTCAGTTCCTTAATATTCAGGTTATTATATTAATAGCATCGTTCGCAGACGTTTCTGCTTGTTAAAAGTTAAAATGATCTCAGTTCCATCAATTTTGCTCGATGTTTAGATCTCTTGTCAAATTAACTAATCTAATTTTGTATCCTTTCGTAACTAGTTACGAAATAGCTTTTTAGTTGCGAAAAGAGCGTACTTCCATCTAAATCTAAAGACCGGCAACGCAATTGAAATCTCTGGTGTTGCAGGTGTCCATGGGCGACGGTAATCGCTTACCATCACGCGATTCCTGTTTGGTTCCCTCCTATATCATAAAAAAATATTTCCGCTCAATAAAGGGGACTGAATATCGGAGGAACGCGAATTTGTAAGGCCCACCAGGCAAAATGTTCCCATTTTATAATTTGAACCTTGTCGTATAGTAAATTGGGATTGATTTCGTTTGTTTAAGGATACAATGAAACAAAGAAATGCTACTTAATTAAGAGCCACTCCCAATCCCACTAACCCGGGGTTAAGTTAACCCAGTGTCAAATTGTACTGATAACCATGTTAAGTCCAGGTTTAACCGGTTAACCCTGGGTTAGTGAATGGTGCAAATGGTTTACGTAAAGTTGGAATCAGATTGAACCGGTGTGTGCATTATAATGCACTTTGGGCGTTACGGGGATAGATAGTCTCAATCTTCTTGTTTCATTCTGCCATGCCGTTATTAAATCTAATACCTTTAAACGAGCAATTCTTATTTATTTATATACATGTATATTTCGGGGATCTCGGGAACGGCTCTAACGATTTCGATAAAATTTGCTATGTGGGTTTTCGGGGGTGAAAAACCGCTCTAGCAAGGTCTTATCTCTGGGAAAACGCGCATTTTTGAGTATTTATATGTTTAAGTATATTAAATACTAATATCGAATACTTTACGCACAAATGAATCTTCTTAATTTAGGTAGATAATTATTAATTATGATAAAATAATAGGAATAACCCAGTTATTGCCACCGCTAGTGGACTTGGTCATTTTTTCTTTAGTGTATGATATCTATTTTAGTTTATAATTTAAGTGTGACTACTTAAAAAAAACACAAACCAAAATATTTCATAAAATATCAAATCAATCAATCAATCAAATTTTTATTGATAAAATATAAGTATTTTACATGTCAACACATTATTTCTACAACACACATTTTATAGGTATTCAATTTGTTTTATAAGTTTTATAATTTTATTTGTTTCCTAGTTCACGTTTATGTGTTTTTGATTTAATCATTAATAAGTATAAGTAAGTTATGAAGTATGAAGATCTGCTATAATATTATACCTTAACACCAACATTATTAAAATAAACACATAGGTACAATACTTAATCAAAAATTCAAATATACCAAATGGAATTTCTTAAAATAAATCTAGTCATAAATAATAAGATAACGGACAACAAGTATTTCTTATTTTACAGTACTTTACCGCCCTAGTGCGGTAATTACCACAATACGTGCCTATGTCGAAAACTTAAAGGGCCATTATGTACTGTATTTAAAACGTTGTACGATACACGTGCGAAAAGGGACTCGTTGCAACTCGTGTCGATTTTAAACACTCCCTCCCGTCGTGTTTTTATTTATCGCCACTCGTTACGAATTTCCTATTTTTCGCACTTGTATCGTAATTTCGTAATCTACTATTATTATACAGATTGTAAAAAAAAAGGTGTTTATATCATACTAATAATATGAATGACTTAAGGCGTGAAAGAGACTGGTGTATCGTTCGTGCTTATTCTAAAGAGTACATGAATGGGAAAGATAATAATATATGCTAAGGTTTTGAATTTTGTCATGAAAATAACTCGTAATATGAATCTGTCTTTATTTGTAAATACGATGAATAAAATATAGTACCTTAAGGATTTCTTTGTTTTATTATAATCTTAAAATACTTAAATTGATGTGATATAGGTACTAAAAAAACCGTGTCGCGAGACGGACTCGCCCACCGAGGGTTTCGTATTTTTTTTTTCTTGTTATAGCGGCAACAGAAATACATCATCTGTGAAAAATTCAACTGTCTAGCTATTATGGTTCATGAGATACAGCCTGGTGATGACAGTGGTACTACTAAATTAAACGAATAACTGATAGATTAAATTTCACGCTCGGTTCCGTGTCCAAGGGCCACTTGTAACATTCCACTAACCCGGGGTTAACCCTGGTTAGCCGGGGTTAACGGTTAAACCTGGAGTTACCATGGATACCAGTACAATATGACACTTGGTTAACGGTTTAACCGCTTAACCCCGGGTTAGTGGGATGGCGTCTAAGGATAGGACAGGTTAATAATCTTGATAAACGCACAAATATATAAATACCCTTACCGAGATTCGAACCCAACCACAGAATAAATAATAGTACTAAGTACAGAAGACTCACTCTCTAACAAAACGCGTCTGTTACGATCAGCACAGGTATGGCCGCTAGGTGGCGACAGCGCCACGCGCGGCTTATGGCTTTCCCCAAAATTGGGGCCGAACGGATGTACTTTTAGCTACCTGTAGCAAAGCGACGAAATCGCGGAGTGAGACACGCCTGCCTAAACATACAATTTTGCGAGTAAATAAAAGAAACTACATTATTTTGTAAAATATTTTAATGACTAGAACAACCAAGTGAACAAAATCTTAACGTCTAGGTACTATTAGGGACGATTCTAACAAACCCAAACTGAATGAGATTGCATGTATCACATAGCCTACGAGAATCTACTGTCATAGAGAAAAAAATACATAGCTCACTCCATACATCAGTTTTAGTACTAAAAAGACTATTAGCATCGAGTAGCGGAACTATCAGTACTGGTACTTGACAATAGATGTAGCGCCGACCGGAAAGTCTTATGCTGTTGAGATAAGACTTTCCGGTCGGTGCTACATCTATTGTCAAATAGCAGTACTGATAGTTCCTCTACTCGATGCTAGATGTAGACACTGAAATTAATAGTCTAACTGATGTATGGAGTGAGCACTCTTGTCTTACTATATTTCTCTATGCTACTGTCTACCTTCCGACTCCATCATCAGATCAGCTCGATGTCATCATAACATTGCATTATCACTGGTTTTTAGGGTTCCGTACCTCAAAAGGATTCAGTTTTTAACCCTTATTTATAGGATCACTTGTGCGTCTGTCTGTCCGACCCTGTTAAATGACAATAGGCCAAAGGTATGGTGCAATATTGTCGAGAGATGGCGCCATAACCTTTGGCCTAATGTCTGGTAGATGGCGTTAATTTCAATATTTAACAAATTAACACATAAAAGAATAAGGGTCAAAGTCAAATGGCGTTCTAACAGTGTTAATCTGCTGTCGAAAGATGGCAGTAAAATTACTGTGGCTACATAATTTACCATGACAGTAACGCTCTATACATTCTCTTTGTCGTCAACATATAACAGTCGGTCTCGCTCCTACAGCACGAACATGTCGAAGATCATGTCCAATATGCTGAGCAGCTTCAGGAAGCGGGGTTTCCCCTCCTCCTCGCCTTTCCGTTTCTCGCGTCGCTTCTCCACCTCTGTAACAAACATAAACAGGGTTCACTAGACTTGTATCGACCGGGATCAGGCGTGTCTCACTCCGCGATTTCGTCGCTTTGCTACAGGTAGCTAAAAGTACATCCGTTCCGCCCCAATTTTGGGGAAAGCCATAAGCCGCGCGTGGCGCTGTCGTCACCTAGCGGCCATATCTGTGCTGATCGTAACAGACGCGTTTTGTTAGAGAGTGAGTCTTCTGTACTTAGTACTATTATTTATTCTGTGCCGGGATATGTACCGTGATTGCCTTTTGTATAGGGTATTTGACTACTAGTCAAATCAGTTTCTTTTTTCGAACTGTCAAAACGATTTTGCTACTATGGAATTTAAATGAAACACTAGCATGTGACGTCACAATCAAATTACCTACTCTTTATAGTATTAAACGGGTGTATATTATATAGTATTAAAATTGTGTTTAAAAACAAGTGCTGTCTACGTTTCTCTATTAGTCTTCTGGGGCTTTATTTCATGCATGGTGTAAAATAATTTATTTTAAATACAGTCAAATATCCTCTCCCGATTTTTCGACGCAGTTACATGCAACTTTGACACCCGCCCGCTATCTTCAGTTACCCGTGAAAAAGATGCATGTAACTGCGTCGAAATATCGGGAGATCGAAAACAATACAAAAGGTAATCACGGTTCATATCCCGGTCGATATAAGTATAGTGAAACCATAGAGAAATAAGTAAGACAAGAGTGCTCACTCCATACATTAGTTCAGACTATTAATTTCAGTGTCTACATCTAGCATCGAGTAGCGGAACTATCAGTACTGCTACTGGACAATAGATGTAGCACCGACCGGAAAGTCTTATCTCAACAGCATAAGAGTTGATAGTTCCGCTACTCGATGCTAGATGCTAATAGTCTTTTTGGTACTAAAACTGATGTATGGAGTGAGCACTCTATGTATTTTTTTCTCTATGGTGAAACTAACCGTGAATCATTCAAAACTATTATTAAATGTTGCTGTAAGAGTGATAATTATAAAGTAACTCACCTGTCCTCTCATGCGGCCTGGTGTCCTCGAGGAAGGCGTGAGTGCGCGGCGCCGGGGCCGTCAGGAACACTTGGATGCTGTAGTCGGACTGCGCATGCGACCAGTGCCCGAACACGCCGATACCTACAAACAAATATGTATGTATACAGTGGAACCTCGCTAACTCTTACCTATAGAGTATATGTTGAATGTTTCGATATTTTTATATAGGTACATAGAAAACACCACCCATGACTAATTTTTTTTCTACTATTATTATAGTTGTAGGTCCTCGCTTACTACTAGATATCTAGTGAGTCGCGACTCACGAAAATTGTATTGAACAACAATTGACAACTAATATTAAAGCAGGAGTTGAAAATAGAGTTCCGGCTAATCCGGTTATATTATTAGCTGAAAATTGTTGAGCATTAGACTTTTGGGTCAGTGTAACATCTATTGTCACGTAGCAGTACTGACAATTCCACTACTCGATGGTAGATGTCCACTATGAGAATGGAGTGACCACTCTATGTATTTTTTTCTCTATGCTACTGGCTAGGGCTGTCAGGTCATCAAATTTATGAAGATACTAACCCACGGGGCGCGGGAAGTCAGCAGGGATGTTGATGAGATCAGGGCCACAGGTCACCGAGCTGAAGTTGTTCCGATCCACCTCATAACTTGGCCTGAAATGAAGTCAATATAAATAAATACTGAACAGTCTTACAAATACAAACTAAATAGTCCCAATAGTCATACAAATTAAATAGTCCCAAAGAAAGCTCAAACAATGCTGGGTACTAGACAACAATGTTAATAGATAGATAGGTAAATAGTCAGAAAGCAATACCTGGGTTCATACAAAAAATAAATGCCTTTACCGGGACTCGAACACGGGATCTCCTGCTTTACAAGGCAGGGTCACTACCGACTACGCAACGCCGCCGTTTGCTCTTGTTTAAGATAATTAATAGAAGAAAAACCCAATTAAGCAATGCAAAACTACAAAATGGTTAAGATAATAGCATGTATACCATTACTATGTAGAAAATTCTGCTCATATCCAGAAATATATATCTTTTGATATTTACCAGTCGCTTTTCAGTGAAGGAAAACATCGTGAGGAAACCGGACTAATCCCAATACGGGCCCAGTTTACCCTCTGGGTTGGAAGGTCAGATGGCCGTCGCTTTCGTAAAAACTAGTGCCCACGCCAATTACTGGGATTAGTTGCCAAGCGGACCCCAGGCTCCCATGAGCCGTGGCAAAATGCCGGGACAACGCGAGGAAGATGAAGATGATGATCCAGAAATATACATCGTAAATACAGCTAGGTTTTGTTCAATCTTTTTTCATCTTTAACTGCAAATTTGCGCTAACAAACCTGATTGTATCAGCAACATAAAGGTCCGCGTCGCCTGTCAGAGAGGTCAGTTCCACCAGCAGCGGCCCAATGTGTCCCAACTGCCAATATGAAAAATTGCCAGCACCCACCGAACCTACTACCGTATCTAATAGCACTTTATCAGACTCTATTTGCACATATCCTGATAAAAGTGAGGATATAGTTGATATACATATAATTCCTAATAACACTAATATAAATTCACGACGCATTTCTATGCGAAACAAAGAAAATTGTATAATAACAATGCGAGAGGACTGGAGAGGACTTTCAGAGCATATTTGATCTTGTTGAAGAAAATTACATCTTTGTAGCCTGGTTAATAATAAATAATTACTTGAAATTAGACCTTAAGTTAATTAGTTAAGACATATTTATAAAAAAATATACAACATTGATAAAAAATAATAGCGTTATTAGCATCAAGCTGACCTACTTACGAGTTGACAGTAATGCTTCGTTCGGAAAGCGTACAATCTTTCATATTACATCGTTCAGAAACCGTCAACCATACATGACATATAGATGGTCAAACCCATTTGTCAGTAAATAGGAACAAAAAAACTATACTCATCATTTTCTTTTGGGTGCTAGTACTAGTGTAAGACAAAGATAGTATGACTCTCTATGTCTATGTTTGAAATAAGACAGTCCTTTGACACACTATACATCAGTTTTCTTACCAAAACCAGGCGTGTCTCACTCCGCGATTTCGTCGCTTTGCTACAGGTAGCTATTCTAAAATACATCCGTTCGGCCCCAATTTTGGGGAAAGCCATAAGCCGCGCGTGGCGCTGTCGCCACCTAGCGGCCATATCTGTGTTCTGTACTTAGTACTATTATTTATTCTGTGCCAAAACGCGAGTTATTTCGTAGTCGACATCTAACGTCAAGGTAATAGAACTATCAGTACCGCTACTTGACACCAGATGGCATATATTTCGCTACTAACGAAAAACGGTCTTCATGTAGTTCATGTCCTGCCTCAGAGAGGCGTACAAAATGGGAACTTAATTCTGGAGATCATTATGTAAATATGTAAATATATTTCAACTCGCTAGGTCATTTGGAATTTGGGTTAGGTTTTTGATGCTCCGTTACTTCCGTTTATCCCGTCGTCAGAATCCTGACAGAAGCCTGTCTAACCCGCTTCTTTCCCAGTTGAATAAGAAAAGACCGGCAAAGTGCGAGTCGGACTCGCGTTCCAAGCTAGGGTTCCGTAGGTGAGGGTGGGGAGGGTCGATCCCTAGGGGACACTTGGTAAACTTCATTTTTAATCAAACCAAACGAGATACAATTTTTTGCGCTGGTAACACTCATTCATTCGTTCCTAACTTCACGTTCTGTCATGGCACTGTATCGGAAAAGTCAGTGGTTCAAAAATGGCGGACGGTGAAAGATTTTCTGCGTACTATATTCAATTTTCAGTGAGCTTTAACTGGATTCATTTTATAATATGAGATGGAAATGATGTTAGTGAGTGTGCTTAATTTATTTGTTGTTTATTGAAGTGATGATTAACTTGGATTACATTGATATACGCGAACACATGTTTCGAGTACGGCACGTGTTATAATCTTACTATGTATGGGGAGACTTTATCTTTTTCTTCAGGGGAGATATGATTCCGGGATCATGTCACCCCCAAAGCGATCAAGTATACATTGTAATAAATTTACTTACAAAATTATTCATAGAGCTATCATAAATATTTTCTTTTCTTTAGTAAATCATGCCGCGAAAGTACGACCAGAGAAACACTGATTTAAACTTTCAAGGTTTTTGACTCATTATTGTTTACTAAAACGGAATTTAATGGCGTATAATTCAGTTTTTAATTATACAACCGACTCCGAAAACGGAATTATCCCCGTGGCCTTTGAAAAAACTGACTAAAGTTGACATCAACATTTTACGAACTACCCGTACTTGGTCTTTTTTATCAAGTTAAACGTTTTACACACAGGGGATGTTACTCGGTCGACAAAAAACACTTATAATAACGATATTTGGTTTTCAACCGGCGATACTTGTTTTTATGGATGAAATGCTATTTCAATGGCTTTCCGACCTTATGTACTATAGAACCTACGGTCCATAGAAAGGATTTTAGGATTATGCAGCTCAAACACCGTCCTCGAAACGTGAGCAGTAAATTTCTAAACTTATTCATTATAGTAAACAATAACGACCAGTGATGGGTAAAAAAATTAAAATTGCTGTAGGTATCTGACGCTAAAAATACCTTCATTAAGAACTTTAAAAAAATTAGCTTGTTACAAGAAATTTTATGTTAATAACTTAGATTTTTGTTTTTTTTTTAACTTTTTTTTTGGTACAAAAATTGATTCCCTATTTTATGTTGTTTTATGGATAATACGATTACATTGTTTTTTTAAAGTATAAGATTATGGATTAATATGTGTTTGATATCTTCATATATTAATTTTCTGTAGATAAAGTGAATAAATTAATGTAGATACTACCCTCGAAATATGACATTGCCACTTAAAATCTTTTTACCAAGTGTCCCCAAATCTGGAAGACTTGATCCCTTCGGCTTAGACATCTGATTACCGGAAATACAAATTCGAAGTATGGAAGATGCAATATATATATGTTTGCTGTGTATTTTACAAATTATAGATGCATTACTAATAGCGATCCGAGTTATATAATCAATGAGAATCTGGTATGGGGAGACATGGTAAAAATATGTTTACCATGTGTCCCAAGAACCAGGGTCACTTGATCCCCCTAGGATCAAGGCTCCCGACCAGGGGTAAACAAGTCTCCCTTACATAGGGGACACATGGTAAAAGTCAACAGTATGGGTTTTCATTAAATAATGATCTAATTTATTGCACAAATCTGTTCTAATTCAAACTATTAATGAAGAGATAAATTCTGAGTCGTATGGTCTATAAAGTTTTTCAATACTACAAATAGTTAAGAAAATGTATGCTAAAAACAAAAGGGGTGATCAACCCTCCTCAGTTTCCCCTACATTAAGTCCGACTCGCGTTTCTAATAGGTTTTATATATTACTAGCGACCCGCCCCGGCGTTGCACGGGTTAACAAATTAAACAAAAACCTTCCTCTTGAATCACTCTATCTATTTAAAAAAAACCGCATCAAAATCCGTTGCGTAGTTTTAAAGATCTAAGCAATAAGCATACATACAGACAGACAAACAGCGGAAAGCGACTTTGTTTTATACTATCTAGTGATGATGATTTATACTACTCTTTGGGTTTTCCTGTCATCTATAGGTAAAGAACTATTTTGTGTATATTTTTCAAATTTTTAGACCCAGTAGTTTCGGAAGGGGCCCCTTCCGGGGAGAATGATCGGACAGACAGACAAATACACGCAAGAATGATCCTATAAGGGTTCCGTTTTTTCCTTTTGAGGTACGGAACCCTTAAAAAAATACAATTGTCGTATGTTTTGTGACGCGGTGTGTACTTAACTACTTATTACGTTGTTCGATACTGTTTACCTATCGCCAGGTGTAAAAGCACATTGTTTTCGTCGTACTCGTAAACAATAGACGGATATATATGTAGGTACTGTTGCTAACGAACACTGCGGGGTCACATTAGCGATTTGCGAGATCGTTGCGCGCTCGCGGCGAACTCGCTGCTGCGCGCTCGCCTCGCTTTCAACTCGCTAGCAAATCGGGCCTAAGTAGGCCCGGAGCGACCCGGACCTAGGTCGGCCAGATATACATATATGTACCTTACACGGCTGTCTGTACTATAATGGGTGCTGAAAAAGGGGCGGCTAGTAATTTTTACTACAGGGCCTCGGGCCTAGGGCGGCCAAGACTGCAAATCCACAGATAAGATATTAGTCAAGATACCTAGTAGCACGCCTCTATTTGTATGGTGACGCCGAGAAAACGCGAGGCAGATATCAGAAATGCTAACCCATGGCAGTACGGGATCATCCATTAATTACGTCACACGAATTTCTAGGTTTTTTTACCCCTCCCCCCCTCCTTGTCACACTTGGTCACATTTTGCAAACCCCTCCCCCCCTGGTGTGACGTCACATTTTAGGCAATTTTGTTTTCAACGAAATCGACAATATTAACTCGGCATTATTTTTTTAATAAAAAAATATTTTTGATATATAAATATTAGTAATTTTATAACACAACGTAAGTTACATCCAAAATCTCATTATTTAACTGTACAGCGAATAAAAAAATATAAATTAATTTTCGGTTACTGATGAAGTTAAAGTGACATCACAATGTTTGTGACTCCCCCCTCCCCCATGTCACAACATGTCACATTTTCTTGACCCCCTCCCTCCTCCTAAACGTGTGACGTAATTAATGGATGAGCCCTACGTCCTAAAAGCCTATCCAGAACGGAACAATTTTCGCTAAATTGATTAAATTGTCCGATCAAATCAATTGGCGAAAAATTGTCCTCGTCTGGACAGGCCTTAATGTCCTAACAACATAATCCTGGCGAATAATGCCGACCGATTGGACTGTCCCATACTCTGGTAGCTGGCACACAATTTTATTAGGCTACTGTAAAATTTGTAAGTATTTTAAGTACCGTAAAACGGGGTGAGTAGGTTTCGCGGGGAGAGGTGGGTTATGAATGTGGAGAGAAGGTTTGAGAGGGGGGTGAGAAGGGATTTAAGGCTACTGCTACAAAAATAATGTATTCCAATTTAAAATGGAGCTATAGTAATACGCATAATAAAAAAAATCGATCCAACAATCTTCCAAAATCACCTTTGTATGAAAACCCCTCTCACCCCAAATACGAGGCACTACGGGGTGAGGTGGGTTTTCCTCTTTATCGTCAAAGTTATGAAATGGAACTATCCAAAATAAAATAAAAACTAAAATACAAACGTCCGGAACACTTATTATACACCATTCAGTTTTCATATGTAAAAATAAAATGTTATCGAGGTTTGAATTTCAGTTTTGACCCTACTCACCCCATTTTACGGTACATTTGTTTTCTTCGGTGTCGTCATTTGTTATTCTCTTTTATATCAGTACCACGGTGACGCGATTCTTGAATTACTTGATACGATTATCTTACTTTACACAATTTGATAAGATTTGAGTTTACAAATGTGAATCAACTTGGTGATAAGGTTTCCTGTTATTGCTTGGGTATTACGGTTTATTCACATTTCTTTTGATTGCTTTCTTCATTAGGAAAGGTATTAGGCATCCGTCGGCTTTTAGTTTAGGAATAGAACTTGGGAAATTCTAAATTAGGACAAAACATTCGTACAACTAGAAAACTAATAAAAATGTTGTATTAAATATATTTTTGATTTGTGTTTTTTTAGGTGGTTACACTATTATTTATACTTAGGTTAGTATACTTATAAATTAAAAACTGAAATATATACATAGATAGGTATCATATAACTCATATACTTAGTAAAGACAAAGTGAGTAGCCCTGGCGAAGGCTGGATTCAAACCCGCGTCTTAAACTTACGCGGGCGCGGCTAACGCCCTGGGGGCCTAGCCAACATGCCAAACGTTTACGCTACGACTGCGATCCCGTCACTTGAGGGCTTGGACACTTTTTTATGGCTCCTCTACATGATGGCCCAGCGCTGGACCAGCGCCGTGGACATTATGCGATGGTTGAGAGCACGCACTATGGAATGGGCCACGTCAGCCACGTGTAGATGCGTACGCGCCATCGCTGGCCCACTACCTTTGATGTGCGGCCGAAAAACCGACATCGAGGCCATATCCCATCGCCATCCAGCCGCGCCATCATAAGCCAGCTGACACCACTACCCTCTCTACACGCTGGCCCATCATAGTGGGCCACTATGATGGGCCATCGTGTAGAGGAGCCATTAGCGTTCCGCACCAGACGATGTAGTATTTCTGTTGCCGCTGCGAGTATAACAACAAATACTAAAAAGTACAGAACCCTCTGTGGACGAGTCCGACTCGCACTTGTCCGGGTCTGGTTTTTCTTTAGTACTTATACTTGGTCAACCAGATCTTGACAGTAGAAAAAGCCGGCAAATTTGAAAAATGTAGGCGCGAAGGGATATCGTCCCATAGAAAATTTGAATTTCGCGCCTTTTTTTACTGACAAGATTTGGTTGACCAGAAATGGAAATAGGTAATTTTGAAGTTTCTATTATAAACAAAAGAATTGTTCCCTTTCAGGTACTTGTGTACCTACTTATTGTAGATTTAATAATAGTAAAACAGGGGTTAAATTGATGAGGTCATATCTCTCCCCTAAGTTTAATGCGTGACGCGTCATGCGGGTATTATTATCGGCTATTATTAGGTATTATTATTAACAAGAAAGCAGCCGTCAATACTATTGACTTTTCATTGACAAAAGAACGAAGGGAACGAGCTTGGAGGATATAATCAAACGGAGACGCCATATCTGTAACTTTCTGTACAAAACAGTCTGCCGATTTTTGCGGGGGAGGGGAACGTCAAATGTATGCGTAACGTAAAAATAGCCATGTCAGATAAACGTCAGTCCATACATTGTGTATGACCGTTGGCCGCCTATTTTCGACAGAGGGGAAAGCCTGTTAATAGCTACTCCGTTTAGTTGTATCCTCCAAGGGAACGAGTTTCAAAACTAGGGTTGCAGTAGGTATTTTATTGTTACAAGGTGAAAGTGATCAAATAGTAGAAAATCACTAATTATTTACGTATAGCTAGTCACTATCATTTAAAAACCGGCCAAGTGCTAGTCGGACTCGCGTTCCAAGGGTTCCGTCCGTACATTACACAATTTTTAACAATGTATTTTTTGATGTGAAACGTGAGTGAAATGTCTTTAAAAAACCCGTAGGTAAGGGTCGGATCAAAAACTAAGTAATAAAATTCGACTCACGCTTGACTTTTTCATATATATAACACGATATAGTTTGCAAAACTTTGTTTTTTAACTGTCCCATTCACCTCCCAAAAGTGCCCCCTATGTTTAAAATTCATTTAATTACGTTACATGTCCGTCTTTGGGTCACAGACTTCATATGTGTACCAAGTTTCTACTTAATTGGTTCAGCAGTTTCGGAGAAAATAGGCTGTGACAGACGGACAGCCAGACACACGAGTGATCCTATAAGGGTTCCGTTTTGTCCTTTTGAGGTACGGAACCCTAAAAGTAACTGTTTTGGCTTTAAATAGCTTTGTCTTGTCTTTTCAGGCATTTCAAAAATACGACCAAAACAAAACTCAGCTGTTAAACATCTGCCTCTAATAAAGAACCTGTTTTTAAAAGTGGGTTGGTAAAAACACCCACCGCGGGAAACAGCTGATGCGTTCCATAAACTTTTTTTTTCTTTATGCATCCCTTTCTCGCTTGGGTACCATGACGTATGCGTGTGAAAGAGTGGTCAGAAGGACTTTTGAGGCAAAGGGAATTTGCGTGGGATGGAAGCCATGTTTGTTAACTTTACAAATTTATGTTTGCGGGTGAAAGTGGCGCCACTGTCGTTTGGCAATATAGAGAAAATTGTATAGAAATTGTTACTTCGGATTTTGGCCACAAAAACAAGGAAATATGTACGGTTTTTGTTGAAAAAGTGGGATTGGAATCCAGTAAGATTTTTTGTGTAGGTTTTGAATTTATAAATGGATCTTAGGGATGTTCTGAGATGGTTTCCCTAGCTTTCAGTACCTACCTGAAATTTGTTTTTATGTACCGGAATTTTAATAAAGTGAAGAGTCTTCAACGAATGTATTGATTCGCTTATATTCCACGACTCTTCTCTTTCCGCACAGACTATTAATACTATATAGGTACTTCCTTACAGTTCAGTTGGCTCAAAATGTCCGATCTACTATTTTAGTAATAGTGTAAAAATAACAACACCTTGAAGATATTTATCCATTTATTTTCTTGTCTTCTTCCATTTCAGAATAATCTCTTCTCTTGACAACCGCCTGCTAGCACGACTCAACAACCAAAGAGGGCTGTCCGCCAAGTGTCTTTCTTTTTATACCCAACCAATAACAGTCTTCAATTTCAAACTACCCTTAACTTTAAAAACGTATTAAGTAGGTATGCTAGGTCTTATTTCAAACTACCCGTAACTTTAAAAACGAATTAAATAGGTATGCTAAATACCAAAAACCCTACACTCGTCCATCCTGACTCCGTGTATGTCCTCATACACGTGCCAGGTGGAAACCCTACACTTGGCCGACAGACTACGTATACTACTTAACAGTGGATACACTAGTCGCATAGGATACGAAACAGTTTCAATCAGGCATCAGCATGTCAAAATCTCAAAAACATCATCTAAATAACCTTTCGTATGCCTGCCACACAATTCCACACAATTTGGACTAGAATTTACAGTTTCAAGGTTATTAATTCAGTGGTAAATTTTGACTAAAGCATACGAAGGGTTAAAATTGTTACTCTTCTGCCGGAGACATCCACTCGACATCGACCAGAGGCCGACACCAATGTTATCAGAATGGACGATCATCGAGCGGTGAGAAGGGTTCTGGCTCTGGAGGTCAGCGCACGCGGGCTGCGGCGCGGCCGGGGCACGGGAGCGCGGAGCGGCGGTCGCCGTGCTCTAGACGCGCACCGGACTCTGGCGGCGCGCTGGCGGCGCGAGGCGGGCTCCTGCTGGAGACGGCTCGCACCGGACTCAGGCGGCGCGAGGCGGGGGACGCCGGTAGAGGTGCGGCGCTCAACTTGCTAAAAAATATCCAACATAGGTGTAATAATCACAACAGTGTACACCTTGACTAGTAATTCAGGGTAACAGATCATTAATTGCCATTTATTATTCGATTTTCATGAGTAATGATCATCTCTATCTGCAGGTAGATAGTACACGAACCAATTCAATTCTCGTGACTGAAACAACAGAGTACACGAACCAATTCAATTCTCGTGACTGAAGCACTATCAATCTTCCTGCCATATATAATATGAACCAGTTCAAACCTTTTCTAAAATGGTAGTACTTAGCTGTGTCAGCACACGAATCAAATCAAATTCTCGTGGCTTCAACATCGTTTTCAATTATCATGTCAAGAAATCTTCAATTATAAACCTCACTCTTGAGACAGGAATATTTCCCGAGAACCTTTCAGTAACTTTAACCCTGACTATAATTTATAAAATATTACTATGATGAATAACAGCGATAATTAAGTAATTATTGTGTACAACTTGACCTATTATGTTCCCATTATCAATGCATTAATTCAATCATCTGGTAACTAAAAACCTATACCTAATAGCTCTCCTCCCAATGTTTTCAGAGAAGGTCGTATATTCTAGCTTGTTAGGATTTATCCAAGCTGACAAAGTACTTAGTCCATCAATTACAAGACGCGTTGGGATTTTCAGACTATTAGATTTTTTTTATAATATGCATATTGTTTTATGAAAGACTTGAACAGTATATAATTCACTAAACGTCCTTACAGCATACCAAATCCCGCAGTTCGGGAATAAACATAGCACCTAAATAGGCGTGTTTCCGCAGAAAAAGGACCAGTAATATTTTCTCTACACGTTGAATTAAATAAATTATACGTTTCAAATGTTACATGGCAGACATAAACGATAGAACTGCAAAAACCTGATGTTTTACCTATCCGTACCTTCCGACTTGTTCTAGAATACAATCAAAAATGTATACTATGGAATCGCATATTTTGTAACTGAAATATGGTATCATTTAACTACTGGGGTGATTACGACGACGTTGTAATTATGTTTAGGTTGTAAGAAAACTGCCCACGCAACATGTATCACCAATATCCACTCAGAGATTTCTCCAAGGAAATACTTGCGTTAATTGAGATCTACATACTGGAGCTTCGCCTTTTTCTAAACACAAAATATTAAAAATAAATCTTTTAGTTACGATTTGCGCACTAGTATAAATATAATTATCAAATTTCAAGTTCGGCAATAAGTAAAAGTATAAAAGTGAATTCTTTACCGCAATACGTGTCTTTAATAACCTCCCAGATGAAATTAATATATCTTATTATTAAATTAATAATCTCTTTTAAAAACTGCCTCAATGGTAATCTACTATTATTTGACGAGTTTTTCATAGTTTATGCATTATTTAATATATCAGCTTATCTAGTAATGAGATAATGTTTATATATTATATATTAATATTTATATATTATATATTAAGTACATAGGGGTCATAACAACCCGTCTATAAACAAAATTACTACGCAGTTTCTTACTAACACTAACTGATCAATAATATACCTTGTGTCTTTGAAATAAGGTTCACGAGTTGTAGATTAATTTAAATGTGTACGTGACTATACACATGGAGTTATCAGGCCTTGTTTAACCGTCGCGTACAGTTCACCGCAATATATTCCTACTATTCAGTATTCATTACTACATAGTATAAAACAAAGTCGCTTGCAGCTGTCTGTCTGTCCCTATGTATGCTTAGATCTTTAAAACTACCTACGTAACGGATATTGATGCGGTTTTTTTAAATAAGTAGATTCAAGAGGAAGGTTTATGTATAATTTGTTAACCCGTGCGAAGCCGGGGCGGGTCGCTAGTAATATTATAAATGTGAAAGGAATTCTGTATGTCTGTCTGTTCCCTCTTCATGATTAAACTTCTAACTGAGCAAGCAAGATGGTTTGGTAAGCGGTGAAATAGCGTAAGAGCTAATGAAGTGTTTCTACTTTATTATATGTAGTTTAGTAGATTTTAGCGATTTTCAAAATTACCCCGTTGTCGAAGTCACCCCATTGCACCTTGCAGGCGCCCCGTTTTGGGCAATATTATAATATTACATTTAACTACATACCTACAACTATATACGATATAAGTAGATAATTGAAAACATCCACCGAGCTCAAGACATGTTCCACAGAGATCCACAGAGCATTAACATTCAAGACGCTAGTCAGGTGTCAGGTAGACCGACGCGACGCATCCTGTCCAGCAAGTCAAGTGTACACCGATCCTTTATAATGTTTATTATGTTTTTGTGAACATCCTTGTACGGCTCTTTTACCTGCCTATACCTACCTACCTTTAGTTAGAGGTAATTTTATTATACTCTTCATCGACTACCACAACTAAATACAAAGGCAGTAAGAATTACTTAAACTACCTACATACAGTTAAGTCCTAGAAAGATCCAGAAACCTAAAAGCTTTTAAGCTCTTATCTAAAAACATTTGGACTGGTATTTTCCATTTATATTGAGAAGTAGGTAATAACTAAATTATTACGACTTCAATTAGCATATTTAGGTCGTATTACGAAACATAGGTATCGGTGTCAAAATAACAATGAATTATAGTAACATGATACAGAAATAACTCAAATAACATACGATAAAACGGCGTAAACAAAACAAATAATGGTATTATCGGAAATTGATAAGTAGTTTCAAAACAAGCGTCCATTTTGGAATAATTCACCCGAATTTAAAACTACTCCGAAAGTACCCAATTCCTTTGTCAAATACACTTTCTTATTTGGTAGGGTTATATCGAATCCAGCCGCACGTAACCTCCTCGATTGTTGAATAAAACTTTTTTTTCGGGCGTTGCTAACCCAACACAGCAGAAAGAAGCAGTAAACGTATCCCATACAAAGAAATCTTGTTTTTCTAACTGAATATCGCCTTAAATGCATTTAAAACATTAACAACACAATGTATCAAGGTTTATATACGTACTTTGTGTTATCAGCTACTAGACATATGTTACTTTTAACCGAAAAATTGTGTTTTCTTTGATAATAATTTCACTACTGCTGTGTTCTATAATGTTGCGGTTGGAGCTGGCTGAATGGAGTCACGGGGGCTTAATGTAAAGCGCTTCATGCATGGGACGGTTTACTGATCACTTGATCATTGTGTTGTGATCATACAATTTTATGTTTTTTAATTTAATTACCATTGAAATATTAAAAACTTGTTAAGTATAACTGAATATACATTTTAGTACCTCACAAATACCACTTTTAATTTTTAAAGTATACGTTCACCGTTACTTTTAGAAATATAAGCCAGTAATAATCTTCCATTATATACCCGTGTAAAATTTCAAGAACATTGTATTCAATACAGACAATAATAAACCTTAGTTGTTAGTGAAATTTTAATACAGACACTTGAGACATTATACTATTATTATAAAGTACCACATTTTGTCAACTCTGATCACTCACCCTGATAACTAACAGAAAGCTGTTAGTTATCAGGGTGAGTGATCATGAAATTACCACTTCTAATCACTATCATTAACATAGTACTTTCAATTTAATGACCGTGACCATCCTGTACAAATACAAGCTTATCTAGAAATACAAGCTTATGTAAAATGATGTATTTTTTATTTAGAAAGTAAATCTTGTAATTTGTTTATTTATGTATTTTTAAGTTTGGAATACGAGTACATGTTTATTTAGAAACGCAAAACAGTGTATGATCTGCTTGTTGAAGTCAAGGTTAACGTTAAATCATAATCATTAGCTTAACTGACTTAATCTAAATTAATATGAAATATGGTAATGTATTTAAGAAAGTTATGACTTAGCTGTTCATGGTCGAGGTTTAATTACAAAAATTTATTAAAATAGTCAAATTATTTCCTCTTAAGATGAATTTAATGTTAGATTTTATTGAGTGGTTTACAGAAACATATACCTATGCAAAAAATCATGAAAGAGATATGAGTTTCCATTTTGTAACTTGCGTTTAGGAAGAAATAAGGAAAAAAAGACTATAACGTATTCAAATTTTTTTATTCATTTATAATTTTATAATGGTAAAACAACTCTACTAAAACAACTCTACTCAATATAGTTACCTCTCCGGTCCTTTTTAACCTGTACGTGAATGGCCTGATTGAAGAGCTGAGGAGCACCAAAGTCGGCTGTCATGTAGGAAATATTTGTGTAAATAACCTTAGTTACGCGGACGATATGGTGCTGCTCAGCCCTTCAATCAAGGGATTGAGGAGGCTTCTTTCGGTCTGTGAGCATTATGGTAATGCACATGGATGGACTATGGACTGAAATATAATGTTTCCAAGACCGAGATGATGGTGTTCGCGTCGGGTTCTGGGCCGGACAGCGTACCTCCGGTGTATTTAAATGGGTCGGAAATCAATGTTGTTAAGCGGTTCAAGTATTTGGGGCACTTGTTGACCTGTTCACATGGACCAGAATAGAAAATGACTCTGCACTTAAAATGTGCGGTCTTTAATTTTTTTAACATGAGTGGCACCCCTCTACAGTGTCAGTAGTTTTAGTTTTAAATTAGTTTAAATGCAATTTGTATATGGGTACTGCCTGAAATAAAAGCTTTTTATTTATTATTTTATTTTATTGATTTATAGAGAAATTAAACTGAAGATAGGGATATTAATTTGCTTTATTTAGATAACTTTTTGCTCTTAATTTATTTTACTTATTTAATAATTGGATATTTAAGTATTCTTGCAAATAAATGATATTGATTGATTGTATATGTATGTAACTTAAAATTAAAATACAATTTTAACCTTTTGAACGCCACAGACGGCAATTGACGTCAACGCAAAATCGTGACACCAACGCCAAAGACGGCATTTGACGTCGATCGTTTTTAGGGTTCCGTAGCCAAATGGCAAAAAACGGAACCCTTATAGATTCGTCATGTCTGTCTGTCTGTCTGTCCGTCTGTCTGTCCGTCCGTATGTCACAGCCACTTTTCTCCGAAACTATAAGAACTATACTGTTGAAACTTGGTAAGTAGATGTATTCTGTGAACCGCATTAAGATTTTCACACAAAAATAGAAAAAAAAACAATAAATTTTTGGGGTTCCCCATACTTCGAACTGAAACTTAAAAATTTTTTTTTCATCAAACCCATACGTGTGGGGTATCTATGGATAGGTCTTCAAAAATGATATTGAGGTTCCTAATATCATTTTTTTCTAAACTGAATAGTTTGCGCGAGAGACACTTCCAAAGTGGTAAAATGTGTGTCCCCCCCCCTGTAACTTCTAAAATAAGAGAATGATAAAACTAAAAAAAATATATGATGTACATTACCATGTAAACTTCCACCGAAAATTGGTTTGAACGAGATCTAGTAAGTAGTTTTTTTTTATACGTCATAAATCGCCTAAATACGGAACCCTTCATGGGCGAGTCCGACTCGCACTTGGCCGCTTTTTTGATGAAAATCGACTGAAAAACACCCCACTTTTAGGTTGGCATTATTTATTCACAAAACTAAATTTTACCCCCGTGGCGTCAGTGGCACCACAAATGGATGCGCCGTTTGGCGTTCAAAATGTTAAAATTAATTATTGTATGTATATTTATGGTCGTTTTTTAACATTACTGCTGTGGTTTTTTAACATTGTTTTAAGAAAAATTATTCAAAAGAATTTTAAACCAATAAACTATATTAAATCCATAAAAAAATCAATAAAGGAAAATAAATAAAAGCGTGTTCATTTTTAATGATCAGTGATCATTGTGATCACTCACCCATTTGTATTGTAGTCCCATGTCTAGCGCGCTTTACGTCCCCACTGCGCAGCTCATTCGCGCAGCCGCCATTACGGTATAAATACTTCGGGCGCCGCCGCCGTGACGTAGTCGAAATCGAGAGGTGAAGGTGTAAATAATGGAGAGGTGGCGTCCATGTCTAGTTGTAAAAGTAAAAATCGATTATCACCGGAGCTAGCAGCGAGACCGCCGACGCGTAGTCGTGAAAGTGAACCAGTACAGTGTTTCGACGTGTCATCCGCGTAGATCGACAAGTCCGAGGCCGTTACGGAGTGCGTCGAGCGACCATCGTCCGCGCGAGGCGACCATTTTGAGAACGACGCTCTGCTCCGACACGTCGCTACCGCTAAAGTGATAAGTGAACTGTCCAGTTAGTATTCCGTGAGTAAGAGTCAACCGAAGAGAACCACGGGCCGAGATGAACTGCCAGGCTCAGAAGGGTCGCAGGCGGGCGAGCCGCACGCCGCTGCCGAGCGGCGCGCTGGCGCTGGGCGCGCGGCGGGAGCGGCGCGAGGTGCGCGAGACACGCGAGGAGCGCTACGCCGCAGGCAAGTGGGGCTCCGCGCCCGCCGCGGCGGCCCTGCCGCCCCCGCCCACGCACTGGCGCCGCGTCGGAGAACGCTGCCGCGTCGAGCCCGACCGCGCGCTGCCCCTCAAGCTGCTCCTCAACGTGGCGTAGGCCTAGGGACTCTATCACTAGTGTTAGGGGCGGGACCCGCCGTTCGTGCTAAGTTTTTTATTTCGTGAAGCGACGCGACCGCCGGCGTGCGCCGCGGCGCCTCCCGGTTCGGCACCCGGAGGCGCGGCGGCGACGTCCACTAAATTCCGGCGTTAGGTATTATTTTGTGAAAAAAATTTTAGTAGGTAAGGGCGGCCGCGTGCGCCCTCGCCGCCCGCCCGTCGTCGCCGCGAGCCTCTTCTATAAAAACAGAGAAAAACACAAAAAAATAGAGGCGGCGGCGACGTCGGGCGGGCGGCGGGGCTCCCGCGGCCGAGTCTCGCGCCCCGCGCGCAGCCGGGCCGCGCGGCTCCGAGGGCTCCGCTGCGGGCCCCCGCGGCCGCGCGACGCGCCACTCTATTACAAGGCGCGCCGCCGGCCCCGCGCGGAGCACTGCAACGTTGCATTTCTTTCATAAATGAGGCGTTATTTTTATATTTTGACGAGTGTCGGGTGCGAGGCTCGTGATTATTTATCTCGAGACCAAGTTTGTTTGTTTGTAAACGCCGGGCCGCGCGGGCTAAAAGATACTATGCAGCGCAAAAAATTCCAGCGCGCACCCCGCACACACTGAGCTTTAACACAAACTGCGGCCCGGCGTCGTAAAGTCGTAATTCTAGTAGTAGTTTAAAATTGAAGGATGCTACGTCTGTTATTATTGGAGATATATATTGTGGAGTGCAGAGTAGACCTGATCTCAGCTGCGGCTCGCGCCGTTGGAGTCTCTGTGATGTACAAAAACGAGTATATTTGGAATTTTACAAGTTTTTTATAATTAGTTGTAGTATAATTGTGTAAGTGAAGATGGTAGTGCGGCCTACGTCGCTCGAGCCAGCCGCAGCGAACTTTCCCTTCCTTCTGTAGCCCGTAGTTCTACAGGTCTAATACCAAAGCTTATTCTTCCTGCGCTAAAGAAGACCGAAGCAAGCTGTTCAACCCGAAGAAGAAAGAAAAAAACTCAAAACAATTGACAATCAAGACCGAACAAAGAAAAAATTATTCAAGACCTCAAGAACTGACATTTTATAAATCCGGACTACATATCTACAGTCCCCGGACTGACCCTGTCCCCGTCCAAATTCCCCATCCTTTCCCCTGTCCCAGGGCTCTTCGGAGCCCGCCAAATATTTCTGAGTTTCTCACAGACTGTCAATCGATCGATCAATTGCTTCAAAGAGCAATTTTTTTCCTTAGCCCAAGAAAGAAGATTCTAGAAGATCACCAGACGCAGAAGTTGGCAGCTGGAGTGAGTTTTGTGAGTTGTTTTGCTTAATTTCCAACAATATCTTTGGTTGTCCACGCCCAAACTTGCAACTTGGATGGGAACTGCTCCCATACAAATTGGAGTCCGTCTAATAGCCCTTAGATGCCTGGTTTCATATTGAACGCGGGGTGATTATGATTATGAAAATGGCTAATATCTACTAAACTAGTAGCACTTTCTATTGTATCTAGCAACAGTAAGCTATAGTTGGTTCAACCAATTTGTCAGTAAATAAGAACCAGGAAAACCACAGAAATCTAATATTCTAAAAAATATTAATACATTTGGTCTCATTATTGGATTCGGAATCATAACAGGGTATTATTTTACATATTTAGCTTACTATTATTTTTTACTTCTCAACTGTCGGCGGTCCGGATCCGGGCCGCGGTCCGCCATTTGGTGACCCCACAGAAAACCGCCTAGGGTTTGGTCTGTGGGTGACCCCTACATATTATACATTTTGTATACCTATATTTTCTTCTTCTTACTTCGGGGATCTCGGAAACGGCTAACGATTTCGATGACATTTGCTAGGTCAGGGGTGACCAATTAGATTTTTCAGGGGTCCGGTTCTTAAGAGCCCACAGGAGTGATATTTCTCCATACAAACGTACTCGACTGTTTCCTCCGTGGATTTTGAAGCTAGAGCAATGATTTTTTCAACACATATTAATATTGTCAATATCTGTGTCGGACCGTTTTACTTTTTTTGATATTTTTGTTTTTTAAGGCGCTAGAGCCCTTCAAAAATGGCCAAAATGGCCTAATTGACTATGCCGCAATGAGAGGCGCGCTATTCAAAACTTATATCAATTAGCCAAAAAAGCAAAACGTCCGACAAAGATAATGTCATAATCATTTAGATTTCCAAATTTGGTTACGATTGGTTAAGTTTTGGAGGAGGAAACAGTCGAGTACGAAACCTCGATTTTTGAGATTTTTGCGCAGGATTTTTCGCCTTGTCCTTATCGCACTAGTTTTAGGAGCCGCTTCCGTTAGCGAGACGGGTATATTTACTAGAGATGCAACGGATAGTTGTTTGGCCGGATACCGGATATCCGGCCTGGACACTGGCCGAATATCCGGTATCCGGCCGGCGGAACTATACCTACCTATATTTTGAGTTTTGCAGGTGCGCGTCGTGCAGGTTTCGACCTGTTTCGTAGTGAACGTTCGCGCGGACTCATTTCTAGGATCGTAACGAGTTTTATCATGTCATTACGTAGTAAGTTCGTTTATAGTTACAAGTGCGCGCGCGTATTTTTGTGTAAACAAATAAGTGTATTGTGTGACATTGTTTACCAGGGATGTTGCGAACATCCGCATCCGCATCCGCAACCGCGGAACATCCGCATTATTTTCAACATCCGCATCCGCATAAAATCGATGCGGAGCTTATGCGGATGCGGATGTCGAACAAGTCGGTACAGGAACGTCTTAGCGGCGGCGTAAGTGCTAGGTAATTTCGTCATTACCTATAACGAAATCGTCTAGATCCAGAAAAGCCGGCGAAGTTACTGTTTATCAAATATAACGCACCTATATTCTTGCTCAAATAATAAACGTTTGGTTTTTTTAAATAAAAAAATACTAAAAATTTAATATTTGACGTTTTCTAAGTACCTAATCTTGACATCCGCATCCGCGGATGTGAGCCTTTAAAAATCCGCATCCGCATCCGCATCCGCGGATGTCAAAAAATCTGCATCCGCAACATCCCTGTTGTTTACGATTCATTTCTATCTACTATGTCGTTAGCATTATGACCGTGACTGTTTTTTGATTCCATTTTTTACCCCAAAATGTGTTAATTTTACTATCCGGTAGATATGAGCGCCGCGCCGGCGCGCCGCCGCCGCCGACAAAATTTTCGCGCCGCCGCCGCCGACGCTGCTCTACCGGCGTGGCATCGGCGTGACCTTGGTAGTTACTACTACTTTCAGAATCAGATAATATATTTTCAATCGAGTTTAGATCATTAACGGCGCCACTTCGAATAGTTTATAGGTATTCAAAAGGTATTTTAGGCCCATATAATTCAAAAATATCGAAAGCAAATGCAAACTTATCTGTTTAGTTCTTTGAGTATATAGCCTAAGGAGATGTGATAACGTAAACTCTTCGAACAAATTTTTTCGCCACTTTCAGCGGGGGGCGAGGTAAACACCTACAGCACACCACCAAAAGATAAGTAACTCAACAGACACAGATTTTGCTGTTGCGACAAACGCACACTACAAAAAAGTTCAACACATCAAAAATTACACGCACACAAACAGAGTTTTCACATAACTATGCAGCATACATACGAACATGATAGTGATGGGACACATCTGAAGAATGAGTCAAATCAGTTTGATGAATGAACTGAATTGTCTTATACTACTACTATTTATTATAAAATTGTAAAAGTGAAAATTCTGTACATTGAAGATATTAGGTAGCCAATAAAATGATTTTTTGTATGTATGGCTGTCTGTATTTATGTGTCTTTGTGTCTTAGCCAGCACGCACAGCTAAACTGTGGAATGAACTGTCGCCCGCAGGTTTTCCGGGCTGATACATAGGTAAAGATATCGTCCCATAGAAAATTTGAATTTCGCGTCTTTTTTTACTGACATTATTTGCTTGATCAGCTATATTAAACAAACTGCAGTGATTGAATGAATGAATGATTCATTCAATCATTCAAATGTTGAGTCGCTTTTTTGACTTTGTCACATCCCTTAAGACCGATTCGTCCCCGTACCACTGTATTCATGTTTACATTTTTCTGTCGTTTATGTATCGCAACGGTTTTTTCTTTAAATGGAGATTGTACTTCAATATACATTTAATAGTTATTATAAATACTTATATATGATAGGAAACGCGATCTTGTTGCGAATTTGAGCTATCAGATCGCCTTTTACACGATAATACTGCACAAGTCATCATTTTTTAAGAGAAACGTCTCGCGACACGGAACGATGTAAAATGGCGGTGAAGCGACTTCAAGTAGTTTTATATAACGTGTTTGAACAGTTGACCAATGTACTTTGCCGGAGGGGGTCGCCCGTGTATCACATCTCCTTAGGCTATATACTCAAAGGTTTAGTTTAGAGTGTTTAGTAACCGCGCTACTAGTCTTGGGGAAACGAAATTATTAATATCAATTTTAACATCAATACGCTTGTAATAAACATACTGATTGTGATTTCCTTCCATTTTTATTGTGGAACGTTCCACATTACAATTTATATATTGTATATACACTAGACATATGGCAATCACAATGAAAAAATTAACTGTGTCAACTCTGGCTAACGTGAGACTCTAACCCACATCTTTGGATTACCGATCCAATGCATAACTAATTTTGCCAGCTAACCATCCGTCATTTACCGCGAAGTTAACCATTGCAAGCACGGTTAAACGTCTTTAAAAGGTATAAAATGGGGTTAATTTTGAGATATTAAGCGTTTCCACATCTAAATGTCCGGCCGTTGTTGGCTTCGCACGGAAGGGCGTCGGAATCAGGTCTCGTTTAAACTTGGCCACTGTTCAAATTTCAAGCTTTGCTCTCTCGCAGCTCAATCTTTGGCCTTGCATCGCTCGCATGGAATTATACCGCTATCTGAACCTGCAAGTTTTTGGCCCTGTTTGGAGCTCAACTTTCGGCCTGTTTTAAAACGCTTGAGTATTGGTCCTTATCCGATCTTAGCTCCATTGCAGCTCGGCCTTTGATGTCGCACGAATGCGCCCGCAGGAAAGCTTTTTTTTTTTTTTTTATGATATAGGAGGCAAACGAGCAGACGGATCACCTGATGGTAAGCGATTACCGCCGCCCATGGACACCCGCAACACCAGAAGGGTTACAAGCACGTTGCCGGCCTTTAAGATGAGAGTACGCTCTTTTCTTGAAGGTTTGAAGGTTTGGTTCCAGATCTTTAACACTATGGCTTCAGTCTTTATCGGCCTGCGCCCTCGCTCTGCTCTCTTGCAGCTCGGCCTCGCACAGAAGCGCGCCGCAATCGGCGCTCCAGGCGTTCGGCCGTCAGCCAAGCTTACACTTGGCGTTCGATTCTTAGCCGTATGCTTACCTGCAGCTCATCCTCTGGCCTCGCATTGGGTGGCGTCGAAATCATGTCTTCGGTGTTCGGTGGTATCATGTGTTCGGTGTGGAGCTCGGCCTTGGGCCTCACTTTTTGACATAAATCGGTTTTGTTGGGTCGATATTGGTTAATGATGGAGCTCAATTTTCTTTGGACTGTTGACAAGACGTTTCCCTGATACAGTCAATCCGCAATTTTTAACTTAGCACAAAAGATAAGGGCCTCGCTAAGATCTTCCGGCCAGAGCCTCGCCAAGATTAAGACCGCCTCTGATGCCGCGCGATACCGCTTGTCCATAGTTTATACGATATAATTTTTTTTTTCGTACCATTATTCAATAAATTATTCTTGAGAATAAAAAATGCATTTGTTTCATAACTTTCTTACAGCAAAAACATGGCTTTTTGGTAAAATTTTGGTTTGAATTCTTTTTTTATGAATCGAAGGTGTTTCAAGGCCACGCCGCCGATTCGCCGCCGCCGCCGACCAATTTTGACCGGCGCGCCGCCGCCGGCTAAATGCCTATCGGCGCTCATATCTACTATCCGGTATCCGGCCGGATAGTAGGTCACTATCCGGTATCCGGCCGGATACTAAAAAAACCGCCGGATAGGCCGGATACCGGATAGTAACCGAATATCCGGTGCATCTCTAATATTTACCTAAAATATTTAAATCTCAGCTCCTGTTGGCTCTTAAAATAAAATGACCATCGCAGTCCGTTTTTCCTTGAGTTTATTAAATAAGCAAACAAAATAGTTCTGCGGACCGCGCTCCGCCATTTGGTGACCCCTGTGCAAGGTGTATGGGGGTAATCGGGGACGAAAAATTTATCTAGCTCGGTCTTTGGGAAAACGCGCATTTTTGAGTTTTTATATGTTTTTAAGCAAGCAAAGCTTGGTCTCCAGACTAAATACCTTAATATTTAATTACATAATAATATATAGTAACATAACCTCACCTCACTCACCACGTGTCTAAGTTACGGGCTCGATTCCGGAACCGCCGAACGCCTGAGTCATGGTCCTACAAAAACCGTTTTGCCTAACGATAGTGCGTCATTGGCGAAGGAAAAAAGTGCTTGAATCAACTATAGTCGTGTATTTTTATAATTCCGTGTTGAAAAAAAAATTGAGGGCACTTTTTTGATAAATAGCGGTAATATTCAACTATCTCAACCATTAGAGACGGTCCAATATACCTATAAAGTCTATTTTCAGGGTTCCGTAGCCAAATGGCAAAAAACGGAACCCTTATAGATTCGTCATGTCTGTCTGTCTGTCTGTCTGTCCGTCTGTCTGTCCGTCCGTATGTCACAGCCACTTTTCTCCGAAACTATAAGAACTATACTGTTGAAACTTGGTAAGTAGATGTATTCTGTAAACCGCATTAAGATTTTCACACAAAAATAGAAAAAAAAAAACAATAAATTTTTGGGGTTCCCCATACTTCGAACTGAAACTCAAAAAATTTTTTTCCATCAAAGCCATACGTGTGGGGTATCTATGGATAGGTCTTCAAAAATGATATTGAGGTTTTTAATATCATTTTTTTCTAAACTGAATAGTTTGCGGGAGAGACACTTCCAAAGTGGTAAAATGTGTGTCCCCCCCCCTGTAACTTCTAAAATAAGAGAATGATAAAACTAAAAAAAATATATGATGTACATTACCATGTAAACTTCCACCGAAAATTGGTTTGAACGAGATCTAGTAAGTAGTTTTTTTTATACGTCATAAATCGCCTAAATACGGAACCCTTCATGGGCGAGTCCGACTCGCACTTGGCCGCTTTTTTTTATTCGGTAGACTAAATGAATTTTAGTCTACCGAATAAAAAAATAGGCTAGTATATTTCAACCACAAAGGGTACCATGACAGGTGTCTTCTCCATATAATTTATAACGTTAAAACGCCAAATCTCTCACGAAAATGCACTGAGATGATGACATCTGTCAGCGTACCCTTCGGCCTTCCTGCTTGAAAAATACATACTATAGTTGCCAGCGTCCATAGGCTGCGCTAGACGGGGCACGCTTTTTGGCGACGCTGCCTTTTTGGTGGTAAAATGGCATCAGTACATAGTAAAAAAACAGTCGCTTCCCGCTGTCTGTCTGTCTGTCTGTATGCTTAGATCTTTAAAACTACGCAACGGATATTGATGCGGTTTTTTTTAATAGATAGTGATTCAAGAGGAAGGTTCATGTATAATTTGTTAACCCGTCCGAAGCCGGGGCGGGTCGCTAATACGCTAATAGTTACACTATACAGCAGGGGTCACTAATTAGTTTATTCGGTGGTCCGATTCTTAAAATAAAATCGCGGTCCGTTTGACCTTGAGTTTAATAAGCAAAAATAATAAAATAGGTCGGCGGTCCGCAATTTGGTGACCCCTGCTGTACAGGGTGTTTTTAGATTTTGCACTTTACAACGTGTGAATTGTGAATTCGAAAGCCCGTACCTAGGTACCTATCTAGCTCTAGAGCTAGTACTTGAATACCTACTCTATCAGAAACCGGCCGTAACCGGTCTCAATAACGGTTGGATATGGTGAAAAACAACCGGCTTATCTGCGGCTATCGTGTGGCCTATATTCAGTTATTCATCTTTTTATTGCGTACGGCTACGGAATGAGGGTGTTGTGTCATTTATTCAATTAATCTCTGGGAGACAGAGTTTTGCTCAGACAACATATAAAAACTAAAAAACGCGCGTTTTCCCAGAGATAAAACCTAGCTAGATCGATTTTTCGCCCCCGAAAACCCCCATATAGCAAATCGTTAGAGCCGTTCCCGAGATACCCGAAATATTATACATAATTATAAATAAATAAATAAGAGTATACAAGAATTGCTCGTTTAAAGGTATTAGATTAGATAGATTATACAGGATGATTGGAAATTCGCCGTTTCAAGGAATACGGCGAATTTCCAATCACCCTGTATTGCTACATAATAAAAACCGACCAAGTGCGTGTCGGACTCGCGCACGAAGGGTTCCGTACCATTACGTATTAGTGGCTGATCTCACAATATAAAATAAATATATTATTTTTATCTCTTAGCGGCACTTGTACCGTCCCACTAACCCGAGATTAACCGGTTAAACCTCCCAGTGTCAAATTGTACTGGTAACCATGGTAACTCCAGCTTTAACCGGTTAACGCCGGGTTAGTGAATGGTGCAAGTGGCCCTTAATTAGGATTAGATTAGTTAGATGTACGAACATTACGAACTTGCGTTTTTTGGAAGGGTTTCCACGGAAGACCAGCGTCAAGGTATTCATAAGGTGCCTTGATACCAAGCTGAGTGGAAACCTCTTAGGGACACTTGCACCATTAACTAACCCGGGGTTAACCGGTTAAGTCTTGGAGTTACCATGGTTCAATTTTATAACAAACTGATTGCGGAGGTTGCGGGTTCAAGTCCTGCCGGAAGCGTATATCTTTCCATTTTTTTCCTTTAATATTCAATTTGGGGTTACCATGATTACCAGTACAATTTGACACTGTGTTATCGGTTTAATCGGTTAACCCCGGGTTAGTGGGTTGGTGCAAGTGGCGCTTATTCTCTTATGGCTCCTCTACACGATGGGCCAACGCCGGCCACTCCAAGGGACGCATTTATGCGTTAGAGGGAGCAAGGGATATTCCTATCTCATTCTACCGCATGGCTGCGTCCCTTGGAGTGGCCGGCGTTGGCCCATCGCGTAGAGGAGCCATTAACAATAAAGTCGCGTCAAGATAATTTTGAACACCTCGCCCGCTTAGCAACTATTGCTGCCTACCAATAAAATCGGCCAAGTGCGAGTCGGACTCGCGCACGAAGGGTTCCGTACCATTATCTATAAAAAGCGGCCAAGTGCGAGTCGGACTCGCCCATGAAGGGTTCCGTATTCAGGGGATTTATGACGTATTAAAAAAAAACTACTTACTAGACCTCGTTCAAACCAATTTTCGGTGGAAGTTTGCATTTATTTTGTGTGAAAATCTTAATGCGGTTCACAGAATACATCTACTTACCAAGTTTCAACAGTATAGTTCTTATAGTTTCGGAAAAAAGTGGCTGTGACATACAGACGGACAGACAGACAGACATGACGAATCTATAAGGGTTCCGTTTTTTGGCATTTGGCTACGGAACCCTAATAAAAACGACAAAAAAATCACGTTTGTTGTATGGGAGCCCCCTTAAATATTTATTTTATTCTGTTTTTTAATATTTGTTGTTATAGCACTTATAGCGGCAACAAAAATACATCATCTGTGAAAATTTCAACTGTCTAGCTATCCCGGTTCATGAGATACAGCCTGGTGACAGACGGACGGACGGACAGCGAAGTCTTAGTAATAGTGTCCCGTTTTCACTCTTCGGGTACGGAACCCTAAAAAGCGGCGGTTCTCACGATACGCGTCGGTTCCCGGTTCCCGCACGCCCCTCCGGTCCAAGCGAGACGGTCTATATCGCCGTTCCGCTCTGCGGGAACCGCGTGATAAGTTGATAACCGACCCGCCTGCCGACTCCGCTTGCGGCCAACCGCCGCCCGGACCTCGCAACGTCGCGTTAGTAGACGGCTACCCGTCGCCGACTCCGGGTGTGTGTGTCAAAATTAGTCAAAATATACGAAAGCGGTCAAAAAACATATCACTCGAAAAAACTAGAAATCTATAGTTTGGACACATTGTGTTGTGTGTTCTCCTTCGTAGACAACTTTAGACAAATGTAAACCTTAAAGTAAAGGCGTATGGTTCACCTCTGTAGGTACCATCGCCCACACTGTTAACTGATAGGTCGTAAACCGTATTACAAAAGGGATAAGGTCCACCGATGGACAGTTAAGTGTTGCTGTTTGTATATCCCAAAGACTGTTGAAATAACATTGAAACGCATGGCGAAGTATGTTGGATATATATTTGCAAGAGAAGATAATGTCGAGAGCATTAATAATTAATTTTATTAAATAATTATTGGCTTTCAAAGATTTTTTAAATACCAGAGTGAAACCAAATGAAGAATTTAAACGAAAACCAACTTTATGGACATACCGCGTTGATAACAATAACGTACTTTCGTAACGTTACTTAACGTTATTGCTCGCAAGTCGTGAAGTGATTTATGTCATTCATTATGTTTGTGTCAAAAATATTCACGTGGACAGTGCTCTAAAATATGTATACATGTATTACATGTTGACAAGAGCAAAACTTGCATACTGGCCGATAGATAAGGTATTTTCGTAACGTACCTGATAACGTTTACGGATTGTGTGTCGCACGCAGCCATTTCACTAATTTGTAACGTTTTAGTTTTGTAACATTACAAAAAGCCTTGAAATCGTGAGACAGGACTTATGGACTTATTTAGGGCAAGCTGTTGATTAAAGCGATGGATTTCGACACGGAAAAGTTTATAAACGAGATAAGGAACCGGCCTACGATCTGGAACTCTAAATGCCCAGACTATGTGGACAGGGAACTGAAGTTGCAGGCGTGGAACGAGTTGGTGGACCAGTACGCTGCGGATGAGGCCCTGACGAGGGAGGAGAGGAAAAGAGTTTGTAAGTAGAAAATACGGTATTTCAATCAGGGATCGGATATCGGTATTTTTTTGTATGGGAACGAAAACGTAATTTTTTCGTTCTTTGCTAATTACTTATAAATTTCATTTCTAATTGGGCAATCTAATAATACGAAGTCGTTACCTAAAGATACAACTGAACCCTACATTTCTAGTACCTATAAAATAATTCGAAAAAAATGGTTATATATCGAAGTTATTGCAAAAAACCGGTTCGGATCCCTAATTTTAATACTAACTCTGCTGACGAAGTCTTGGGTTTGAATCCCGATACGGGCATATTTTTATTCCATGCTGGTGGCAATTAAGCACGAAAATGCGGGCAAACAATACTTTTTGGGAAACAATAGAGACCCGTTCCTTTTATGACGAACCTCTGGAAACCTTTAGCTGTCCCCCTAATTCCGCCCATTGTCACGTTATTTTATTTATTTATTTATTTGTTAGCCTGTTGTGTCCCACTGCTGGGCAAAGGCCTCCCTCTCTTTCTTCCATGCGTCTCGTTCTAGGGCAATATTAGGCCAATCTTCCCGAAAGACGTCAAGATCGTGCCACCATCTCCTTCGAGGCCTGTGCCGCTACGCCGCACTATGTTCGGTGTCCATTCAGTAGTTTCCTTGGCCCACAAGTCGTTTGGCATACGGCAGATGTGTCCGGCCCAGTCCCATTTAAGCTTAGCGGCTGTCAGGGCTACGTCGGCTACTTTACCTTACCTTCACGTTACCTTTGCTAAATAAGTTTCTTTTCCTGCAGGCGTGCATCTTCAGAAAAAATGGAGGAACATACGAGACTGCTTCGTTAAAACCCACAAAGCAAGAACCAAGCCTGGCAGCGACAAGAAAAAAGTAACGCAATACGCGTTCTACGACCACCTCATGTTTTTAGCCGACGTCGCATCTAGCAAAGACTCAAATAACGTTATTAACGTTGCCGAAATAAAAAACGAAGTTATACATAACGATGACGACGACCCACTGGCAGCTGTCAATCGGGTATATAAAAAGAAGAAAATTGAAATTCTTGTTGATCCTTTCTCGGACGGCGAATCTGGGACGTCTAATAATAAGAGAGAGAGAACGCAAGACAGAGATAGCGATATTAATACGGAAGACGAAGAACAGTTGTTTTTCTTGTCTTTGGTGAAAGAGTTTCGTAAGATACCGGACCATTTGCGGATACAAGCTAAAATAGATATTTTGAAAGTGATCAAGGACGCACAGTTTGCGGATTGGACAGGGCATGGGACTGATCCTCAATACTATTGAAGTAAAAAACCTCTTGATTCCGGACCAGGGATGTTGCGAACATCCGCATCCGCAACCGCGGAACTTCCGCATTATTTTCAACATCCGCATCTGCATCCGCATCCGCATAAAATCGATGCGGAGCTTATGCGGATGTCGAACATGCCGGTACAGGAACGTCTTAGCGGCGGCGTAAGTGCTAGGTAATTTCGTCATTACCTATAACGAAATCGTCTAGATCCAGAAAAGTCGGCGAAGTTTATAACTTATATTATTAAATATAACGCACCTATATTCTTGCTCAAATACTAAACGTTTCGTTTTTTAATAAAAAAAATACTAAAAATGTAATATTTAACGTTTTCTAAGTACCTAATCTTGACATCCGCATCCGCATCCGCGGATGTCAAAAAATCTGCATCCGCAACATCCCTGTTCCGGACTAACGAACTGGAATAACGATAGAAGTGATTAGAACTCAAAATGACCCCACGTGTAAGTGTATTATGATTTGTGGTGCGAGCGACTAGTGTGGCTAACTGTGGATCGCTTGAATTTATTTATTCTACTCAGCCGTCTCAAGGAAATAATTAAAATATAACTACTTGTTTCCAATAATGTATGGACTAAATAAAATAACAACATAGAGATGGATGCTCTTATAAACAGGATGTTTTTTTTTCCTCTAGCCATTCATCCAGCGGTCATCAGAATTAAAAAATAGTTATTTGTACAACAAGAGATCAAAGTTTGATATTTCTTCGAGTGCTTATTTTGAGTCCCGTGCAAGCGAAAGATTCTATAATTTAGAATCTTGAGCGTAGTAAGGGACTCAAAAGCGCACGAGATGTAAATAACTTTGATCTCGTGTAGTACACAACATTTTTCACCTCAGCAGTGAGAACATATTAGAGAACCCGAAAAATGTATTCCTTCTTCATCACTTACCTCTATTCACTCATGTTTTCTTAAGATATACCAACAATTAAATTTTCACCTCAGCAGCTCGAACAAGGGTACTTTGCTACTTAAAAATTGCTCATTTTGTCTCACTCAGTGAGCAAAATGCGATTTTGCTCACTGTTTTTAAGTAGCAAAGTACCCTTGTTCGAGCTGCTGAGGTGAAAAATCCTAAGTAGGTTAAAAACTTTAAAAATATGATCTTAAGAAAAAAATTTTTTGGCAGAACATTTAATTCTAATAAAAATAAATACATACAAAGATATGTTAAAAAGTCTTGGCTCATTAATACTTTGTATTAACTTATATTAATTTATAGTTTTTATACGTTACTCTGCCACCGTTTCATCGTTCACAATTTTCTCAATACTATACGAATATCCATTGCTTAAACTCTTCTCATCTCTTATCTTAATCTCAAACGCGGTTTGACACCCACCATCGGCAGTTTCGACGGCCGCCATCTTGCTTTCCCTTGCCGAAACTGACGTTTCGTTTCTCCTTCGCTCCAACTGTTTTTTCATTATCAAACTCACAATTTCCATCTGTAATTCCATGCTAGTATCTTGAGGAATTTTTCTCAGTAGACATGTTATGTATTTCCCAAATTGCTCGATTTCATCGTCGTTACTTTTTTTCTTGTATTTTAGTGGTTCGTCATCGGAGGAAGAACTTATTCTCCGCTTTTTGGTGCGTCTTTCTATGTATTGTTTTGGTTTGCTTGGTTTTTCGGCGGGTTTTGGAGCTCTTTTAGGGCTCTCCTCGTGCTCAAGGTATACAACTTCGGTGTAGACGTCTTCTTGAGCGTTGTTCGTCGCTGTCTCCTCCTCTGATTCCTGTATGACAAACGAAATGTTAGAAACACATAATGAGGACGTTTTTTGGGGAAAGCCACCCTCCTTTTTAAAGTCAGTTTAAAATATTGCCTTCTGATGACCGGGTACCGGGTAGGTATCAAATTTTGCTAGCTTAAATTTAACTCTATCAAATTGACAAAAAGTCAAAACTTAATTGGGGTTGGGGAGGATAGAGTAAAATACCTAGTACATTACGATACAAGTGCGAAAAGTAGGATATTTGCAACGAGTGGCGATAAATTGAAACACGACCGAAGGGAGTGTTTTAAATTGACACGAGTTGCGAATTTATTTAATTAACTTTATTTTCTATTTTCTCATTTACCACCCAAAAATGGCCTCCATGTTTAAAATTCATTTGTTTACGTTACATGTCCATCTTTGGGTCATAAACTTACATATGTGTGCCAAATTTCAACTTAATTGGTCCAGTAGTTTCGGAGAAAATAGGCTGTGACAGACGGATGGACAGACAGACAGACAGACGCACGAGTGATCCTATTAAGGTTCCGTTTTTTCTTTTTGAGGTACGGAACCCTAAAAACCACATCAAAATCCGTTGCGTAGTTTTAAAGATCTAAGCATACATAGGGACAGACAGCGGGAAGCGACTTTGTTATACTATGTAGTGATAAGAGCTACCTACCAACTCACTTTATCAACGAGCTTAGTGTGATATGGGTACCATAGCGCAGTACACCGCCTCGCCACACACTCTGTATGGTTGTTCGAAACTCACCACAATGTCAACTAGCTTAGGGTGATTATTCCTCAGATGGCTGCGCAGCGCGGATATGGGGACCATGGCGCGGCAGACAGCACAGCGCGCCTCGCCGCCCGCGCGTTCGAAGAAGCTCCATACGTCATCTTGCGCGTCTGACTCGTCTGTGTAAAGAAAAAAAAATCTGAGTTAATATGTACCTCGATCGATACATATATAAAGACAATAAACAGGCCAGAGGATCGCCAGAGGATCGCCCGATAATCTTTTGTTTCTGCTATTTGTAGCGTACGTGAGAGTTGATGGCTAAGCCCTCTCTCTCTTGCACAAATCGCGTTTTGTCGCGTGTTATAAATGTGTTAAGAATAAGTTTTTGGCAAAAATGTCATTTACAGTACATATGGGGCTACTTTTCCGCACTAGTGCGTAAAATAGCACTTTTCGTGCGTATGTCGAAGTCGAAACTTTAAAGTACCATATGTACTGTAAAACGTTGTGCGATACACGTGCGAATAGGTAATTCGCAACTCGTGTCGATTTAAAACACTCCCTTCGGTCGTGTTTTAATTTATCGCCACTCGTTTCGAATTTCCTCTTTTTCGCACTTGTATCGAAAATAACTATTTTGGTACAAGCTTTTCTCGCGGACTGTAGTTGAATGTTTTATTTTTTTAAGCGCCCTTGAAGTTGTGAACATACTGGGTAATTTTATCTTTCTTGGCATTAAATTTTTTTTTTATTCCATTCAAAGATCTAACGTTAGTAAATGTTACCATACTGAATTGGCCTATCTATCAGCTTTGCACACAAAAAAAATCAAGCATTTACCGCAATAATTCACGTCACCATAAATAAAAATCTCATCGTACTCGGCGATAGATGAAAAATTAAAAAAAATCATAACTCTGAAAATACGAAAAATCGTGGAACATACATGGGGGTGATTCAGATAGCCCTCTATTAGGTCCTCTACCTCCCAGCTTCAGTATATCACTACTTCTTGGGACACCTTGTATATTGCATTGTCACCCGACTTACAGCACAGCATACATACATTACATACATAATATATGCAAATTCTCAGCTCAATCTGAAATCGGAAAGTGGGTCACATTTGACCCACAATAAATAACTAACAAACTTACATATACTTACTAACTAAACAGTAACAGGGCAAGTTAAATAAAAGCCTGTAATAAAAAGTCATAAGTATGTACCTTATACCGTGTAAGAATAAAAATAAAGTCTCAAGTCGATCCGCAGAGTTGATAATTTGCACCACTTCTGCCTGGCGAACTACATCACAAATGGTTTAGCCGTGACTGACAAGACAAGGTGACACACAAACTTTCACGTTTCACAATAAGTGTCTTTCGATCTTAATATGGTATTAAGTTTTAAGGATGTAATTAGACTAATTAGTACTAAAATAATCGAATTTATACCTACTCAAGTATTTTGTACGTACGTGAGTTAAACCGTAAAATTAGCTTAGGTACGTGAAATCAGTAATTATATATACAAATACAATACAAATTTCTTTATTTCTTTAAAATACACATGGCCATGTTTTATTAGGGAATGGAGCCGCTAGGTAAGCAACGAATTGCCTGTGTTGGGGTGGTTGGCAGGAAAGGAAGGCACCACTCTATTATGGATAATTATATTAATTATGGATCAACAATGTAACATAAATTTCTATTAGGTACTATTTTAAACTCTTTATAAATTAAAAATTATCTTAAAATTACAAAGCGCTGGTGGCCTAGCGGTAAGAGCGTGCGACTTGCAATCCGGAGGTCGCGGGTTCGAACCCCGGCTCGTACCAATGAGTTTTTCGGAACTTATGTACGAAATATCATTTGATATTTACCAGTCGCTTTTCGGTGAAGGAAAACATCGTGAGGAAACCGGACTAATCCCTAAACGGGCCTAGTTTACCCTCTGGGTTGGAAGGTCAGATGGCAGTCGCTTTCGTAAAAACTAGTGCCCACGCCAATTACTGGGATTAGTTGCCAAGCGGACCCCAGGCTCCCATGAGCCGTGGCAAAATGCCGGGACAACGCGAGGAAGATGATGATGATCTTAAAATTACAATGTTGAGCTGTTTCTCAATGGGATTGGCGATTGGCAACTGCAGTCAAAATTTTCATAGATGGCGCCAGCATGGATTTTAGCTGTCTCTAGTTTTGTTCAATGAAATTTGGCTTTAAGAGCAAAAAAAACATTAAAAAAAAATACAATTTGTGGGCCTGACACTTCGTAGGTAACGGTAAAACCTATGCGGGCGCTATTTGTAAAATACTTCGACCGGCTAATCCCATTAAGTAGTAGTAGTTTTTCACCCTGTATAGGCTTGCGGTTACGTTACGCCCGCCTACTGCGGTAAAACGCGCGGCCGCCCGCTGCTCTCGCTCGCGCTCTCGATTTAGTTTCTTTAGTACCCCGCTGCCCGCCGCCGACGACGGATCTGCGCTGCGTCATCCGGGCAGCGATCAAAAATATATCCCGTAACAATATATGTACTAAGCCACAGCGACGCGTGGTAAAATCCGGACAGTGGTTCTAGAGAAGTACCTGCTACGTACTAACCGACGACGCTTGCAGTGCGTGACCTTCGCCCGCTACTGTGTTACAAACGCATCACTGATAATCGCAGTCAATTTGCGATACATTGCGGCATTTGATCGATGACTGAATTCGCTGCTCCTACTTAGCCAGTAACCCTTAACTGTGTGTGTACTCTCAAAATTGGAACATTGGGACGTTACCGGTCGCGGACGCGAGTGTCACCGTCGGACGCAGCGGAACGGCGGACAAAGAAAACTAAACGATAACAGTACCAGTTACATATTAGTAACGTAACGATACCGTTCGTTGACGTTATTTAATTGCTCATCTAGTGGTTAAGTAGTGAAATTATTGTATTTTCCATCATTTAGCCAGTCCGTAACGCCTGTATTAAGTTATTAACGCGTTGATAACGTTTATGTGTAACGTTAACACAACGTTATTAAATGGTGTGTCAACATTTTTAAATTTGCAACTGACACAAGTTTTACATGACTTCTAAATTAAAATCGAAGCGCAAGAACTTTTTTACTCTCGGCGAAATGGATTTTGACACAGAAGGTTTTATCATGGAGGTGCAGAACCGGCCGGCAATTTGGAACACGAAATGCGTGGAGTACAACGATAGGGAGCTGAGGTTGCAGGCGTGGAATGAGCTGGTGGACATGTATGGAGGGGACCAGGAACTGTCGAGAGCGGAGAGGAAACAACTAGGTATGTAATGGCCTCTAAACGTCACCGTCTCATGCGATTTGCGATACATTGCGGCATTTGTGGCTTTCCAATTACCGATGTAGTTTGATTACCAACTGTAATTTTATATTAGGTACATTTCTACTTAAATGAGCTTTCCAGTTTTCTATAGCCAGACTGCAGCTGACCATAATGACATTTAGTCTCTTATTTTATTTAACAAGCTTTTTTTTTCAAGAATAAAATTTTCAAATAAAAAAAATGCATTCGGATACGGACAAATAAAAATCAGAGAAAAACCACAGAACGTGTTAACCTTAATAATGATTTATTTTCTTACAGGCGTGCATCTTCGGAAAAAATGGAGAAACGTACGCGACTGCTTCGTCAAAGTGCACAAAGCAAAAACCAAAGGCTGCGACGATAAGAAAAAAAATCATTACGCGCACTATGACAACCTGCTATTCTTAGCAGAAACGGTATCTGGCAATACCGTTTTTAACGTTGCCGACTTTAAAAACGAGGTTACACATGACAATGAAGACGACCCTCTGTCAGTTGTTAGGTTATTAAAAAGAAAAAAACATATCGACCCTTTAGAGACTGGCTCTAATAAAAAAGAAAAAACCCAGGAGCGGGAAAGAAATGTGGCAGACGAAGAAGAAGACAGATTGTTCTTCTTGTCTTTGGTCAAAGAGTTTAATAAAATACCGGAGTATTCGCGGATACAAGCGAAGATAGATCTTTTGCAAGTGATAAAAGACGCGCAGCATTCAGATTAAGAGCCACAACAGACTGCCGCGAGCTTGGTCCGGTCAAAACATCTCTTTCTCGCTCTAACTTATAGATGCGTCCTTAACGCACGTACGGCGACTACCTTATGCCTACTACACACGTAACTATATAGCCGGTTTAAACTCTCGCGCGAGCCACGAGACGCGAGTCCACCATTTACACTCGCGTTCGGCTTGTCATTCGGTTATAAACCTTATGCCGTGCCGTTAGTGTTTAAATTATATTAGTTCGACGAGCTTGCGAGCCACGAGACGAGCCGCGAGCCCACCGCTTACACTCTCGTCTCGTGGCTCGGCTTGCGGCTCGTCTCGTGGCTCGCGCGAGTCTAAATCGACTAATAAATCGTAGCGATTAATCTGTGCAGTGCGATTTGCGCAGTTTTATCTACCATGTGTAGTGTCTGTGCGGAAAGAGAAGAGTCGTGGAATGTACGGGGCCCAATAGCAATACATTCCACGACTCTTCTCTTTCCGCACAGACTCTATGACAAATCGTTGTCGATTATCGTAACGATTTGTCATACACACGGTAGATAAAACTGCGCAAATCGGACTGCACAGATTAATCGCTACGATCTATAGTTAACGTGTGTAACCGGCTTGGAGGATACAACTAAACGGAGTAGCCATTAACAGGCTTTCCCCTCTGTCGAAATTAGGCAGCCAACGGTCATACACAATGTATGGACTGACGTTTATCTGACATGGCTATTTTTACGTTACGCATACATTTGACGTTCCCCTCCCCCGCAAAAATCGGCAGACTGTTTTGTACAGAAAATTACAGACATGGCGTCTCCGTTTGATTATATCCTCCAAGGTAGCCGGGGTAATACAAAACTAGAAAACTACATATTTAGGATAATCTGACATGAGCATTTTTCTTAAAGTTTTGTAATAAAAAACATTGATTTGGTGTCTATCTGTCTCATTTGTTCCTAACCGATCAGACTGCTGCTTTATTAGTTTTAGGGTTCCGTACCTCAAAAGGAAAAAACGGAACCCTTAAGGTTTCGTCACACAGAAGCACAGGCGCGTTTTCCGGGCGGGGCGCGCCGCTTTTACATATAAAACGCTCACGCCCCGCCCGGAAAACGCGCCTGTGTGACGGAAACTTTATAGCCGGTTTAGACTCTCGCACGAGCCACGAGACGAGCCGCGAGTGTAAGCGGTGGGCTCGCGGCTCGTCTCGTGGCTCGCAAGCTCGTCGAGCTAATATAATTTAAACACTAACGGCACGGCATAAGGTTTATAACCGAATGACAAGCCGAACGCGAGTGTAAGCGGTGGACTCGCGTCTCGTCTCGTGGCTCGCGCGAGTCTAAATTGGCTATTATAATTACTCGTGCGTATGTATGTCCGTCTGTCACAGCCTATTTTTTCATATAGCTTGGGTACGGTGACAGCTGTCATATCATTACAATACATATTTTGCGTTGCTTATGCTGGCCACATACGTAACGATAAATCGTTGCGATAAAACTGTACAGTCCGACTGTGCAGATAAATCGAACCGTGTGTATGACAAATCGTACGATAAATCGTTGATCGGTGGCAGTTGCAAATTATATTAGAAAAATCGTTGTCGATGCGTTTGCACAGTTTTATCGTTGCGTGTGGATGGCGATCGGTCATTTCGGCAGTACTTCATGTAGCTTGCTTGTGTGCGCACGTTCGTTCCTCAAGTAAATAATGAAAAATATAAAAATGAATCCATATTTCTCTTGGTCACGGCATCACGCGTGAACGGCTGGACCAATTTCGCTAATTCTTTTTGTCTTAAAATTGGTCAAGCAGATCTTGTCAGTAGAAAAAGGCGGCAAATTTGAAAAATGTAGGCGCAAAGGGACTTCGTCTCATAGAAAATTTGAATTTCGCGCCTTTTTCTACTGAATAGATTTGCTTTACTGTCTATATGTTAGTTATTGTCAGGAGAAGTTTCTTATAACAGAAAAAAAAATAAGAAAGTTGCGCGGAACATTAGAAAATTTAAGAAAACTTAACTACCATATTAACTTTCATGACATGGATAACATGTTTCTTGCGTGAGCTTCTGCGGAGAACTGACGATCGACGCCGATATCGGAGGCGTGTGGAGGCACTAGGAACGTTCGATTTATCTGCACAGTCGGACTGCACAGTTTAATCGCTACGATTTATAGTTACGTGTGTAGCCGGCATTATTCTGTATTTAGAGGATTAAAAGCCGTAACACGTTACCGCACCGCACCCATAAGTGGGAGCGAGAAAAAGTTATCTCTTTCTCGCTCTCACGTATGGGTGCGGTGCGAATGTGTTACGACTTTTAGAGTCCGTCTGGCTAACTTTACAACCGATTTGAATATGACAAAGTGAGGTGGTGTCGTTATAAACATTATATTTTCATAAAAATTTGACATTAATGATGACATTGTGAAAATGCGATGCAAAGTTATCTTGGCCCGACTCTAACCCTATGCGCGCACGAGCAACTTTGTCGCCGCGACTTTGTGTTTTGTCTCTGTCGCACTCAAGTGTCGAAGTCAAGTGCGACAGAGACAAAACACAAAGTCGCGGCGACAAAGTTGCTCGTGCGCGCATACCTACCCTAAGATTGTATGGAGATAACAGCTGTCGCCGTACTCAAGCTAGAATGAGAAAGTACCTATAGTTTGTCAATTGACTGAGAAAGTATAGTTTGTCAAGGGATTGTCTCATTTCAAACACAGACAGAGAGAATCATACTATCTTTGTCTTACACTAGTACTAGCACCCAAAAGCATGAGTATATAGTTTTTTTTTGTTATTATTTGCTGACAATTTGGTTTGACTAACTATAATACTTCTTATAAAATAAATAGGGGTTATTCCCAGCTGTTACCACCAGGTTGTTACCAGTGGTAACAACTGGTATTTTTATTCTCACCTTTTCCCGACGGCAAGAAAAACGCGGCCGATAATCGGACCACGATAACTTTGCATACAAAGTGTGGCCATGTCATAAATATCACTCTACCACACTTCGTTCTGTCAATATCTTATCTTTACACAGCTTAGATGGACTATTCATTGCATAGAATTAGAATAGACAAGAACAACTGTCAATCTTCAAAAGTGCGACCAAAAATGAAATGCAAGTGTGTGCGTAAATTGTCTATGTGAGATCAAAAATAGTGATGTCATGTTACAACATATTAATAATCTGTCGGTGTTTGATTGCTTTATCGACTACTTTTTCAAATGTGTTATTTTAAACGTTAAAATTCTACGACATTATGATGTATAAAATAACACCTGCACTGCGTGTGCTATCAAAATCGTTACAGCCTTATCTTAGTCTAACTCTTACTGTGTTGGAAAGTGAAGTTTAAATTTATTGCTAAACATCTGCACCTTCAAAAAGGTATAACAATCGTTATTATTTGAAGTCGGTTATAAAGGTTAATATCTTAATTATGTCTTGTGAAGAAATGATTACATAGCTATTAATATACCGAAAAGTTATCGATACTGTCATCTGAACATTTTGTCAAGCCCTAGTGTAAAGTAACAGTTTATGTTTTTACACAAAATATTTTAAATTATTGAGTAATATGATAAAATATTAGCACACACAGGAAGAAAAACTTATAATCAACAGTATAAACCGGCTTCTTACACTTTTTATGCTGTTAATTTGACAAAATATCGTTAAGAAAATTTCGCTCGGAATATCATTATTCCTCTGAAATAAGTATTTGCTAGGTTTATTTGGCCCCGTGACACTGAAATCCGGTACACTACAAGACACTATCTACAATGTATTTCTTTATCAAATAGTTTTCTTCCGAATTTGTGTATATTTTTCAAATTGAAAATTACGGTGATACGCTCTTGGCCGTCCGCGGCCGTCGTCAAACTCAAAAATGGTCACATTTTCTCATTTGTAGTCTGACTCTTTCGCACTCATGCGATGTTCATATACGTGATGGCTTCCCTTTCGCACACTTCAGCTGTCTGTCAAGCGCGAGCGCGAAAATGACAAGTCTGTGATTCATTGTGATAAGTAATTTTGTTTAGTTTGTTGACAGTTAATAGCTTAAGGAAATATTTGCAACACCCTTCTGGGGTCCATGAGACACTTATACTTTGTATTTTTTGTAAGAACTCTTTACCATGGTGCAATAAACGATATATTATTATCATATTATGATTATGTGGTAAAGAAAAACGCATATAAATTTAATCATTTATTTTATTAGACTCAGGTTTGGTCGTGATAACTTCAAACCTCACATCCTCAGGCACAGACGCTCCCGCGTCCGCTATCGTTATTGAGTATTGACTCTGTTGCTCAACTGAGTCTGAGCATCCGTTCTGACACTCAAACTGAGCATTCATTATTTGCTTCACAAACTCTTTCTGCAATCGATTCGAAGTCTGCTTCGGCAGTTCCTTTAGTAGCGACGCTATATATTTCCCGAATATATCTATACTGTCTTCTTTTTTTGGCTTTTTTAATATAACTTCGTCGTCGCTGTCGGAGTGTTCTAGAATGATTGGTTTTTTATCTTTATGTTTCTTTTTCTTCGATTTGTACTTTTTGTCGGATTGCATTCGGTTAATGCTTCCGTTGAACTCGTCTAGAAATACTTCGTCGATTGCTACCGGTTCGCTCTGAAAGGAAATAATCATGTGACGTTATCGATGAAAAGGGACCTTATTGTCGATGGAGCTTACGCCATTATTAACGATGCTCCGCTATAAATACAATGGCGCGCGACGCTGCGTGGCGTAAGCGCCATCGACAATAAGGTCCCTTTTCATAGATAATGCCCCATATTTTATTGTTTAACTGTGTAAGTGCCACTTGCACCATTCCACTAACCCGGGGTTGACCTGTTAAACCTGGAGTTACCATGGTTACCAGTAGGTACAATTGAAACAGTGGTACAGGGGTGAAACTCACGTGATCGTTGTCATCATTATCGTCTCCCTTGTTGTCACCCTCGCCCGCTTCTACCTCATACTCGTACAGTTGGTCGCCGGATGACAGAATTATGGTTTTTCTCTAAAACAAATAGTTTTTGTGAACAAATACATATGACCAATAATGACCAATTTCCTTTATAATTTGACGATGCGTGTTGCGGATGACATATGTGACAAAATGCATTTTAATTTGACGAAGCCTGAGGTGGACGAGCTTTCTGTATGATTTGCTTTGTTATGAATTTCATTTCGCTTCGCAATAAATTCTTTTTTGTTTTAATACATATCTGGGTTATTCCCATCTGTTACCACTAACTGTTACCACTGGGAACAACTGAAAATGATTGCGAATACTTCCCACACTGCATCGGCATTACGGAAATATGTATTTCAAAACAACAGGCACAAGACAGAGGAAATAATTAACAGTACCTAGTTTTTTTCAGATGAGGAAAAAAAAGTTTAGTAGGTACATAAAATAAGTTTTTTTAGAGGAATTAATGGCACTTAAATTTGGATAACCAATGTGTGGATGTCACATTCTCACAAGTGTTGTTATGTGAAATAAATTATGTAAATATTAAGCTTAAAATGTAAGGAGACTGTGCATAAAATACGAGTAGCACAAAGAGCCATGGAGCGCACCATCCTCGGCATTAAACTGCAAAACCGAATTAGGAATGTCGAGATCCGACGCTGGGTGACGTCATTGCCAAGCTTAAGCTTGCTTAAGCTCGCTTTTGTTGGGCGGGACATGTTGCTAGGCAGAGTGTTGGCAGGTGGACCAAAATGTTGACGGATTGGTGGCCGCTTACGGACGAAAGAAGCGCCTGGCGTCCGTTGGCTCCTTGGGTGGATGACGTTCAAAGTATCGCGGGGCACTTTGAGACTAGCACAGGACCGGGACAAGTGGCATACACGGAGAGTGGCCTATGCTCAGCAGTGGGCGACTGAAAAATGATGATGATGAAGCTTAAAATCATGTACTTATCTATTATCTCACCTCTTCTCCTGGTCCGGGTAGATTTATCAAAGGATGCTTCCTCATGAGATGTTTCCTCAAGTTAGAAGTGCCAGTATTGTATGAGAGCAGCTTCCGACAGACCAGACAGCGCGCCGCCTTGCACGCCGGGTCCGTGATGCGGAAGTATGGCCAGATGACGGAGCGCAGGTTTGGAGAGGGCGAGTCTGGCCTGTGACAGAAAACTTTCTTTTTTAGTATATATATATATATATATATATATATATATATATATATAAAAAACGAGTCTATGACCCTATTTGTATTGTATTGTATACTGACTTTTTCTCCTCATCGTCCGACAGCTCCACGTCCCCAACATCAATGTTATGCTTCCTCCGTAGATGCTTCAGCAGGACTGTCGCGGAGCTCTTGTACGACAGCGGCACTTGGCATACCGAGCATGTGGCTATCTTCTTGTCGGCATTCGTTATTTCGAAGTGCTCCTGAATGGGGCCGCATTGGAGCTTGTCGTCTTCCGGGTTGCTAAAATATGACGTGGGTAAAATAGGGTGTTATACTGTATTTAAAATGTATTATTTTACACCATGCATGAAATAAACGCACCAGATAATTATTAGGAAAACACAGATAGGAGTTATTTTTAAACACAAGTTCTAGATAGAAATATAAAAAGTAGGAGAGTTGACCGTGAGTGACGTCACAATGTAATTTTTCACATAAATTCCATATTAGCAAATCATTTTGAGTTCTAAATAAGTAACTGATTTGACTAGTAGGAAAATACCCTACTTCATGACGGTGGGTTGGAATGGTAAGGATATATTTTTCTGTACCTAGTTGATATAGGTGAAATTGTGGTTAAATGAAATTACACATAGTAAATAAGTTTTTAAAAGTATAGTTCCTTTTAGATGAAAGCTTTGGGAATGGGCAGTGGGTCTAATTTAGCTTGCAAGATTCGGCCCGAACATGCATACAAGTTAAATAAAAACTTGTAAAAAACGACCATTGATAGTTACAAAAAGATACCTAAAAACTGTTTATTTCGTTAAAGGGCACTTTGCCGACTTGTTTTGGTACAAACTACAGAAATTGTTTGTTTGTCAATATATTTTTAGGTTATAACAATGTAAACAATGCGAAACTTACACTTTATTTGCCTCATCTCCTTCCGAGTCCGTATCCTTGTCATCAAACATCTTCGTTTCCAAGGTTTCAATATCCCCATGTTTTCTTTTCAAATGTTTCATCAAATTGGAAATAGAAGATCGGAACGACATATGAGAGTCGCAAGTATTGCAAGCTGCGATTCGCTTTTCATCGTCCACAAGAGTAAAATAATTCCAGGCGACACTTGTTTTACGAAGCCTGGCGTCTCCATCACTAAAAAGTTGAAAACAAATAACTTCAACACATGAAAACTATTGAAATCTTCAGAAAGTATCAAAACACTAGGTATGGTATTTGTAACAGGTATTAGTTGTGCTTTTTTCCTAGTAAATACTTACCGAGACGCCATTTTGGTAACAAGTATATAGATATCGATACGTTTACTCGGCGAAACGTCAATACTTGTACGCGTTGGTCCGGATTGAGCGTTCTTGTTTGAGAGAATGTAGCCATTTCGCTCGTAAGGCGGCTGGGAGCGTAGCAAAAGTGAGGCAGGTATAACTCTCAGTGTTGTAAGTACGTACTGGAACACACTTGGCACGGATATTCTCTAGCCGCCTATAAAAAGGTCTTCCTGTTCCATTCTAATTTGAACTTTGTGTTGACAAAATAAAATTTCATTTTGCTTGGCAAGGTTTGACGTACGGGCGGCTACAGGATGGTATTACCCATGTTTTACCAATGCAAACATGCAAAATATAAGTTATGTTTTGTACAGTTAATTATAACAATTAACTTAATAAAGCATAGCAGTAAATTAAATGAATTGTTACAAAAAATTCGATCTTAAAATTATATAAATATCTTCCTTTTCACAGGTAATGTTTAGTCGTTAGCCGCCCCACCCACTATTATGCGTTACGCTGATGATTACGCGAAATATTTCTACTAGGTATTTTAATTTCAATGTCAGCTAAAGAAGAAGGTCGCGATCGATATAATATGCGAAATCGGTCAAGTACGTTCAGCCATCCAACATCTCGATGTCATTGATCTGATATTATTAGAATAGAAGTATTAGAACAAATTAAATTATTTTCAGAGAATATTTTAATTTGCACTGGAGGCCCTGGTCACTTTTTCTTAGTACCTATTTATTTACTTTTATTAGTAGATTTACTTATCTTATTCTTCTTTAAAAATGTCATCCAACAATGCAAATATAAAAATTACATTACACATACATAGAGAAAGGAACCAGATAAAAAACCGGCCAAGTGCGAGTCGGACTCGCGCACGGAGGGTTCCGCACCATCAACAAAAAATAGAGCAAAACAAGCAAAAAAACGGTCACCCATCCAAGTACTGACCCCGCCCGACGTTGCTTAACTTCGGTCAAAAATCACGTTTATTGTATGGGAGCCCCACTTAAATCTTTATTTTATTCTGTTTTTAGTATTTGTTGTTATAGCGGCAACAGAAATACATCATCTGTGAAAATTTCAACTGTCTAGCTATCACGGTTCGTGAGATACAGCCTGAGGGCCTACCGCGAACCACGTTCGACGTGTTACCTCCCTGTCACACTTACGTACGAATTTACAAGTGCGACAGAGAGGCAACACGTCGAACGTGGTTCGCGGTAGGCGCTCTGGTGACAGACGGACGGACGGACGGACGGACGGACAGCGGAGTCTTAGTAATAGGGTCCCGTTTTTACCCTTTGGATACGGAACCCTAAAAAGGATAACTATAGTTTGGCCAGGAACTAATATCTCATTTCAAACATAACAAGGTTAACTGGAAGAGATCCCTTTCATTCATCCCTTAAAGGGATAAGTTCGCCTTTTTACATTAGTACAAATGCAAATGCGAATGTTATTTTTCCTTTTTAGGATTCCGTACCTCGTGCGTCTGTCTGTCCGTCCGTCTGTCACAGCCTATTTTCTCCGAAACTACTGGACCAATTAAGTTGAAATTTGGTATACATATGTAAGTTTGTGACCCAAAGATGGACGTGTAACGTAAATAAATGAATTTTAAATATGGAGGCCATTTTTGGTGAGTAAATGAGAAAATTAAAAAATAAAGTTTTTTAAACTATATCGTGTTACATATCACATGAAAAAGCTCATTGTAAGGATCTCAATTTTTTTTGTTATAATTTTAGAATGAATAGTCTAGGAGTCATTCAAGAAAATAGGCAAAAAATGACCATTCCCCCCTTATCTCCGAAACTACTGGGTCTAAAATTTTGAAGAAAATACACAAAATAGTATATAGATGACAGGAAAACCTATTAGAAATGTGCAGTCAAGCGTGAGTTGGACTTAATGTACGGAACCCTTGGCACGCGAGTCCGACTCGCACTTGGCCGGTTTTTTTGTTTTCATTTTTGTACAATAAAGTGTTTTACTACTACTACACTACATAGACAAAGAGAATCATACTGGCCTTGTCTTACGCTAGTACCTACCATCGCCCACACTGTTAACACAGACAGTTCGTAAACCTTATTATAGTACGGCTCTTCTGAGGTGAACTTTTCGCTTCAAACCTTAATCTTTCAAACAAAGGCCATTGTATCTATTATCGCAAAATTGCTTGCTCCCGACTTAGCACGTGCCAGTACAACATTCATATTGAAAAACAACCGGTATCGTCATAGTATTAAGGTTCAAATTTAATGTCACTGATATTCTAGATATTACGTTTTGGTAGTGTAGGACGATAAACCGCCCCGAAGCGATACGGCGCTCATATTATTTTGATACTTAGTGTGGTGTTAAAAATGAAACGTGGTTATTTATTATATTGTTTTATTTAAATTATTAGCTTGCGGTGGTAAATGTAATAATTTACAAAGGTGCAGCTGCAAGCATTGTTATTTTTTCTTATCTTTAAAATAATGATACTGTGAAATTAGCACCTCTGATGTGATGCCGACGCATAGTAACAATAAAAACACTGATAAGGCAAACGTGGAGCTTTGAAGCGTACAGCTTTTCTAACAAAACGTCACGTAACGTGTCAACGGTCAGAAGAAAGGTCGGTTATAATATAAGAAAGAAATTGATTATATCTGATTTATACAAAAGGCATAAGGACCACCGATGGACTGTTAAGAGTGTTGCTGTGTGTACTAGCAAGCACCCAAAAGAAAGATATGAGTATAGTTTTTCTGTCCTTATTCATTGACAAATTAGATTTGCCAGACTATATACCTATGTATATGCTACAATAATCATAAACTCAACTTACGAAACTTGTTATCCAGCGCTTAAAATTACGAAAAAAGCATTAATCTCTTATGCCATTTATAAATCTTACCTGAGCTGAATAATAACTTATTTATACAAGTAGCTATTTATAAAGTTGGCAGCAGGCGAGAGAAAGTGGCAAACCTATATTTGGCAGGGATCTGCGTTCGTGGAATAAGCATGCGGTTTCGCGGAGCTATATTCGGAGATATTCAATTCCCCGTATAGTTTCGTATATGTATCTCTCTCAATTACTTAAAGGTTAGCTGGAAGAGATCCCTAAGGGTTCCCCACATATTATGTCAATGCGGATTCGGCAAAATCCCGCCGAATGCGCTTCGATAAATCTGGGGAGAGCCTTAAAGGGGATAAGTTCGCCTTTTTTTGTACACATATTTACTGTATTCTCTCTGTGTTATGTATAATGTACTTGTTTCGTGGTATAAAGTGTTTACTACTTCTACTACATAGGTAGGTACCTACTACTAATGTAAGCCGTAGCACTACCGTAGATTTACAACAGTATCTTGTAGACCTAATAGTATTCCATAGTCTGCAACCGGAGCGTCCGCGGAAGGAATTATTGAACTATACTAGACACTATTAGTTTAAAGGCCACGATGAATAAAAATCGACTTAGCATTAAAGTTATTGATTATCTTTAGCTTTACAACTCGTGGCCTTTCCCAACCGAACCACCGGCTTTGCCACCTTTGCGTAAAGCTGTAGTATAGCGTCTAGTGAAACTACAAACTTATTAGCAATTCGCTAAAGCGGTTACTGCATGAGGAAACAGTCTATTTTCGCTCGATCCGCGCATTCTTCGGTTCACTATAGCGTAGTTTCCTAATTGTGACGCAACGCATACGTCAGCGAGCGTTGAATAATTATATACTTCACACGCGGAACGGAATAACGGGTAAAAACCGTTGCACGAAACTGGTATTTACGTCCCAACTCTTTAAGATTTGAATTCAAACGTTCGAAATGTAAAATTCGGTAATACAGATCGGTTTTCCATTTTAACCCTTAAATCAAAAGCAGTAGGGTTAAATTTATATTGTCAATGTAAGGGATTTATAAAGTTTGGTTTTAGAATAATAGTGCGGTGACGTAGTATGAATTTACCAGACGTTTTGTTGCGTTGTATTTGAGCACAATTGGGGACGTGAGGACGTGACCACGACGTGACGTTTCGCTGACGTAGTTTTGAATCATAAACTGTTAATAAACTGATCGATTGATCTCCAGATAATCATAAAATAAGTGTGCTATACCTATGTATATCAGTTTGTGCTTCATAAAAGCATATCCAGTTTTCTGGACTATTTCTCCATTGATCCCCTAATCCAGCCATTCTCAAAGTGTGTTCCGCGGAACCCTAGGGTTCCGCGACACCCCTGCAGGGGTTCCGCAAGAATTTAGAATAATTTAGAATAATAAAATAAGCATAATTATTATGCTTATTAATAAAAAAATACACTTCTAAAAACTATTGTTTTATTGTAGGGTTCCATCAAGTATTTCGCTTTCCAAAAGGGTTCCGTCAAAAAAAAAGATTGAGAACCGCTGCCCTATTCCATCCCCGCTTTTCTTTCAATTCGGTCAACGGTCAATTGAAAAATCGGTAAACTATAAATTTGTAAAAAATAAGTTAAATTTGTACGGAAGTTACGGAACCATCAGCGGGTGAGTCCAACTCGCACTTGTCTGGTTTTCATTCAGTATACTTTTGGTAGTCAACTACCCATCGAGAAGCAGTTACCTAGTTTAAAAGATTAGGGTCTGACCACAAAAATTGCCCTAATTTTTCCCCTACTTTAACTTTACATGGACTGGTGCATATTAATCGATATAAAAATCGAGAGATTCAGCCGTCTTGCACCTGAAATCAATTAATAGTAGTTTGTGTTACAAGGGATCAAAATGATATATTTCCGTCAAGGGCGTACATTGAATCCTGAATGAAGCGATGGATTCTAAAGTATTAGAATCCTGAGCGTATAATGAGGGATTCAAGTGTTAACGCCCAAGACGGAATAATTTTGATACCATACTGCTTTTCACATCAACTATGAGGAAAATAATAAAATCTTAGTGTTGACACAATCTGATGCCTAAACAGATTATTCTGCGATGGCCATCCGATTGAGCCGAGCCGCGCGCGCGTCATGTATATGTATGCTTGATTAAAGATTTGTTAATGAATAATTACGAAGTTATTGATAAGTTGAGTGGATCTCTCTTTTTTTTCCAATGTTTTGATTAATTTAAGTAAATAAAAAGGTACTTTATAATAAAGTAGATCAATTAAAAAAAAATCCTGACATTTTCGTGTTCCGTCCCCATTCCTGACAAAAGGCCAAAATTCCTGACATGTCAGGAAAATTCCTGTCATCTGGTAACCCTACCGGCGACCTCTCCTCGTCCTCTCGGCAGTCTCGGCACCTGGTTAAATACTTATTTAAATAAATAAATATGTAATACCATGAAACATCTGCGTCTGCCGTTACTTGAGGAAAACAACATAGTTTTTTACCACGTTTTTATCGGTTTAATTAGAATGTTTAAAACTGTAATACTGAAAGGTTGGTATTTCATCATGTCCAATATCTTGGTCCAATGTGTATTTGCGTCTCACATACCTATGTAGGTATTGCTTAATGAGAAAATTAGACACAATTCACACAATGAACATTGAACAAGTGGAACCTTAAGGCTTCGTCACACAGGCGCGTTTTCCGGGCGGGTCGTGAGCGGAGCGCGCCGCTTTTACATATAAAACGCCGCGCCTGGAAAACGAGCCTGTATGACGAAGCCTTTAGGGCCCTTAGGCAATAATGACAAATAGACAAGGGCAGGGCTAATGCAGGTCCCCCACCATCAACACATTCCCTCGTCAAAAAAGATCACTGAACTCGTTACAGTATGTACAGTCGCCAATCAGATATATCGGAACGGTCAAAGCGCTCATAAATATCTGAACACACCTCTATTGTCAAGGCGTTGGAGTGCGTGTTCAGATATTGTCAACACCTTGATATATCTGATGGCGACTGTACAATCACTACATAGTATAAAACAAAGTCGCTTCCCGCTGTCTGTCTGTCCCTATGTATGCTTAGATCTTTAAAACTACGCAACGGATTTTGATGCGGTTTTTTAAATAGAGTGATTCAAGAGGAAGGTTTATGTATAATTTGTTAACCCGTGCGAAGCCGGGCGGGCCGCTATTAGTACAATAGGTATTATACAAAATAATCATAAAAGAGATATATGAATGCGTGAGATAAACCCTAAATTCAAGCTGCATATCATACGAAGACGACAAGCCAAATAAACTGCAAGGCCCAGCACGTATCGAATCAACCTTCTACCACCTTCTACACACGTTCAAATACGCAAGCAACAAAACATACGAATATCAACTTTAATCCCGAGGAATAAAGGTGTTAATTCTTTAAAGACTTTCAAGGTATACGTTGAAGTATTACTACAAGGTTAAAAGTGCGAGTGGCTAAATTTTGAACTAGATGTTTAATCATACTATGTTAGAGATAATTTTTGACAGCGCCGCCAGTTGTAACTGCATTTATAAGTTGGTACAGGTATCTTTGTTGAGTTCGTGGCCTTGAGTATAATTACATGGAATAGGTAAATGAATGAAATGTAAATAAAGATGTCAAATGAAGGATGTCCTAGAAAAATCTAGTTTAATTATCGTCTTATTACATAAAGTTGCTATTCAATATTCATGTAATGTAACTAGTCAACAAAGTAACATTTATTTAGATATATTTATGACATTAGATTCGTATGTTTTTGACTATAAGAGCGCGAGTATTTTCAACAAGTATTTTATAAATACTCATTTACTTATTGAACCGGTTGAATTCTACCCGAACCCCACCTCCCTATTGTCAAAAACGTCAAAATTTCGGTTACAAGATGCGTTCAAAAGTAAGTAATCCAATAAAATACATTCCGAAATTAACTTACGCGAAAATTAAAAATATTTTTTGGCGCTAAGTTTACCGCCTCAAACGTGACTGTTGTTTTTGCCAAAAATCCAGATACTTAATCGTTTATCATTTCTTACAGTTTTAGCTTCGGGTCGCGTAAACAAGCCATAAGTCCGAAATAGCGCGACATGAATAGTCTGAGTGGGAGATAACGTAATTAGATGTTCTATTAGGACTGTTAGTCATATCAGATCGCAGTTCAACTACACTTGCTATTTAAGGCTTCGGCACACACTGCGCGTTTTCCGGGCGGGGCGTGAGCGTTTTTTATGTAAAAGTGGCGCGCCCCGCTCACGCCGCGCCCGGGTAACGCGCCTGTGTGACGAAGCCTTTATACTGTTTAAGCCCCCTCCACACCCGTGCGCTAATCGCGGCGCGAAGCCACACACATGCAGTGTGGAGTCCACACTGGCGTTCGCATAGTTCACATAGTCTGGAGGGGGCTTTAGGTATTATTACATTACGATACAAGTGCGAAAAGTAAGAAATTCGCAACGAGTGGCGATAAAATGAAACACGACCGAAGGGTAATAAAACACTCCGATCGACACGAGTTGCGAATTAAAAACCTTTTCGCACGTGTATTGAACAACGTTTTACAGTACAATATCTGGCTGGGAGACCGAGCTTCGCTCGGAAAACATATAAAAACTCAAAAATGCGCGTTTTCCCAGAGATAAGACCTATAATAGCTAGATCGATTTTTCGCCCCCGAAACCCCCATATAGTAGATTTCATCGAAATCGTTAGAGCCGTTTCCGAGATCCCCGAAATATATATATGTCGGCGACGGATGGTCCCGATGGCGGTGGGCGCGTGGGGGTAGTACCTAGATGTATTACTTCACAGCCAAAATAGTAGGTATGCTACAAACGCATGAAATAAACATTCGGACTTGTTAACCATACTAGTGCCTACCATATTTTAGGACTAAGCGATAGAAATAACTAATTGCTATTTAGTTTTAAAAGGTGTGATTTGAAAATGAAAAGATCGCATAAATCCGTTCAAATCTTTATTCAAGTCAAACTACACCGGCTCCAACCCTACACCTCTGACTTGAGAAGATTTAACCCGGCAACAAACTCGGCGGGACACATCTTTTCAAAACAACACATAGTTTCTTTATTTTACAAAAGTAAGCTTATAATGGCACATAAGAAATCAAAATAACACTTGGAATAAAACACTTAGCTAAACGGTTAAAGAACGTGAGAATCTATAAGCTTTCAGAATAATCCTTCAGGTGTAAGCCTTCAGGAACGTAGCGAATTAGGCACGAGCTTGGCTAACGTCCGATCTCTAGCGCGGTCCGATCAAGAAGAAGGAAGCCAGTTCCAGCGGCGGAGCCAACCGCTCCCGCCTCCAATTCAAGTTGGTAAACCTGCCTGACCAGTCTACCAACATAACGACAAAAATGCCTGCTCGTGCCTACGTTCACTCAAGATACCCCTCTTGACGTTCCAAAGCCTTCTACCTGTCATCTTAGTTCATCAATACGCCAATAGATGGTGGCGTTACTCTCTACGCAACTTTAGGATTCCGTTACAAGCAAATAATATGTAGCCAAACATTGCTAATCGATTTTATACAGGCGTTTAAAGCTATGAACTGTAACACTGCAATACGTCCTTCTGGTGTCTCGCTCCGACATATAAATAAATATTTAAGTACATACATAAATAAACAAGAATTGCTCGTTTAAATGTAAGTAAGTATTAGATATAATAAATTACACATGTTCTTTAAACATTCGACATACTTAATCACGTATTTATTGTGCTAGTTACCGCTTACCGCACTAGGGCGCGGCGGTAGGCCAGTGCGGTAACTACTTATTGCACATATTGCAATAGGTACTGTGGCGCCATGTACATGGCGCGTGATCATAATATTCGGTCAGGCTTTTATCTGTATTAGTGGCCCTCCCGACCCGACTGACTTGTTCCTTTGTCTTATTTCTGCAAGTATTTATAACTTACGGAAGTTTCACGCTTCCTCGTCCGCTATCTTGGTTTGCATTTCCTACTTATAATTGATGTTGTGTATTCTTGACAATCCATTGAACCTGTCTGTATGATAATTTGTAATACATAATTCTGGTTCTGTCGTGAGTCGAGAAACTCGTGCATAACTTTTATACGAAATAACTTAAACACTATTCGAGCATTTAGAAAGATTTTAGAGCGACACAGAAGATTTTTTTTTTTCGATTTTTCGGTGTTTAGCGGCGGCCACGGCCTCGCACTTATTAGAGGGGCCGGGAAAACACGACCGAAGGGAGAGTGTTATAAATCGTACAAGTTGCGAATTACCTATTTCGCACATGTATTGTACAATTCGTACATCGTTTTACAGTATATATATATGGCCCTTTAAGTTTTCGGCATAGTTACGGAATGCGCTAATTATCGCACTAGTGCGGTAAAGTGTGCTGTAAAGAAACCATTATTCGACGCGAGAGCTATTACAGTTCGAGTAATTTCGAACCACGAACGCGTTTCAAATCATATCATGTTCGAATTCGAATCGCACCGCACGGGTCAATCGTCCAACGACCTTGGTCGGCACTCGGCTGGCAGCGCCGTCGGAACGAGGCCGTTTGCGACACGCCCGGACGCCATTTTGTATCGGTCGGCGCCGTCGGCGGCGCGCACTCGACATGACGACCATCGAGCGAGACGTTCTGAAGGAGTTTATTCAGGTAAATATTTGAGTTTTTACTTTCCTTTTTTGTCAACTGCGTTTTCTAGATTACAGCAAAAATTACAGTTCGTTTGGACAATATACTGCACCCAATTGTACTGCGTTTGACCGAATTTCGTACTAAAATGATACGTCGGTTCGATAAACTGAGAGTACTGACTGAGACAATGATTGAATATATAGTGAATGAAGATATAGTCTGTGCGGAAAGAGAAGAGTCGTGGAATGTATGGGGTCCAATACATTCCACGACTCTTCTCTTTCCGCACAGACTCTATATATGAAGGTCGAATTTAGGGTTGCCAACCGTAATAATATAGTAAGTATCTATCGTTCTATATTTGACCTAGCGTACCTACAATTGAGTTCATAAATGTACAGTACCTATACATTTCTTCACATTGCCACAGAATAAATAAATAGTACTAGGTACAGAAGACTCACTCTCTATCAAAACGCGTCTTTTTTTTTTTTTTTTTTTTTATTCTATACTAAAATCTTATAATAAATCAAACAGAAAAGTGCCGTGAAACCCTATCGGGTTTGTACCGACACGACATTCGTGGATACATTTTACGTTAAGCATTGTTGTGATACATGGGATAATCGATATTTATATAAAATTACAAGTGAGATTACTTAAATTCTACAAGAGATAAATTAGCGGGTATAACTAAATAGCTCCCACTCGAGTACACAATCGGCCGTGCATTCCTTATCGCTGTGCGGTTTACGTGTCAAGAAAGTCTTAAGCGGCTCAGGTTTTCCTTAAGGCGTATGCCATTAATTGAGTACCGAGTTTGAGTATGCACCGGGTGGGGCGTGCAGCGGTTACAGGATGATCTAATTTATTCAGTTAAAAACTTCGGGTAAGAGTATTTCAATTATTGATGGATATATTAATTATGTAGTTATTATAAAGCTTTTTTATTATTATAACGTTTTAACATTGATTATTTACCTATATTTATTACATTGATATGGAGAACAGATTGAGAAATATATGAATAGGTATATATATATATATATATATACATACATACATATGTATGTATGCTTTATGTAGATAAGTTTATGTTGAGACTCCATCAAGATAGTACTTATTTAGTAAATTCTTTTTATTTTTCTCGTTTATAGTGTTTTTTAAATTTATGGGTAGTTCGTTAAATAATCTTGGTGCTATATATGCTATTGTTCTTTCTCCGTATTTATTGTTACTGTTGATAGTTGTGACTTTCTTTTGAGAAATCTTTCTTATATGCATTTTTGATTGAATTGGTTTCATTATTCGTTTGTTATGAATGTTTTCCATTAAAATTAAGAATTTTATTTTACATTGGATGGGCATAACTTTACAAAATTTAAACAGTTTGCTATAGTCGTCTCTAAATTGATCTTTTATTTTTCTGGGAACTATTAGTTTTAGTAATCTTAGTTGTAGGTTGTATATTTTATCTAAGTAGCTTTTGAACGTTCTGCCATAGCTTGTAAGCCCATATGCTATGATTGATTCAGCTAGTGCATTGTACATGTTAATTAATATTTTGTATGGTACTTTATATCTAATGACTGAAAACTTAGAAAGGATTGCTCGCAATTTATCGCATAAGGCATCAATGTGTGGGCCCCAATTAAAGCGTTCATCTATAATAACCCCAAGATATGAGGCTTGGTTAGTCTGCTGTATTGTTGGACACGAACATCTAGGAGAGCTGTCGTTCAGTGTATGAAGACAATTATGTTTGTGAGCTATCAGGTTAATATTCATTGGTGTTAATCTACGACCTGAACAGATATGTATTAGCTGGGTTTTTTGGGCATTCAGCACAAGTCCTGCATCATGGGACCATTTGCTTATGTCGGTGAAGTCAGCTTGCAGTTTCTTAAGGGCCACATTTAAGTTTTTGTCCGATATGACCAAACACGTGTCATCTGCATATTGGTAGATGGAACAGTGTTTTATTACACTACCCGCATCATTCACGTACGCTAGATAATGTAACGGACCGAGTACTGATCCTTGTGCTGTGCCGATTGTCACGTCAACTTCTTCGCTCATAGAATTACCTATTTTAACTTTATAATTTCTGTCGCTGAGATAATTTTTACACCAGTTAAGTAGAGGTCCCCTTATACCAGTGTTATCTAATTTTTCTATTAATAGATCATGTTTTAGCGTGTCAAAGGCCTTACTATAGTCTATCAATACTAGGAGCACATGTTCTTTATTATTTAAATGAGTATTTATTTCCTCTGTGAACTCTGAAAGAAGTAATGTTGTACTTTTTTTGGGCCTAAATCCGAATTGCCTATCTGTAAGTATGTTGTGTGAGTCATAGAAGTTAAATATTAAGTTAGATATATATTTTTCAAAGATTTTGTCAATTATTGGTAAAATTGTAAGTCTGTTACGATCAGCACAGATATGGCCGCTAGGTGGCGACAGCGCCACGCGCGGCTTATGGCTTTCCCCAAAATTGGGGTGGAACGGATGTACTTTTAGCTAGCTGTAGCAAAGCGACGAAATCGCGGAGTGGGCCACGCCTGACATTGCAATAAGGTGAAAACATGTAAGTGTAAACCAATGGACTGGTTTAGCACTCAGGTTATGAGATTGGGTGTGAAAAGACACAACACACTTGATAACAACTATTTATTGTCTTGCACCTTCACACTAAACAATTCACAAAAGCATGCACTACGGTCACTTGCGACTGCCGAGAAACGAATGCCCGGTTAAACTGTAACGGAAAGACGTCATAGCCGTCCAACTTGTTTGTGATTGGCCGTCTCGACAAACTGTCAATACCGGCCATTCACGGATAGTCAATACAACGACTCCTTAGCACAGACTTGTCATTTTCGCGCTCGCGCTTGACAGACAGCTGAAGTGTGCGAAAGGGAAGCCATCACGTATATGAACATACCATGAGTGCGAAAGAGTCAGACTACCAATGAGAAAACGTGACCACTTTTGACTTTGACGACGGCCGCGGACGGCCAAGAGCGTATCACAGTAATTTTCAAATTGAAAAATATACACGGATTAGGACGAAAAGTATTAAATAAAGTAATTCAGTGAAGATTGTGTCTTGTAGTGTGCCGGATTTCAGTGTTACAGTGCCAAATAATCCAAGCAAACACTAATTTCAGAGGATTTATGATATTCCTAGCGAAATTTTCATAACGATATTTTGTCAAATTAACAGCGTAAAAAGTGTAAGAAGCCGGTTTATAAAGTTCATTATAAGTTTTTCTTCCTTTGTGTGCTAATATTTTATCATATTAGCCTATAATTTAAAATATTTTGTGTAAAAACATAATCTGTTACTTTACGCTAGGGCTTGACAAAATGTTCATATGACAGTATCGATAACTTGTCGGTATATTAATAGCTATGTAATTATTTCTTCACAAGACATCATTAAGATATTAGCTTTTATAACCGACTTCAAATAATAACGATTGTTATACGTTTTTGAAGGTGCTGATGTTTAGCGGTAAATTTAAACTCCACTTCACCAACACAGTAAGAGTTACATTAAGATAAGTCTGCAACGATTTTGATAGTACACGCAGTGCAAGTGTTATTTATACGTCATAATGTCGTAGAATTTTAACGTTTAAAATAACACATTTGAAAAAGTAGTCGATAAAGCAATCAAACATCGACAGATTATTAATATGTTGTAACATGACATCACTATTTTCGATCTCACATAGACAATTTATGCACACACTTGCATTTCATTTTTGGTCGCACTTTTGAAGATTGACAGTTGTTCTAGTCATATTAATTCTATGCTCCTTAGTAATATACTGACTAATGGACTTACATAAACTGTCATTCAATAGAACTTGCGAACTATGTAAACAAAAGTTACTAGTAATTTGACATTTAGTGTCAATTTTAGTATGGCGGTTTGTTTACATAGTTAGCAAATTCTATTGAATGACATTTTATTTATAAATTACATAAGTATAGTAGGTTGCCTACATTTTCATTTTAAGGTTAACATTGTATTGAGGTGACATGTGTTTGAAAAATACTATAATTGACATAATTGTTCAATGGCTCAGGATCAGGTTCATGTTACTTACATTGCTAAATTGATCCTTCAGTTGACATTAATTTAACCTTCATACGTCACACGTAACCGCAAACGCAAATAGCGGTCAAATCGAAACATCGTTACGCTGCGCGATATCGAAGGTCGCAAATTGCGGGCATCTTTTTCTGTCACTCTAATTACGCCTTCATTGGATTAAAAGAGGAAGACCCTCGTTTTCGCGGCAGGCCCCCTTGTATCTGCTTCTCTATCGCTCTTGCATATTAGAGGCAGATAACAACATCAAAATTTTCGATGTTCGAATTGGACCCGTAAAGTTAACCAAATTAGGGATTAGCTTATTTTTACGTAGGTTTCATTTTAATTTTAGGGGTCCCTTAATAATAAATTCGTTTATTCAAAACAACCTAGGTCCAACACAATCACATTACAATTTACAATTTACACAGGATTAACAATAAAATAATGAATAAAATTTCTATAATTATAAAATATTAGAACATTCCTGACATTTATAAAAATAAAACAACCAAATCACACTTAAAGTAAAAATAAACTGTTCAGTTAAAAATAATAAGTTAGGTAGGTACTTAAATTAGAATAAAATCATTAAATTACATTATTCATTGTACATTATTGAATTGATTGAAGCAGGGTTTGGCAACCTTTTTTGAGTTTATCCCGGAATATTTTTCTTTTCTTTAATCTTAGAATTTTTATTTATTTTATTTAAGTATCTTGTTTGGTAAATTTCTATTTTCAACGGTGATGTTATCGTTTAAAAACATATGATATGATATGATTAAATGCAAGGAAAGTACTATTACGACATGCGAAATTGCGTAATAGATATACTTTATTGCAATGGTATAAGGTTTACTTTTAACAATAAATTATTTTGCTTATTCTCAGATAGCGAAAGATCAAGTAATTTGACCCCTGAACTTATGATCTATGTTTTGAACGGATGTCTAGATGTTTTCTTAATTTTCTTATCTGCAGTCTTATCAGCGACGATTATTAACATGTTTTAGACCGTTTTTATATTGCCGTTATCTCAAAAGATTGTTTTTATTGCAATGTGTTTTAGCGTTGCACTGTTTTCTCTTGCGTTTTACATATTTTGTTATATATGTAATTAATCTTAAGTATGTAACGAACCTGTACTCCGAGATAAAGATATAATTATTGTATCACTACATAGAATATAATTATTGTATAAAACAAAGTCGCTTCCCGCTCTCTGTCTGTCCCTGTGTATGCTTAGATCTTTAAAACTACGCAACGGATTTTTAATAGATAGAGTGACTCAAGAGGAAGGTTTATGTACCTATGTTAAACCGTGCGAAGCCGGGGCGGGTCGCTAGTTGTATAATAAGTATTACTTCGATCAGATTTCAATAAAAACAGAGTATCAAATAAACCGATTTGCCTTATTGAAGTCACAAATTGTCACATTCTCAATACTTTTGAGTGATTTCAACATATAACTGTATACGTGTTCCCATCAGGCATACCACGACAACCCATGCCTATGGGACGTCACTTCCGAATTATACAAGAACAAGGACATGAAGCAGGTGGCATGGGGCGAGCTCACCAAGATACTCAAGAAGCTGGACGAAGATGCCAACGTCAGCTCCGCCAAGAAGAAGGTAATAACAATAATAATGCAGGCCACGTAGCCAACATGCCAATCACTAACGCTCCGTAGCCATCGAAACGCAACTGTCACTGTCGCTCTAATATGGAAGAGTGATAGAGAGACACAAAGCGTTTCGTTATCGAAGCGATAGCGATTGTCACATTGTCTAGGCCGGCAGGGCAGCTTGTGGCGATCTATTGGGGAATAGCGAAGAAGCGATGTTCTGTCAAAAGACACAGGAGTCCGCTTGGTGTACATCAGTCGCCATCAGATATATCGGAGCGGCTAAGGCGCTCACAAATATCTGAACACGCCTCTATTGTCAGAGCGTTAGAGTGCGTGTTCAGATATTGTGAAGACCTTGGCCGCTCCGATATATCTGATGGCGACTCACACACATCACATCTCATTAAGTATTAAAATAGACTACGTATTGCCTTCGGATCCTCGCGCATACTTCCCAAATGTCCGGAACATCCTTCCTTGATGCCCTTATTTCCTTAGGGTCGTTGATGGGTGGGATGGGGTCATTTATTCCTTCCTTGATTTCAACCATGGTGTTGTAGAGGGCTGATAACTAATCAGGGCACTAAATTATATATTATATATACAAATTATATTGTGTAATAACACTAATAACAACTAATAATCTTAATTAACACTAATAATTTGTTTAAGGTGGATAATTTGAGGTCGGCGTACTTCAGGGAAGTAAGGAAGGTTGGTATATAATCACTGCAATACGTTTAACTAGTCATCGGTGAACCTTATACCATCGCAATAAGGTCGACGAATTGCCAGTTAACAGTGCGGATGATGGTAGATGGCAAAGTATAAGTAGCGTTCCACAGAAATTGTCCTCGCAACGCTCAAGATTTCATTTTTCGAACCATTCACTACGCTCGTGGTTCAATTTTGGAATCTTTCGCTTGGGGGCTATTCATAAATTACCTACGTCATTTCAAATTAGGGGGGGGGGGTCTGGACATCGGATGATGGTAGCATGACGTAGGAGAAAACGGGATAATTCGAAGCATGATTTTTGGATGATTTTAGGGGGGGGGGGGTTAAAAATCGTCAAAAATAGATGACGTAATTTATGGACAGCCCCTTGCTCGGGAATCAATATTAGCAGGTAAACAACAACAACTTTGCCCTTTGTAAAACAAATCACTATTTTTAGGTGCGAGCGTCCAAGCTGAAGGCGCGAGACGAGAAGGACATATTCCACCCGAACCTGTGGTACTACAAGCTGATGTGCTTCTTGGGTCCTAGTCGGTCGACACAGCAGTCTACGTCGTACTCTTCAGGGAGTTCAGACCCACTCCAATGTGATAGCAAGCAAGATTCAAGTAGCGATGAGGTAGATTATATCAGTGTTTTCACTTAATTCTACTATCTTGAAGTTGGTCTTCTGCTATGCCTACCCTCCATTTTTTCTAACCTCAAAATAGTGGTAATTAACTTTTTCTTTCGAAATGCTTAGGGTTCCTATGATATCTAATTGCGGTACAATAATATGTTAACGAACTATAATTCAGTGCATAGTTACAGAGGGGCTACCGCGAAAACCGAAAATCGCAAATTACGGGGATCTTTCTCTTTTACTCCAATAAAGGCGTAATTAGAGTGACAGAGACAGATGCCCGCCATTTGCGAAATTCGGTTTTCGCGGTAGGCCCTCAGCATAATACTTAGTAAGATCAGAATAATGTTAGCTATGAAACTAATACTAGCGCTGGTCTTCCGTAGGGGCCATTTGGAAAACCTAAGGTATTTTTGAGAAAGTTTTTACCGGTGGTGATACTGGTGATAGGCTCAATTACTTGTATATCACTTGTTTTCTTGTATTAAATAAAATAAATAAAACCTAAATATTTTCCAGGAATTAACAGAAACCCCAGCAACAAGAAGGAAAGCAAGCAGCGCTCGGAAAAAAAGAAGAGCATCAATAACTAGAACACAGACTTTCGTCGAGCCTTTACAGTTTCGCGAACCAAAACACGTAGAACCAAAAGCAAAGGAACCCAACTACTTCGGGGTATACGTAGGCGAGCAATTAGAACAGGTATCCTTATTCCAAAGGACTGTGGCGGAGAAATTGATATCCGAAGTCCTATTCCTGGCGAAAACGGAGAATTTGAGCTACGAGTCGAAGATCGAAACACCTTCGAAGAAGGAGTCGTCAGACGGTCTGGAACCAGAGTATATCGTGATCTCGTCTCCTCGAATGGAAGAGGAGAAGGACCCTAGCGAGTCGACGCTGTTAAAGGAATTGTTGACTGAGGGAAGAAATAGGAAATAGACTGATTAACACATTCAGTGACGAAAACCCGACTATCGGGTATTTTATGATTTCGTGCCCAGTCTGGACGACCCGAGGAGCTACCGCGAAAACCGAATTTCAATTGCGAGCATTTTTCTCTGTTACTCTAATTAATCTTTCATTGGAGTAAAAGAGAAAGATACCCGCAACTGAGCATAAAGTACAAAGCTCAAGCTTTAAATGATTGTGATGAGTATTAACATTATGATTAATTGAAGTGAATTGGTGTTAATTAATATTAAAATTAAATATGTTGATAAGTCCACATGTTTTTTAACAAGCAAATTGTTATCACTATAGTTCCCACATGATCACCACAGTTTGGTGATTTGTGTCGAGAACAAAATAGCCAATATTAATAGGCTCCTATAGGCGGTTTTAAGTAAGTACATTATATGTATCACTCACTACATAGTATAAAACAAAGTCGCTTCCCGCTGTCTCTGTCCCTATGTATGCTTAGATCTTTAAAACTACGCAACGGATTTTGATGCGGTTTTTTTTAATAGATAGAGTGATTCAAGAGGACAGTTTATGTATAATTTGTTAACCAGTGCGAAGCCGGGGCGGGTCGTTAGTTAATACGTTTTTTTGGTGGCATTAAAATATTTTGAGGTTTGAAGTTTTCTGTGTGTGACTCTTCATAGAACGGTCCGGGTCGTTCATAGAATCGTTGACAAATTCATGTGATGCCTTCATTCTCCGCATCGCCGCGCCGGCCCAATTGGCGGCTGGCCGTTCCGGGTTCTATTCCCGGACGCGGACTACATAACAAGGAAAAAACATGGAGCTATGTGATATTAGCTACCTAAGACTCCACTGTCCGTCTGTCTGTCTGTCACCAGGCTGTATCTCATGAACCTTGATAGCTACACAGTTGAAATTTAAGTAGGGCTCCCATACAACAAACGTGATTTTTTGCCTTTTTTTGCGTAATGTTAAGGAACCCTTCGTGCGCTAGTCCGACTCGCACTTGGCCGGTTTCTTTAATGTAAGTATTCCGAAATTTAAAGATGGTGCATAAAACTTTTTCACCATAAAAGGAAGGTTCGATGCAAAAAAGGTTGCGAACCTCTGGCGTAAAAAGATCGAAGCGAGCAAAGAGAGTGCATAACCTCCTCCTTTTTTTGAAGTCGGTTAAAAACTACACACATCCACAGAATAACTAATAGTACTACTCCAGCTTTTTACAAGTCACAAGTTTTAGCTTTTGCTCGAGTCAGCAAGTGCATAAAAGTAAGTACTGTTGTTAGAATAGCTTCAAAATGTTGTTGGACGGATTTTTCCCCACCGCATCTGTCTGTTTGTGTGTTTGTATGTTCGCGATAAACTCAAAAACTGCTGAATGGATTTTCATGCGGTTTTCACCTATGGATAGAGTGATTCTTGAGGAAGGTTTGTGTAAAATTTGTTAACCCGTGCGACGCCGGGCGAGTCGCTAGTCTATTATATTATAATATATAGAGACCTCTCATGGCTTCATTGGGTTCCATATGATATGGATTCTAACTACCTACAATGATTTATAACTCAAGATGGTTATAGGCATTCCAAAATTGAAGCGCGTAACTTGTGACAAATTGGACAAGTTGCCTTTAGTCGCTGCTGGACAAGCGAGAAATGTGCACGTGCTAACGAGCTCCCGCACACCGAAAGAGAAAGAGACGACCTTATGTTTAACAACGAGTGTGACAAAGATGGATGGAATGAGATAATAAATCAAAAATAACAGATTTCTTCGTAGGCACAGAAATAAATATGGAAGTATTTTTTGTGCTCCTCAAGTATGAGGATAACCTATATATGGTTATATAATATCATTGACTACCTATTCTAAAAATCACCACGGGAGCATGGTTTATCAAGAAATCTAAATAGAAAAAAAATTACTGCCAGTGCCATGATATTCTACCACTTGTTTACACACACAGGTACCTTTTCCTTCGCCTATTGTGTAAAAGATAAGCCACCTAAACCAAACCATAGGTAATACCTACCATAATACATTTTTAGATTCGAATTTCTTCACAATCCTAGCGATACAGGCCAAACGTCAAAACATGGCCACCTACGTATTATCTGCGAGTTATAACACACTTATTTCCTTTAAATACAGTCCATTATTGTTCAAACCAAATAAAACATAAATTTGTTGCTACTTATAGGCCTATCAATGAAACTGCATTTGATAACAAACTTATTTATATAGGGACATAGAGTCTAGTATTGCTTGAGTTGTTCTTAATTTTGATTGGCAGCTACTTGTATAACGGCAAAGATATATTTACTGCCTTTACCACTCTTATCACATCAGAATACAGTCTATTATAGTTTTAAAAAAATGGTACGGTATATTGGTTAAAAAGTGTGGAAGTGTGTGTGTGACCAGCCGTCAACTCGCTTGCGTCACTTGTTTACTAGTGAACTGGCAACGTCGCATTTGTTTAGGCAGGTGACAAACTAACCGGTTGAGCCGCGCGGTTTTTAAGCCGACGATTTTTTGGAATGTATATTTTAAACGATTTTATACGAAAAGATAAGTACCCTTCTTAAATTTTGATTAGAAATGTCGGTTTTCATTCTTAAGGTTTCTTGTCTATCACAACCGATACTATTGGAGCGATTGAGTTGAAGTTGAAATTTAGTGTACATATGTATGTAAGTCAGTGACCGAAAGACGCATTGTATAAATAAATTAAAACAAAAATATTGCTTTGCTAGTCATCATCATCATCTGAGGCATTACAGCCGCGGGTGGGCTGGTGGTTACGCTACGGCTTACGTAGGCGGACAACGCGCGAACGCGGCGCGGCGGCGGGGCGGCGCGGCGAGGATGAAACAAACCGTTGATTGATACGTATAGGTATGTCCTACTCGTACGTGAGCGATTTAGACGCGAAGCGGCGCGGCGGCCGCGCGGCGTTCGCGCGTTGTTCGCCTACGTAAGACGTGGCGTTAGCCTGGTCAAGCAAGTCTCTCCAGTCCGATCTATTTGTGGCCTTCCTTCTCCAACTTTTCACTCCTAAGGTCCTGATGTCCTGGGTGGTATACGCCGTCCAACCATTTGAGCTTGCATGGGCTTGCCTCTACCTCTGCTAGTCCTTGAAATAATGACAGACAGACGCACGAGGGATCCTATAAGGTATAAGGGTTCCGTTTTTACAAGCTTTTATTTAGTTTCACCTGTCCCGTTGTCGGTCTGTAATCAAATCTTGCAAGTTAAAGGACCATGGGCAACTTTGTATGGAGCCTGGACCCAACGCCAACAGAAATGAGAGTAAGGTCATTAGATAGGTATTTCTATGTACTTCATTTTGTTCTATGGGCACCAAGCGGAATTCCATTGCAGAACTGAGATATTGGTATTTTAGCCAAAATGTCGTCACCCTTATTACCTAGGCAATAGAGTCCAAGTAAGTAAATTAATTGCTGCAGGGTAGATGTTCGCGCACCGCCGGGCGAGCACACCGAATGATTTGCCGCGCTCGCCCGGCGGTGGACTCTAATTGCCTAGGTAATTAATAACTATTAATAAGGGTGACGATATTTTGACTAAAATACCAATATCTCAATTCTGCAATGGAATTCCGCATGGTGCTCATAGAACGAAATGAAGTACAGAGAAATACCTATCTAATGACCTAACTCTCAACTCTGTTGGTTTTGGGACCATTTTGACGCATAGTCCTTTGACCCACTTCCCGGTTTTCGATGAAGCTGGAAATTTGCATACGTGTGTAAGTCGGGTGACAATGCAATATTATGGTATCATGGAGCTGATCCGGCGGTCTAGCATGAGTTGAGTTCTCGCGCGCGACTCCATCCATATATACATCTCGCGTGACTTCAAGTATGGAGTCGCGCGCGAGAACGCAACACATGCTAGACCGCCTGATGATAGAGACAGGAGGTAGTCATAGGAACTCTGTGATAAAACAACGGAACCTAATTGTGTTTGGGGTTTTTAGAATTGTCTACTCATCGGAGTATTAGTTGTCTGTGTGAAAAAAAAACTACAGTTAGCAATACTTGTACCAAAAATAAATTTTTTGCTAAAAACTTCCTTTTGAAATACGGAACCCTAAAAAAGCGTGCTGTCCGCCCGTCTTCGGGCGACCTAAAACCATAAACTGGGTGGCTAGAGTCGGACCCAACTAGTTTCTGGATGGGATTTTCTTCTTGGTTGACCAATCAAAGAATTAGCCTCCCCCCGTGAATTCAACCGCGACTTTGCCGCGTACAAATAGATAAAAATGAAAAACTTACAACCGCATATTAACGTCGTATAAGTTGAATTTTGTAAAATCCTTACTTAAGGCGATTTTTGAAGTGAAAACTTCTTTAGCGACGCTGGGCACTTTTTGAGGTGGGGAAAAAATGATAAACTCGAGACAGCGTAAGGCGATCACGTGACCGTAAGGCAATCAGGTGACCGTAATGGCTCCCCCCGTGAATTCAACCGCGACTTTGCCGCGTACAAATAGATAAAAATGAAAAACTTACAACCGCATATTAACGTCGTATAAGTTGAATTTTGTAAAATCCTTACTTAAGGCGATTTTTGAAGTGAAAACTTCTTTAGCGACGCTGGGCACTTTTTGAGGTGGGGAAAAAATGATAAACTCGAGACAGCGTAAGGCGATCACGTGACCGTAAGGCAATCAGGTGACCGTAATGGCTCCTCTACACGATGGGCCAACGCTGGCCACTCCAAGGGACGCAGCCATGCGGTAGAATGAGATAGCAATATCACTTGCTCCCTCTAACGCATAAATGCGTCCCTTGGAGTGGCCGGCGTTGGCCCATCGTGTAGAGGAGCCATAAGGCGATCACGTGACCGTAAGGTTTAGAGGGCCACTCATTTAGATGGCATTTAAATGAATAAAGAAAAACTCAATGACTTAATTCAATAAAGCTACATCTTGATGAAATCGCTAATAAAAGTGAACTCTAGTACTGGTGAATAAAACTCAAAATATCGTGACCAAATATATTTAAATGCGAGATCTGCAAGGTTACTTTACAATTTCTATTCGAATTTTAAACAATAAACGCTTCAAATTTGAATTTCGAATTTTAAATTTAAACAAGCTTACCAGCAACCAGCGACCAGCAATTTCGGAACTAAAGTTTTTCAATAGAAAGGAGGATGGATCAATTATACATAAGTAGTGCTGCAGACATTTAGGACTAGTCATTGAGTTTTCACTTCTGTCGGCACTCCCGGAGTGCAACCCGTTATTTTATTTTGTTGACGATTTGATTTACGAGATTCGGATACAATTTGGCCGGTTTAAAGAGCTTCCCATTTTGTCAGTACAAATACGAAATCTCAATTCGGGGCCGAAATAACTTCGTTCTTTGAAGTTAGTTAGAAAATGATTACCTATAATTTCCCATTGAATTATGAAAATATTATACGTTTTCGTAACTTAAGTACTGGAAGATTTTTTAGGGAGATACTATGAAATAGCGCTTATGTACATGTACAGAATTCGGAACTCAGCTTATCCACCAAATGTTATCGTAATCTGACAAAAAAAACCTTTTTCTTCCCCGATCCATTCCACCATTTCCAACTAGTAGTATTTAACTATTTACAGTAATCTATTTAGCCACACACACACAAAGTTAAAACTACCCGTGTGTGGTAGAACTAACTGTTATTCCCATTGACCGCAGCGGGCGCGAGTCAAGGTCTCACAAACACCAACGTAACGAGACCTCGAGATACGAACAATTACACCGCACGCTTATACTGGAAGTATACGGCTATACGCCCTCAATTCACTCGTGCAATGTGAGTTATCGGAATATATTATCGTTCGATCCTCACTCTTTCGTTCGACTCAATGTTGTTCTACTATTATGCTAAACCAATAGAAACCTTAGCTAGTCGTGTTAAGGTCCAAAACAAAACTGCTTAATTTTTCGAGTTCGATAATGAATTTCATTGAAAATTGAAACTCACACGGCATTGCCATACGAATAACAACTAAAATTTGTTGAAATAAAGTACAAAATATATTGATAGACAATGTAGTTGTTACGTTTTTACACTTTTTAATTCTTCGAATAGAACTTCGAACTTTAAGTAAAGGATATAGAGTTCAAAATGAATTAAAACCAAACAGTCAACATCGATCTTTGCACCACAACTGACATAAATCGTCTCTTTCATAAATTCGTATAAAAATAAGTAAAATAAAGATTATATTTATTAGTATTAAAAAAAATGGTTTTAAAAATAATAAAGTGGAAGTTTTTTATTCCACGCGATTCCACATATTTTTTTCGAATTTTCCGTTACACTGCTGCGTGTGGTTTCGTATTTCGAACACCGGCTGGCGGCCATTTTAGATTTCACCCGTCAGTTGTCAAGCGAGCGGCTTGGGTAAGGTCGCGTTGGGGCTATTTCGTATAAATTATTTCAAAACAAAGGAGATTTGAGGTAAGATATTGTTATTTGTTGTGTTGTTTCGAGATTACTGTGACGATATTTACCTCGTGTGTTTCTTTGGTGTTTTATTTCACGAAGAAATAAGGTTTTGGGTCATAAACGCTCGGATAAAAGCGTCTTTACAAGAGTTACCGATTTGGATACATTTTTCCGACTTTCATCATACAAACAGCAACACTCCTAACTGTACAGTCAGCGTCAAATACTTTGTAGCAGTCAAAGTGGCCAAATAGTTCGGTACACCATACTAAATACTAAAATGGTGTACCGAAACTACCGAACTATTTGGCTAGGTACTTTGGTTGCTACAAAGTATTTGACGCTGACTGTACATCGGTGGACCTTATTACAAAAGGCATAAGGTCCACCGATGTACAGTTAACAGTGTGGGCGATGGTACCATGATTAACAAATTAGTACATTACCTACAGAGTACAGACACATTACCACAGAATAAATAATAGTACTAAGTACAGAAGACTCACTCTCTAACAAAACGCGTCTGTTACGATCAGCACATATATGGCCGCTAGGTGGCGACAGCGCCACGCGCGGCTTATGGCTTTCCCCAAAATTGGGGCCGAACGGATGTACTTTTAGCTACTTACCTGTAGCAAAGGGACGAAATCGCGGAGTGAGACACGCCTGACATTACTAAATGGGGTTAGGTTAGGTTTGACTAGTTATGTTGGGAGTTTGGGAGCGCGCGGTGAAACGTGACAAAGAAGCCGTAAAAAATGTTTTGGATGTGTTTTGGTTTGGTCGGAAGTGCCTCCGCCAAGTCAGGCCAAAATCGGTTTAGTATATTTTGTAAATATTAAGAACAAACAGTGGCACTACGGCTAACTTTTATTTTTAAGATTGAGTTTCATTAGAAAGAAAGAAAATACATTTATTTAACGCCACAACAAACTACATAATAAAGAAGAATGCAGACATAAAACACCGGCCAAGTGCGAGTCGGACTCGCGTTCCAAGGGTTCCGTACATTAAGTCCGACTCACGCTTGACTGCACATTTCTAATGTTTCTAATAGGTTTTCCTGTCATCTATAGATAGGTTAAGAACTATTTTGTGTATTTTTTTCAAAATTTTAGACCCAGTAGTTTCGGATATAAGGGGGGGAATGGTCATTTTTTGCCTATTTTCTTGAATAACTGCTAAACTATTTATTAATCTTATAATTATAAAAAAAAAATTGAGATTCTTACAATGAGCTCTTTCATTAAATTTTGATATGTAACACGATATAGTTTGAAAAACTTTATTTTTTAATTTTCTCAATTACCCCCCAAAAATGGCCTCCATATTTAAAATTCATTTATTTACGTTACACGTCCATCTTTGGGTCACAAACTTACATATGTGTGCCAAATTTCAACTTAATTGGTCTAGTAGTTAATTGACAGACGGACGGGCAGACAGACAGACGCACAAGTGATCCTATTAGGGTTCCGTTTTTTCCTTCTGAGGTACGGAACCCTAAAAACAGTGGCGTAGCTAGGCGTGGGCGAAGTGGGCCCTCGCCTTCTTATCTTTTTATTATCATTGAAGCGATTGAAAGAAAAGGTCCTCGCAGATGCGACTTCGCCCACAGCAAGATTAGTTCACGCTACGACACGTAAAAAAGAAACATTTGGACGATATTCGTTGTTTTTTAGTAGTTAACTAGCGACCTGCCCCTGCTTTGCACGGGTTAACAAATTATACATAAACCTTCCTCTTGAACCACTCTATCTATTAAAAAAGACCGCATCAAAATCCGTTGCGTAGTTTTAAAGATCTAAGCATACATAGGGAAAGACAAAGACAGACAGCGGGAAGCGACTTTGTTTTATACTATGTAGTGATAATAACTGACAAACGTACGTGACATAAACTATTTTGTTTCAGACACACAATGGTTCGGAACTACATCCGGAAAACGGACAGAGGCATGACGTACAGCAAAGAGAAGCTACTCGAAGCGGTCGCGAAGATCCGATCAGGCGAGCTGAACGGGTACGAAGCTGCCAACAAATACAACATACCTCGGACAACCTTGTACGACTATGCCAAAGGCAAGAAATTCAGGTCCCTAACCCTCGGCAAACCACCAGCCCTTTCATCAGAACTCGAAAAAGTTATTGCTGATAATCTCCTAGCGCTACAAGACAATGGATTCTATTTCGGAAGAAAAGACACATTAGATCTTGTAGGAATATATTTGAAAGAGAACAAGATCAAACATCCGTTCAAGTCTGGGAAACCTGGAGAATGCTGGCTAACCTCTTTCTGTAAAAGAACTAATGTAACTTGCAAACCGCTGTATAAAGAATTTGGGAATCAAGACAAAGAAGTGATTATGGTTAAGGAATTTTATTGTGTACTAGAAATGAGGATAGACAAGCTAGAATTAGCGGATAAACCGGGACAGATTTGGCATATTGAAGAGCATAGTTTTTGTAGAGGGAAGAGAGTGAATAGTTATGATAAAGAAAAGGATCTAACTATTGTGACAATCTGTAGTGCTGAAGGCAGGAAAGCTCCACTTTTAACTGTCTTCAAAGGCGAGGAGAGCCACGAGTGGATGCTAGGAAAGCATGTAAATGTCAGCCATAACAGTGGTATGTGTAGGGAAGTGTTTAAAAGCTATTTTACGACGGCATTCCTGAATTATATTGACGATAGTAAACCAAATTTGGTAATTTTCCAAGGTCAGAGCTCTCTAATTGATCTAGACATCATTGGGGCGGCTAGAAAAGGTCAAGTGACATTAATTCAAGCCCCTACTTACCTGGAAAACTTAAATATATCGATCGCTAGAACCTTGAAGCTAAAGTGGGGCCAAATATTCGGGGAATCTACTAAAGAGTTTGCAGCAGCCGCATCTCAGCGTTTCGACGATCTACAAGAGATTGAAATAAGCGAGGACTTCAAAAACGCCGGCGTCCATCCATTTGCCACAGTTTGTGACAGTAAATTTGGAAACGATCGTTTGAAAATCTACGAAGAATTTGTATGGTTTAAGGATAGGCAACAGAATGTCATGCAGTTAAACAAGGATACAGAACAAGTGATAGTGAATGAAGATATGGAATTCCAAATGAATTTTGAGGCGGAATTTGACAGTTCGACATCGATGTCGATGGTTTGTATCTACATACTTGTATTTTTTTAATAAAATAGGTCCTTTTTAATAAAATCCGCAAGGCATAAAATAGGTTCATTTATATTTATAATTTCTACGTCTCACGTATTCGTGTTGTTTTAGTATAAAGTAGAGAGTAAGTTATAAAATATATATCTAATTGGTTTTTGATCAGGTATTGGGATTTTAGTTAATTAATTTTTTTACTTCCACATAACTGTAATTAATTATCGATCAAGCTTATTGTAAATTGTAATACACTACTATTTAACTGTCTATTGTTACAGACTGAAGAAGTACAAACACCAAACAAATGCAGCGGCGAGATATTAAGAAGAGCCTTGATTTCTGTCAAGAAGGAGCTAATACAACATGAACAGATCCATAACAATGATAGCGAATTAACCAAAGCTGAGGAGGACCACCTAGTTGAATATGTCACGGATCTAACTACCGCTGGATTTATAATAACTGAAGACCAATTAATTGAAGCTGTGGACAATATACAAGGAAACCCGTTTAAGACTAGGGAGCAACATCGTTTCACCTACGAGTGCTTCTTAAAAAGCTATCCTAGACTGAAAGAGAAACTATCGCGAGAGGTATCAGACAAAATTACCCAAGAATCTATCAATGTCTGGCTTTATCGTGTACGGATGTATCTCAAAAAGCACAATCTAGAAGACGTCCTACGTCAGCCAAGACGGATTTTCAACTTTGGAGAGATAGCTTTGAATCTCAGTACTAAAGACAAAGATCATGAAACAGATACTACAAGTGATGATTTAACAGTTTTCATAACAGCATCAGCAGATGGCGCTGTACAAGCTCCTTCTGTTCTATTCCCAATTAAGCAATCAATCAGCTGTCCTTGGTCGAAAGCAGAAATCCTTACCGATCAAATAACTGATGTATTTTATGACTGGTTGACTGAACACAATATTCAACTCCCTGTTGTCTTATTTGTGCACCAAATGACTCACATAAACCTACCTTTGTTTGAATTCTGCAAAGAAAAACAAATTGTACTTCTATCTTTGCCGCATATGGAAATACAACCTCTGCAAGAAGTTTTTCGGCCGTTAGGAGAATATTGGAATGAGAATAGGGATATTAAAACGCTTAAAAAAGAAGAACTAGCAAAGGTTTTGGAAAATTATGTTAAACGGGATTTTAGTAAGGAAATAACGAAGAGTTTTAAAGCATGTGGCATATATCCTTTCAATACAAATGTTAAATACAATACAAATGAAATTCAAACCGAAACAAACGTCAAAGAAAAACATAAAGAGGGAAAAAAAGAAAACAATAACCAAGTTAATCTTTTGGAAGAAGTAGAAAAAAGAATTTCAAGCGAACTATTAGAAGAATTCAAAAAAACAGGAGATGTATGGCAAGGAGATCCTCGACATGTCAGTCTTTTTTTGTTCTGGAAGAATGTCCGCGATGAAAACAAAGAAGATAGAAGAAAGGCAGAAGATGAAAGCACGGGAAAAGTGTTTCTGGAGATCTGTTTAGAAGAAATGAATGATAGTACTGCGAGTTGCAATGTTTGAATTATGTTGATTTAAATAAATAATCAGTATTTTGTACTATTTTTGCTTATTAACTATGTACGTGTATTGGCAAGGTGCGAAGTCGCTGGAGAGGGAAGTGGCGCTGATAGCCGCTTGAACTAATTTTACGCCATAAGACTTAACGTAGAAAGTCCGACAAAATGAGGAGCACTAGTCGTGCACCTAGCGAATTCTTCATCCAACATCCAACAGCCCATTACCTATTTTTTTAAATTCCCTTTGCCATATTTATGAGTAGGTACAAAATGTAAGAAGTCACAGCGAAAAAAATTAAATATACTATTTTTTGTTAAGTCAAAAGAAGTAAGTAACGTAACGTAGGACTTAATAACTTGGTTACTCGTAATTTTGCATAAAAATACAATACTAAAAAATAAAAATACCTACCTATACTTTTTTTTAAACCTCCCCGTGCCATGCAAATAATAGCACCAAGAACGCAAATACATGCAAAACAAAACACAAACAAATAATTGGAATTAATTTTATTTTTACTAGGTACCTATCTATTTAATCTTGTGAGATATGATATACTTACCCATAATTTTTTTCGGATCCGTCCGTAATTTACTGACACACTTGGCCGGTTTTTACCGTTACCGCCATTGTCTCTGCCGCCAGCAAGTACTTAAATACAAGCTAGTCGAACGCTCATATAAACCAGTAAGTATAAAACGTTTTCCATTTACGTAAAATTCTGAGCACTTGTATGTATAGCCACAACAGTAAGACTGCCTCAACGGGTTAAATACATTTTATTAAACTTAAAATGTATTTCTATGTACTAGATACCATATATGATATAATTATCTCAATGCCTAAGCAGGCATGGCTCACTCCGCGATTCTTCGCGTCGCTACAAGTACATGCGGCCCACACCAATTTTGGTGTCTAGGTTTAGCAGTAGTAACTAGTAATTGCCGCGCATCGCTACGGAACGGACGCCTGCTCGCGCTTGCGCTCATATCTCTCATAATAGACTCTACGCGTTTTGTTAGAGTGAACCTTCTGTACTGTACCTAGTAAGAGTAGTAAGTACTATTATTTATTCTGTGCCTAACTACATACATATACATATTTAAGCCCTATTATTTTGTTTGGATACGGCCGCGATATGACGGCGCCGCTATCCTAAGGAAACAGAGGGCCTACAGCGAACCACGTTCGACGTGTTGCCTCTCTGTCGCACTTGTAAATTCGTACGTAAGTGTGACAGGGAGGTAACACGTCGAACGTGGTTCGCGGTAGAACCTCAGAGCTTTACTACACCGCAATATCGCGAAAAATCTACACGGATCTCTATCGCGCCTACTTTCTCAATCATAAATATGTATACATACTTCCACCTTATCTCATTGACATAAGACACAAAGCTGTTTACATATTTATGACCGTGCTTAAAGGCGTGGTTGAATGTATTGAAAACGCGACGCGGCATCGTCACTACTATGAAGTGACGCTGCTCTGCGCTGCGAGCGGCAGCCATTTTGAATTACTTCCATGTGTTTGGACCGTATATCAATCAAATATAAACCTTGTGCCTGCGTAATAAGGTCTTCTTTTGATTGTGTTACTTCACCCTTAGCTTAGCTCGGTCGTTTAATTTGTTCAATGATAAAACGGCGTATCTCAATGCTAGTTTCATAAATGATGTGTCATTTTGTTTGATTGAGTGTTGTCTGAACGTTGTCTGTCGTTCTCACACATAGACGAAGGTCTTTTGTCGTTCAGTTTTACCCTCCGCGTGGTAAGAAGTGAGTGTTCTATGGTGTTAAATTATGTTTTTATAAGATTTTAGTCAATTTGTTGTAGTTTGGTGTAACGAAGATATTCGGAAAGGTATTTATGATTGTTGATTGATTGTTGATTATGCAATTTAGTCTGAATTTAGTGTTTTTCGCTGGTTTTTGTACCATTTTCAAAGGTGTGAATAGGCTTGTCAAGTTGTCACTTTTAGAAAATCTGTTAAAAATACCTAGTACTTTTATTAAGGCCAGATTTGATACGCCTTTTATAAGTCTGGACTGGAGATCAAGCAAATTAAGTTGGTAAGGCATTTGACATATGTCAAAACATGGTCAAAACGCACAGCTAATATCAATATCTATCTTCTGAGCATCTTGTACTTAATAATTTCTAATTTTCTACATTTTGTTGACATTTTCTAGGCCTAACAAAAAACTTATTAGGTATTTATAATATAGGTATATTGTTAATGTATTGTATTTAGGTATTTTGTATTGTATATTGTAAACAGGGTTTAGAAACTTTAGAAGATGCTCCAACCTGAAGCCGGTACCAGCGGTTCAAGCTCCAGAAAGACCAATAGAAACACTTCTACAGCCGGTGAGTGTGAAATTAAGCTTAAAGATTTATTAAGCCCCCTCCAGACTATGTGCGTGAATCGCGACGCGAAACCGCGAACGCGAGTGTGGAGTGGAGTCGATTTCGCTGTCTGTGAAAATCGACTCCACACTCGCGTTCGCGATTCGCGCATGAGTGTGAAGGGGGCTTTAGGCACGCAATAGCCAGTTTAGACTCGCGGCCCGCGGCTCGCGTTCGGCTTGTCATTCGGTTATAAACCTTATGCCGTGCCGTTAGTGTTTAAATTATATTAGCTCGACGAGCTTACGAGCCGCGAGACGAGACACGAGCCCACCGTTTACACTCACGTCTCGTGGCGCGGCTCGCGGCTCGGCTCGTGGCTTACGCGAGAATGTAAAGCTATTATACTGTTTTTAAAGGTTCGATACAGGGCAAAACAGAGCTAAAGTCCGTCAACCAAATCTTGTCAGTAGTAAAAGGCGGCAAATTTGAAAAATCGCGGGTTAGCAACACTGTGTTCGAATAATTCCAAAACGCGTGTCATCTGTGTTTTATCTGTGGAATGTGGATCGTGAATGACAGCCGTCACCTTATTTGTTTTCATTTGGTTTTCATTCTGAATCGTTTCTGTTTCAAGAGATATTTCTGCTGTCACCATTAAATACCAATACATTAAATAAGAATAAGCAAAGCTAAGGGGCCTACAATGTACAATCATGCTCGTTGATGGTAAACATTACTAAAAATTGAGGTTATGACAAGTACTGGAAGAACTCTTTCGAACTTTTAAGATTATGTTCAGTTTTTTTGTTTTAGGGTTAAAAAGCATAAATAAAATTAAAACGTATGCCTAAATCTATCCAACAAGACCATAAATTGTGTCCTGGAAACCGTCCATAGGCCCACATGTCTAATATTTACAGCAATCAGTTGTGACTATTTACAAAGGTAAACTTTTAAACAGTATTAAGAGCCTTGATTATATCGCCGTTCTTTCGCAATATCTACCTAATCCATACATGTTTGTTGCAGGATTAAATCTTGCCCAATATAAGGCGTTCGTAGTAGGTAGTATCTCTTCAGACAATACTTACCTATGGCGGTTTATGTACGTGTACAACGCAACCAAGTCGAAAAATAAACTTATTATTTAAAAATGTAACAAAAATATTGAGAGCAATGGAACAGGTTATTCTTGTAAAAGTTGTGATTATGTTAATCAAGAAAATAGATTATGTAGGCTGATTTGATTCACGCACTCCGTTACTGCACATTTGTACCTATGGGACTGCCTATGGGAAATCCTAGTTTATACTTGCTGAAGTAGGGATGTATCTATTTAAAAGAAGTTTTAAGTCGCTGTACATACCTGTTTGTTCAATAAAAGTCATGAAATAAAATAGGTACCAAGGTACTTAATTTTTAAATTAGACAAATTACTTTACTTACTTTAGGTAAACTAAAAACAGTTAATACCTCAGAAATCTTTGTTGTAAGTTAATTTAAGTTATATATTTCATAGAGAAGACTTAGAGTAATTCCATATGTTTGAAAACTTAAATTACACATTTTGAAACAAATCTGTTTTATGCTTAAGATGAAATAGATTACTACAGAGTATTATGCTTGGTTGAAGTGACCCGGTAACATTGGTAACTTCATTATATTTTTTCAATTAATGACCTGAATTATAGTGTAAGCTAAAGTGACCCTTATCTTATTTACCTTTAAATTAAATAAACACCCAAATATCAGTTGTTTTATTTTTAATATGTATATTGTACAATATATACCAATCAAAAAAATTACACAGGTATGTCATATTCATCCAGAAGAGTACACTAATTTACATTAACAAGTGGCATATTATATTGTAAATAACAAATATATGCACTATCTAACTATCTGCATTTTGATATGATTTTATTTTAGTAAACTTAGAAGACAGACAGGGAACAAAGAGAATATAAGCACTACGATAGGGAGTTGTTTTTGATATCTTCTAATTTGTTCATCATTTTGATTAACATTGTTTTAACATCGCTTTTAAATTGTCCGTACATGTTTCAAATTTTTTCCAAATTTTTTCAATAAACCGCGAGTGACAATTTGAATTGACGTACGCAGGGCGCGCTCAGCGAAAAAAAAATCTTTTGGTTCGATGTACATTGCTGCTTTTCTTAGCGCAATACTGCTCTTTGAGTGTTGCCCTACTTTAGTTTGCTTTACATTGCTACTGACAAGATTTGGTTGACGGACTATATAACCAAAGCTATAACCGCGAAAATCGAAGTTCCCAAATTGCGGGGATGTTTCTCTTTTACTCAAATGAAGGCGTAATTAGAGTGGCAGAGAAAGATGCCCGCAATTTGCGAACTTCGATTTTCGCGGTTATTTATAGCCCTCTGCCCGTGCCACAATATACTTAATATAGCTGGTCAACCAAATCTTGTCAGTAAAAAAAGGCGCGAAATTCAAATTTTCTATGGGACGATATCCGTTCGCGCCTACATTTTTCAAATTTGCCGCCTTTTTCTACTGTCAAGATCTGGTTGACCAAGTATAAGTTAGATTGGGTAATTTACTCAAACAACCTGCTTTTGTGCAAATTACGTACTGAAATCATAGATCGGGCAACACATTGGGGCAATTACATTGTCAGTTTAATAACCAGGATATAAAAACAAGGATTACAGTAGGTAGTTTCTTCTGCTCGTGCAATAAATGTTTAATTAATTAAAATACGTATAAGTATGACTATTGTAATCTCCCTACAGATACGTGGAGCGTGCCGTCAAAAATCCAATGCTGTGTGCCTGAATGTGGCAACACCGAACAGGGGCAACCCGGAAAGGTGTTCTATGAGTTCCCCAGGGAGCCATTATGGTACCTAATTTACTTATTCCATTTACAAAATAATGCAAGAGCAATAGAGTTAGACCAAGATAAGTCTGCAGTGATCGTTTTTCGTCGTCAGATCGCTGTGACATCTTATAAGCATTGTTCGAATTGGGCCGCGTGCGTCATATTGCGCACTTCGCAAATATCGACGGAGGCTGAGGGACCTTGACGCGCCCTTCGGATTTGCGGGATACTGGGCCTCTACCGCGAAAACCGAAATTCGCAAATTGCGGGGATCTTTCTCTTTTACTCCAATGAAGTCGTAATTAGAGTGACAGAAAAAGATTTTACGTTTTTTTTTGTATTTTAGGGGTTATTTTATTTTTAACATAAGTAGGTATTTTAAAATTGGTGGCTTCTCCTACAGGCGTTCAAAATGGCTACGTCTGATCAACCGTCTCGACATGGCACCGACAGCCGAAGACCGGGTCTGTTCAGACCACTTCTCCCCTAATCAGTACACCGTCAAGAGAGCGTTGAGGGGGGACGCACTACCGACGATCGACAAGCGTAAGTATCTATCTCTGTCTCGGTCTATATTGTACTTGAAGAAAAAAAACTGTATATTTCTTATTTTGCTCCCCCAGAGCCAACGGCAACGCCTCAAATGAAAAGGAAACCAGAAGATACGAACGTGCCAACCAACAGCAAACAACCACGCCTAGAGACACAACCCGACATAGAACAAACAACTGAAACAACAATACAGACCAAAATAGAACTGGAAGAACCAACTACAGACTTAATAATCAAAGAAGAACCGATAGATTTTTTAAACATAGAAACCCAATGTCAAGACAATGATCCTCTAGCTATCGCAGAACCAAATAACGAAGAATTAATCAAGGTCAAAGAAGAACCAATCATAGAACCTTTACACATAGAAACACAATGTAAAGACAAAGATCCTTTAACTATTAAACCTGAGCCCGGCGTACGCACTACAGCAACTCAAACATTTTCTCGCAAAAAAAATTACCTAAGCGTTGCTTGTATTACTGGTGCCGAACAGATAAATCTAGCGCAAGGAATCAATGAACAAAAGACAACCAAATTAGCTCAAACGCAAACCACGGCGCCTCTTCTAGCGTACTTTACAGAGCCAATAAAGAGAAAGATGAAGGCAGAAATCAGGGACGCGAACAGAAAGACCAAGATATTGACCAACGCTTCTATGGACAAGAGTAGATTCCTGCAATGTTGCGACAGTTATCTAAACGAGAAGATCGCTCATATTGTAAAGACTCACTCACATATACAAGAAAAATTCAAAGGGAACCGATACGGAAATGATTTCAAAGTATTTGCACTGAATTTGTGTCTAAGCAATACGGAATCTTACAAATTTGTTGAGAAGATCTTCAATTTGCCGTCCAAGACCACGCTGAAACGATTACAAATGCCGGCCAGAACAGGAACTAATCCAAATCTGATGGAATACTTGAAAGTCAAAGTGAGCAAGATGTCTGAGAAGGAGAAGGTGTGTGCTATATGCTTTGATGTGATGAGAGTTAGCAAGAATCTTTGGTACGAAGTGAACAATGACTTTTTGTGTGGGATGCAGGAGATCGATCAAGTTTTAGGGCCTGAGCCGGCTGAATATGCCGCTGTGCTGATGATTAGAGGTTTATATTCGAAGTGGACACAGCCTGTTTCATTCTCATTCATGACGGAGAAGCGCCGGTATCCGGAGCTGAAGGAATGGATGCACAAGGTCATGGGAATAATGTTTGATATAGGACTGGACATCAAAGTTCTAGTAGTCGATTTAGAGAATGACTTCATGGATGTTTCTTTACCGGACGGTGAATACTATTTCGAAATGGATGAGAGGAAAATCTACCACTTTTATGATGTGAGGTACCTCTTTAAGAGTGCTAGAGACGCGCTCATGAAATATAACTTCCACGTAGGGTCAAAAGTTGCTAAATGGAGTCATATACTAAAGGTTTATGACAAAGACAGCGATCATGACTTAAGTCTGTTGCCTAAAATCACGGATGCACACGTAAGACCCTCTGGAGATGCAAAAGATGATGTCAATTTGGCAATTCAAATATTTAGCAACAGTGTCGCTGCTGCGATGAATTTTCATGTTATTTCTAACATGGCAAACCAGAACATAAAAGATACATTGGAATTGGTAGCCAAAATGGGCAGTATTTTCGACATATTAGCTTCAAAGTCTCTGGCAAAGGCTTATAAAGGAACGGATCAGCAGAAGAAAATATTGTCTGATGTTTTAGAATATCTCCAAAACTTAAATGTGAAAGATAAGCGTGGGAATGAAATTGAAGCTCAATTCGTTAATGGACTTAAAGTAAATATAAAATCAGCAGTTTCTCTATTAGAAGAGTTAAAGAAGGAAAACCTTCAGTACCTTAACACGAAGGTTTTAAGCAAGGACTGCTTGGAAGTGTATTTCGATGAATGCCGCCGCCTAGGAGGCAACTGTTGCGAGAAACCAACACCCATCATGTTCGCTCGTTCCTTCCGTCGCCTATTTCTAGTAAATTTAGTACACAAAGATGGTGACAGCGAAGACTTGAAATCAACGTTGTACAGAATAAGCGAATATATGAAAACAGACACTGAAAAGAAAGATGAACTCGAAGTGGATCGATTGAAACGAATATTAGGTGCCGGAGTCGGTGACATTAAAATACAATGGCCGTCAACTGAATATATAGCTGGATATCTAATTCGGAAGTGTCTAGAAAAGCATCCTTGTGAGAAATTTATAGAAAAACTGAGCACACATTACGATATCCCTGTTGAAGAGAATGCGGAGACGCTACTTGAAAATTTTCGAAAGTATAATGCAGAGAACGTAAACAGTATCCATCTTCTCAAACCTCCTGGTTACCTGGTAGATTTTGTAGACCTAATGGATCAGAAATACTGCGAGTATTTCACTAGACAGGACAAAGACCCGATGTATTTCGCTTGGAACACATATAAATTTATGGAAGGAGATACTTTTGAATTACCGTGTGAATGTTTTCCATTGAAGTTTATGAAGGTGTTGTTCATAAGGCTGAAGATTGAACATTCTATCCGAGAGCATAATAAGTATAGTAAGAATCCCCGCAAACCAAGACATCTGCAGAGGAAACAAGTTACTAAGAAGAGTAAATAAATTAAGTAGGTACCTATGTAATATACTTATTTACTGTTTCTTTTATTCCTAAGGATCCTAATTGGACACAGAAAGTACACAGTTTAGCAGAAAGGATGCATTCACCAAATTCTGATCTCTGGCATTAAAATAATAACATGACGTATGTTTTTCTTATTTTTCGGTTTTTTGATTATATCTCAGAAAAGTCGGAAACTATGCGTCTTAGCGACATGGCCAGTTGGCCACTTATACAAAATGAAAGGTGATTTAATTTGTTACTTACAAGTTTTATTTGGTCAAGAGTTTCGATATCTTGTAGGTGTAGTTTTTCAGATATCCGCTTTTGAAGGTTTATTTAGGGCTCTCAATTTTATCTTGATTATCTAGGTATAAGTACCTAGGGGCTATCCACAAATTACGTCATCTATTTTTGACGATTTTTGACTCCGACGTCCAGACCCCCCCCCCCTAATTTGAAATGACGTAATTTGTGAATAGCCCCCTACCGTAAAATTTAGTAGGTAAACTTTTGTCGTCACTAGATATAAAATGACGCTAAATTGCCAAAGGTTAGTTTCAAGACCTGAAACTAGTTTTTATTAACTAAGTAAGTAGGTATAAATAAAGACCTTAAGCGCTACAGAACATATACAACATGAAACCTTTTGGTAGTGAATGTATCCCAGCGGCAGCGACTGGTTCATTCCAAATTTAGAATGATCAATATAAACAGCGACGTTGCCAGCTCGCCTTTGCTCTCTACTCGCAAGTATTTACACGATACAACGTATTGACATAAAAGGGAAATACTAAAACACAACCGTATTGCAAACCAATAAAGCTCAAATTCGAATAGTCGTTGGCATTGCTTAACCTATTCTAGAATGTTGGTACGATGTAAACAAGTTAATTAGTCATTGGATTATGAACTTTATTACGTAAGATGTAAGATGTGAAATACAAGTGGCTTTGATTCGAATTTTAAATGGCGTGACAGATTGTAAGTGGGAATCGTGAAAACACTCACGTAGCGAAATGTGTTTGTTTGTCTTACAAATCTTCCGATATAGTTATCCACAATGCATTACAGTAAATGAAAATGTTGTAATAAGTTATTATACCTACCTATAGGTTACCCAGCTTGTAGAACTTAAACTTAAATTTGTAGAAAAAAATCCGGACAAGTGCGAGTCGGACTCGGAAAAAGTACGGAACCCTCGGTGGGCGAGTCCGACTCGCACTAGTCGCACTTGTCCGTTTTATTTCCTTTGTAGGGTATGTATACCCTTTTAATAGGGTTCCGTATTTTCCTTTTTTCACGTTCCTTGGTTTATGTTATGAATACTTATGAATCACTTATGAATGAATATTAAATTTTGTCGTTTTTATTAATTAACGAACATAAAGTTTTTTTTTTAATCTTGTTTATTTTATAAGCCATACATCTTATGATTAAGTCGGCTGAGTATAATAAAGTTAATAATATAACTTTCCACCGTTTGTACCGTTATTCAAGTAAAACGTTTTAAAACCCCATTTTGAGGTTATAAACCGAATGCATGCACGTTATTATGTTAAATTACATTTGTTTATTATTTCCATATCATTTAAGGGTATAAATAAAGACAAGGAAATGAATTTAAAAACAATAATATTAAATTTCTAATTACTTATTGACAATTAGCAGTAATTTAGTAATTTTGCTTCAGAGTTCCGCAAGATTTGTATAGAGGGCACTTATTTCAATACATGTAGCGTAGATCAAGTGAATGTTTAGATACTTTAGATGCGTTACTAAGTATTGTTATAATTTTAACATTTTTATATTTACATTTACATAGGTTTTCAAATAGCAGTTAGGTATTACTTAATCAAAATAGAGGTGTTGTGGCATCTTTTAACGTACATTTTCCGTTATTAAAGGTAACTGGTAAAGTAAGTTAAGTAAAGTAAAGTAAGTAAGTTTTCAAAAAGCTCTTGAGCTACCCTACCCTTGGTGCTGATAGCACCAGCGCATCTTCATGAGTCCTGGACGCTCGGAGCAGAACCGGTCGTCCATCCGCGGCCGCGCCCGCGCACCGCGCCCCGCGCACCGCGTACGCCATTATCTCACCAACCGCGACACACGAAACACGACGGCTCGCGCCCGTCCCGCTCGCGATAGACTGTACGCGCCGCGCTCTGATTTATTGTAACGGTCAATTGGTAGTTTTTAATATATTTTTGCATAAGTTTTACAGTCCACTTATTTCTCTCCAGTAGCTAGACCAACAACCCTACTTTTCTCTTTTTCATATAAACAAATTGTAACTTGTAAGGTTAGCTACTCTATTCGTAATGTGCTGCCATCAATCGAATTTACTCTAGAATCTTGAGAAAGAACATAAATCATAATACACAGGTGATGTCAGTGTAGATAAAAAACGTTTTACACCTGTAAACTTGTAGGTTATAAAACGTCCATGTGTGAACCAGGGATGTTGCGAATATCCGCATCCGCATCCGCAACCGCGGAACTTCCGCATTATTCTCAACATCCGCATCCGCATAAAATCGATGCGGATGCGGATGCGGATGTGGAACAGGTCGGTACAGGAACGTCTTAGCATCGGTATAAGTGTTAGACTGCTAGGAAATTTCGTCATTAGCCAAAAAACCTATTAGAAATTAGCAGTCAAGCGTGAGTGGAACTTAATGTACGGAACCCTTGGAACGCGAGTCCGACTCGCACTTGGCCGGTTTTTGGAAATAAAAATTACTAAAATGTAATTATTTGACGTTTTTTATGTATCTATCTTGACATCCGCATCCGCATCCGCGGATGTGAGCCTTTAAAAATCCGCATCCGCATCCGCATCCGCGGACGTCAAAAAATCGGCATCCGCAACATCTCTGGTATGAACTACTCACCCCCATCTCCCTCAACCTCAAGGAACACTTCTTTCTCCTCCCCCTCGCCCTCCATCTCGGCGTAGAGCTGCCCGTGCACGCGCCAGAGATAATATGCGTCTTCAGATTAGCTGTAGTGGTCTTGTACGAGATGTGCTGGTATAGGCTACCTACTCACCCCCATCTCCCTCAAGGAACACTTCTTTCTCCTCCCCCTCGCCCTCCATCTCGGCATAGAGCTGCTCGTGCACGCGTCGGAGATGCGTCTTCAGATTAGCTGTAGTGGTCTTGTACGAGATGTGCTGGTATAGGCTACCTACTCACCCCCATCTCCCTCAAGGAACACTTCTTTCTCCTCCCCCTCGCCCTCCATCTCGGCATAGAGCTGCTCGTGCACGCGTCGGAGATGCGTCTTCAGATTAGCTGTAGTGGTCTTGTACGAGATGTGCTGGTATAGGCTACCTACTCACCCCCATCTCCCTCAAGGAACACTTCTTTCTCCTCCCCCTCCCCCTCCATCTCGGCGTAGAGCTGCTCGTGCACGCGTCGGAGATGCGTCTTGAGGTTGGCCGTGGTGGTCTTGTACGAGATGGTGCGCTGGCACTCGTTGCAGCTCGCGACTTTCTTCTCATTGTCGAACACCTGTGGATTAAAAGATAAAGATAAAAGATAGTTTATTCAAGTAGGCATAATTACAATGCGCTTATGAACGTCAAATAAAGTTACCTGCACCTGCACGGATTGCACCTGTTACGTAGTATACAGTGATTTTATCGCGACTCGCGCATATGACACCTTTAGTCAGCTTACTATTATGCTGACTATGTGTTCAATCGCTAACAACAACAAAAAATTAAAAATAAGACCGGAAGTAATAACACATGATGAAAATCCAATTAGATGCTTATCAGTCTTGCAAGATAGTTAATATCTTAAACAAACAAAAAAAAACGTTTTTTGCGGTAGCCTGGTTTAATTTTTAACGGCAGCGCACATGTGACACCTCAGTACTCTAGTATCAGATGGATCGTACGTTTATTTACCGCCATTGTGTCAAGACGAAATACATATGTACTTGAAAACAGCTCTAGCGAAAATTTGTTGCCGGTGCGTACCTATCAGTATGAGTGTTGAAGAACGAAACGACAACCAGCTTCAAATCGTTTATTTATTTAGGTTCTCAATATAAAACGTAAATATTTCATTCGAAAATTTACTCAAAATTTAAGTATCTTACCTCAAAATATTCCCATACAGAGGACCTACTCTTCCTAATTTTCATAACCTTCCCCGGTGTCTCAGTTACCGGAATACTCATAAATGCATCGTTATGCTTATGCTTCAAATGATTTTTGAGGTTATGCGAGGTGGACCTATAATTAAACATGTTATGGCACAATTTACATTCAGCCTCCTTATTCTCGTCGTCCACTTTATCAAAGTATTCCCAAATCATATTCTTCCCGCGTCTACCAGAGTCACTCATTTTCGTTAAATAACTGGTTAAATTAACGGGAATAACGAGAAACGCGTTGACGCCAAGATGGCGGGCCGGGCACTGACGGCGCGCGGCTGCGATTCGTAACGCATGGTTCTAAAAAAGCTTAAGTGCTTATTGAGAATAAAGAAAAAGCTACTGTAAATCGTAGTAATAAGGTTTAGAATTGGTGTTAAAAATTTAAGCTATAGGACGTTTTGCGATCCAAGTTATTTAATAAACGGATTTTATTTTTCATGGAGAGTTGGCAACGTAGTAAAAAGTTCCGTTATTTTAATACTTACAATTAGTGATAAGTGATAAATTGATAACTTCTTCCGACTTGTCGGAAACCGGTGTTGCTCGAAGATTGATAATCTGATATTTATAGTTGCTTAAAATAACTTAGTTTCATAATTCTTACTAATATTATAATATATATGCGAATGTAATTCGGTCTGTCTATTGCTTCTACTCTACAAACACAGCGCTGAACCGATTTAGGTGAAATTTGCTATGGAGATGGAGATAGTTTGAGGCCCGAGGAAGGACATAGGGCAGTTTTTATTTAGATAAATGATAGAGTACCTAACCTGTATTCGGGTAATTTTGAAACGTTCATTCACTTACCTGAACGAATTTTGTCAGAGTGGGGACTTACCTACTTTTCTAAGTAAGTAGGTAGTATGTACTTATACCTACCTACCTACTTTATATGATTTCTTCAGAACTTCCAAATTAAATAAAACTATCTATGATACAAAACATTTATTTTATTTAAATAAATCATTCATCTTTTAGTTTTGTTAATCTTATTACACTCCTTAACACTACTGAATATCTTAAGTCGAATATACAGAACCCTCAAAAACTTATTAGGAAAACATTCACATGGCATCTTAAAGGAATCTTTCTCTATAATAGAATACAAGTTCCAACCAAAATTCATATTATCCTTCGCACTTTTGTAATATTCGTTAAATCTCTTTTCCATTAAATTTACGAATTCCAGTAATAGTACAGGAGGTTGAATATCACATATTTTATCAACATTTTTATTATTATAAAACTGAAACGTATTTAACAATACATCATGGCTCTGTGTTTCAAAATTATAATAATCACATATATTTTTTACAGCTTTCTCACATGTATGGTTTTCAAGACATTTGCGTAGGATATATCCAGCTATGTACTCGTTTGAAGGCCAGGAAATCTTATAGTCGTTAATGCCTATACTTAAACGTGTAGCATCTTCTGTCACCTCCATTTTATCCATATCTCCTTTGACATATTCAGATATTTTGACTAAAGTTCCCATCATGTCTTCTCCAGTTGCAGTATTTTTTGTGTTATTCAAAATATTACTCAAAAATAGCTTTCTGAATCCTCTGGTGAATTCAATAGGAGTGGGTAGCTCCGATACACGTTTGGTGTCTTTGAAATAGTCTTGCATAAAATCCTTGCTAAGATTTTTTGTTAGTAAATAATTCATTTTACATTTCTTTAAATCTGCTGCCAAAGACTTGATACATTTCACTGTGAATATCAGTCCAGTGACGAATTTGCTTTCAGTAACATTTCCGTTATTGTTTTTCATTTGTATTCTTTTGAAATACTCAACAATTTCCTTTAAGAATTTATTTTGCGCAGTCGTAGATCTGTAAGCGTTTGTTAAACTTCTTGAGTACAATATATCGTATAATTCCTTCATATTGTTCATAAATTCAACTGTAGCTTTAATCTCTTTATTTTGCAAGCGACCGACTACGTAAAAATGCATGGCGGCAGCTAAATCGCTGCTAAAAAGTTGCGTCGCCAATTTAACATCGTTTTTTGATGTATCGTCAGGTCTCACATGTTTATCTGTCAAACTTGACAGTACTCTCAATTCCTGTGTCTTATCAGAATCATAAACGTTCAGAACATGCTGCCATTTAATGACAGAGCTGCCTATATGGAAATCGTTTTCTATTAATTCGTCTCTAGCCGTTTTCAAAAGATCTGGAAAGTCAATTATGTTATAAATTTTTCCACCTTTAATTTCAAAGTAAGGCTCTTCGGGAAGATCTAGAAATTCCTCATCTGGGCTTGTTATTAGTGCTTTAACATTTAAGCCCATATCGAAGAGATACTCTATGGTTGCATGCAGCCACGCTTGTATCTCTGGATGTCTGCGCTTCTCAGCCACGAAAGCGAAGGACACTGGTTGTTTCCATCTAGTATAAAGTCCACGCACTGCTATTAAAACAGCATACTCCGCTTGCTTCTCCCCAACAACGCCATCTATTTCTTCCAGTCCACACAAATAATCAAGACCCACATCATAATATAGATTCTTTTTTAGCTGGACCACATCAACACACACAACACACTGCTTCCCTAAGATCGACATTTGCTCTATTTTAACTTTCAGAGCCTCCATTAGGCAGGGGTTCAATCCACTCCTCACTGGCATTCTGAACCGTTTTATAACATCTTTCGAAGGCAAATCGAAGAACTTTTCAACGAATTTATAAGATTTAGGATTCCACAAGTACAATTTCATTGCGAAAATCTTAAACTCATCTGGATATTTATGTCCAACAAACTTATTTGTCAGATAAGCGTGTGATTTAACGAAATTAGCTATCTTCTCGTCTAAATATTTATCGCATCCTTTTAGAAACTGTGTCTTCTCCATAGTTGGGTTCTCAGCTCCATGCAAATTCTTATTAGCTTCGTCCAATTCTTTTCCAAGCTTTCGCTTAACATCTTCAATGAATACTTCTACCAATTCTGGGGCAGTTTGTGAAGCGACTGATCTGTTCATTATATCTGCTAGTCTATTATCTTTAGGTGGTGGTATATTGATATGTTCTACAGCAGAATACGTTGCTTTTCTGTAGAAAGCTTCTTTCATATCTGTCTGTGTTCCAATATTGACTTGGTGGTCTAAATAAGTTGGTTCGGGCAGTTCTGGTATGTTGCGCATTTTAGTCATTTTAAGTCTATTTTCTTGGTGTGGTACTTGAGTTTTGATTGGTACTTGTGTTGGTTTCAATAGTCTTGGATTAAATGATATTTGTCTTAGATTCAATGATATTTGTCTTGGATTAAATGATATTTGTCTTGGATTAAATGATATTTGTAATGGGTTGAATGGTATCTGTGTTGCGTTCAATGATGTTTTAGTTGCGTTTACTGATGTTTGTGTAACGTTCACTGATGTTTGTGTTACGGTCACTGATGTTTGTGTCGCGTTCATTGGTACAATTATCGGAGTATGTTGAGGTAGTGTGACAAGTCCTGGAGTCAGATTACTTAATTTTGAATAAAGAATCGGTGCAGTGCTGCATTGTGGTAGAACTGGAATTATGCCTGTACTGTTTACTGTTTGTGTTGTATGTTGAAACACTTGTATGTTTGGTATACTTTTAATTTCAGCCTGGCCCGGTGATGGTTGAGATTTCTCGACAAAGGTGCAGGCGGGAGGGGCCTCAGGCTCAAATTTGATTTCGATCTCAAAGTCATCTTCAGTTTTCAATGGTGCTGACAAGGCCACAGAACCTGTAATGTGAATAAATGTTGTCAAAAAACAAATCTATGTAAAAAGTTAATATGATGTGATTAATATAAAAATACTGGAGAAGAAATTAACTAGAGAAAATAGATCAATACACCGAAAGAACCTAATAAGAACTGTCTACGACAACAAGTCACCGCGCGGGGCGCGGGCGCGCGGGGAACAGATACGGACCCCACCACACTCCATTAGCTCCAGCGGCACCCACAACGCCGCACGCGTCTTACATACTATTTTTATCTCATAATACGCTTGTATCAGTATCGGATATTAAATCCCTATTTTTATCATACATCAAGATCTTTTACTTGCACCATAATCGCCTGCAAGTTTTTGGCGACCGTGACAGGACTAGTCACCTCAAGACATCTGCGCGTACGCGACATAGCAACAGGGAAGGCAGAACGTTCGAGAAGCACGAACAAAGAAACTGCAGCGCGCAACCTTTGGACTGCATGCCACGCGGGTCTCGACGGCGATCTACTTCCAGGGGAGTGCTCAATCCTTATCCTTTACCCTTTTACCTATCCTAGTTTTGATTTTGTGCTTAGCGTACTTTATTCCAAAAAATAATTACGACTTTTAGTAAATTTCTAAGATTCCGCTAATCATCTTTCTTATCTTGAGTGCATTCTTCGTCTATGCTGCTACGCGCCTATACTTGCCTATACATAATTCAGCATTAAAATCATTATAAAAATTAAAAACATTTTAAGCCTAAAAGCACTTAATCCATTGGCCTGCTGGAGCTAATCAACCTTAATCTATAAGTCATAAAGTGCTAATTGCATTGCATCTTGAATTGCACTGCTTAATATTATAATTAATCTTTAAGTTGTTTACGTAAAATAATAAGTGCTTGTGCACCGAACACGCCCTTGTTCACGCTTTCTTTATACAAAGCATTCCTTAAACATTATTTCGCTAAGATATTTCATAAAAGCAATTAATTTAAGTAACTTTAAATAAGTAAAATTACGTTTTTACCAGTAAATAATTACTATCTCACATTATTAAACATAGTGTTTATTCCTCAAAGGTCCAAACCATTAGATACCTTATATACTTGCATCATAGCTCATTTCGTTTCGGGCCGACATTTCCAGGATAAATCCTTCGGACTGACTGCGCTCGCGTCGGCGGTGCCTGCCTACTCGCTGCAGTGCCGACCTACTTCGCGTCAGCTGTTCGAGCGAGACTTGACCTACTTTCGCGCGGTGTCTCCGCGCACCTGGAACTCCTGCCTGGTTTGATGCACAGTTTTCTTATCTTGTTTATTGATTGCCCTTTACTAGATCTTGTTTATTACCGTTTTTGTGTTGGGTCATTATTTATCCATTTCAACTTTAGTGTCTCGCATATAAATATTAATATAACATAATGACTACACCCACCTCTCCTAACGGCGGCGTAGACATAGGTGCGCTTGAAAATGAATTAAAGCTTAAAGATTTAATTAAACAACGCGGTTCAATTAGAGGTAGACTGACACATTTTGAACAGTTTATTGAAGAGTTGAAAAGGATAAAACCTGACCAAATTTCTGAAGCGCAATTTAATGAATTGAATTTGCGAATTGCAAAAATGGAAGCTTTATTCTGTGATTTTGAGAGATGTCAAAGTCAAATAGAATTATCTTATCCTAACCCGGATGAACAAATTCGCGAAAGAGAGAAAACTGAAAAACGGTTTTACAGTGATATTGCCAGTGCTCAAACATTATTAAAATTGCGACCCATAAATAATGAGGATAAACAAAGTTCGTACAGTAGTTGCTCACGTCAGGATAACGTTAACGTAAAATTACCTGTTATCAAATTACCAGTGTTTGACGGTAATTACTTTTTGTGGTTGGAATTCCGCGATACATTCGAGTCATTAATAAACAATAATGAAACTATCCCTGACATTAACAAATTCCACTATTTACGATCGTCCTTAGAAGGGAGCGCGGCACTTGTAATCAAGTCAATTGAATTTTCTTCACAAAATTACAAGGTCGCATGGGATTTGTTATGCCAGAGGTATAATAACAAGAAAATTCTTATTAATAATCACCTGAAGGCTCTCTTTAAAATAGATCCTTTAACCAGAGAATCACATAAATCTTTAAGATACTTAATTGACCTTGTGACCAAAAACCTGAGGGCACTGACTACGCTTGGACAGCCGGTTGACCAATGGGACACGCTGATTATATTTATGGTGTCCAGTAAACTGGACTCGACCACTAGTGGTAAGTGGGAGGAGTATAGAAACAATCTCTCCGACTTGCCACTCTTGGACGAATTTATCGAGTTTCTTCGCAATCGAGCGGACATTTTAGAAACTACATTAGCTAACAGACATGAAAAAAGCGTCTCTCATATTCCTAAAGATAGTCATCCAAAAAGTGAACATAAGGGCTCATTCACAAAAAATGAATATAAAGGCCCATTCACACAAAATGAACATAAAGGCTCATTCACACATAGTAAATTTGCAAAAAGTTTCCTCACGTCCAGTACTCCTAAACCGGTAGGTTCATCGTGTCCAATGTGTAGTCAGGGTCACAGAATCATAGACTGCGAATCATTCAAATCTTTACCGCTCGAAAGCAAGTGGAGCGAAGCCTTAAAGTTAAATCTTTGCACCAACTGTTTACGACGCGGACATGAAACACGTAATTGTAAATTAGGAGAATGTAGATTATGTCATAAGAAGCATAACACATTACTGCATAAAGATAATAACGTAACTAAACCCTTGTCTGCGACGACACCCACGGTTGGAACATCAAATGACCTTGAAGTAGTCAACCAACCGCATAGGGCTTTATCAGTCCGATCAGATAAGCAGATTATGCTTGGTACCGCGTTAGTTAAGGTATCCAATCCCAACACAAATGTATCATATGTAGCTCGCGCTGTCCTTGATGCCGGCAGCCAACCTTGCTTCATTACTGAAAACATAAAAAATAAACTTGGATTAGGGAATCCTGAACCCGATTCTTTAGATATATCGGGCATTAAAAACATTAAACTCTCAGCATCCGATCGATGCGATGTAGTTGTCAGCTCCATGTCAAATCAGTTCCAAGTGACGCTAAACTGCTTAGTCCTTAATGAGATTACAGATCAGTTGCCCAACTTACCTGTAGACCTTACTCAACTAAACATACCTAAACATATTCAGCTCGCTGATCCTGAATTCCATAAAGTTTCTGATGTCGATATATTGATAGGTGCCGAAGTATTTTACGAACTGTTAGGTTTTGAAAAAATACGTCTAGGCCAAGATTTACCCCTTCTTGTAAGTACAGAATTCGGCTGGATCGTAGCAGGTCGTTTAATTCCAACTCATGTTCCTAATTCTAAAACGTCGCAAAAGCTTCATAGTTTTTTCACAAAGGAAATTAGTGAAAAGTTGACCAAGTTCTGGAACCTTGAAGAACTTCCAGAAGCCAAAGCTCCCTTGTCAGCTGACGAGGAGTTTTGTGAAGAGCACTTTAAAGCTCATACTTACCGTTTACCAGATGGCAGGTTCACAGTTCAGATGCCACTGAAAGAAACCCCTGAAAAGTCATTAGGCGATTCTTACCGAGGTGCTGCCAAGCGATTTTATACCTTAGAGAAAAAATTAAATAAAGATCCTAATTTGAAAAAACAATATAGTGATTTTATACATGAATACGAGTCTTTAGGTCATCTCACACGAATCGATAAGCCGACATTCGGTTATTATCTAGCACATTTCTGCGTTATAAGAGAAAATAGTGAAAGTACCAAATTGAGAGTAGTCTTTGACGGAAGCATGAAAAGTGCCTCCTTAAAAAGCCTTAACGACATACAATGTGTAGGCCCTGTCGTACAAGACGACCTCTTTAATATTTTAATCAGGTTCCGTCAACATAAATATGTTTTTACGGGAGACATAGAAAAATGTTATCGCCAAATCCTAATTCATGATTCGCAACGAAACTTACAGTTAATATTATGGCGCGAAGATGACACAAAGCCTTTAGAAGTGCTTCAATTGAATACTGTCTCCTACGGCACGGCCTCAGCACCATTCTTAAGCACACGGTGCCTTTTACAGCTCGCATTAGAATGCCCGGATCCTTTAGTATCTGAAGTCATAAAAAGTGATTGCTATATGGATGATATCTTAACAGGTGCAGACAGTAAAGAAACTTTGTCTCACGTACTCAACGGAGTAGTAGGCACACTTAATTCGGCATGCTTTCCAGTGCATAAATTCCGTAGCAACTGTCCTGAAATATTTAAGGATTCGGTAGTATCTGACAATCTAAACCTAAGTAAACAGTCCAGTGTTCTAGGTGTACAGTGGACACCAAACACTGACAATCTTGCATTTGCGATTGAACCAATTCCTAAAGATGAAATCGTTACAAAGAGAACAATCTTATCTAACACTTGTAAGATATTTGACCCTCTTGGGCTCCTAAGTGCTTGCACTATTACACTTAAAATCTTACTTCAAAAACTGTGGTCTATCAAGTTGACTTGGGATGAGGAGGTACCCGCGGACATTAAGAAAACGTGGCTTAAACTACATAACGACTTGAATGCTTTACTTTCAGTTTCTGTACCTAGACATGTACAATGTTCATCTCCTGTCGCTTGTGCGATCCATTGTTTTGTAGACGCATCTAAAGACGCTTACGCGGCTTGCGTATACGTACGCACCACGGATAGTTCAGGCTTCATAACTGTCAGATTGCTTTGCGCAAAAACCCGAGTCTGTCCCCTTAAAGTTCAGACTATACCTAAACTTGAATTGTCAGCAGCCCTATTGGGCGCTCGACTCGTTTCCAAGGTCAGCGGAGCCCTTCGTTGCTCCATACAGGAAAAGGTTTTCTGGTCAGACTCCACTATAGCACTTGGCTGGATAAAAACAAGCCCTAAAATACTTAAAACATTCGTGTGTAACAGAGTGAATGAGATTCGTGAGCTTACCTCGAGAGACTCGTGGCGACATGTACCCACTGATAAAAATCCAGCTGACCTGGCCTCGAGAGGCGTAGCTCCAAGCCTCCTTGTTGAGTCATCCTTGTGGTGGGAAGGTCCAGGTTTCCTGAAACATGACAAATCTGAATGGCCGCAAAACCCCGCCACCGAGACCGCTTTACCTGAAATGAAAGTCTTACACTCCAATATAAATCAAAACAATGAAACTAAAAACTTAATTGACATACAAAGATATTCAAGTTCATTACGCTTAAAAAGAATAATTGCATATGTACACAGATTTATAAACAATTGTAAAATTAAAGGAAAAAATAATCGGTCAGTTGGACCCCTTAAAGAAAACGAACTTAGTTCAGCCTTAACTTACCTTATAAAACTAGCCCAGTCAGAGTCATTTAAAGATGAACTTAAACTAATAAAAAATAATAAAAAACTTACCTCGTCCCATATGTTACAGCTGTCTCCGTTCCTTGATGACGTCGGCGTGCTGAGAGTAGGTGGTCGGCTTAATAATAGCGAATATAGTTATGACAAAAAGCATCCAGTGTTACTACACGCTAAACATTACTTAACAAAATTGTTGATGCGAGCCGAGCATCTACGCTTACTGCATGCTGGCCCTCAGCTACTCCTGGCAAGCTTCAAAGACCAGTTTTGGCCCCTGGGAGGTAGAACGTTGGCACGAAGCATATACCATCGCTGCGTAATATGCACTCGTCTTAGAGCCAAAGCCATGGAGCCGCTGATGGGCCACCTGCCAGCTAGTCGAATCACTCCTAACTTCCCCTTTGCTATAACGGGAACAGATTTTTGTGGTCCATTTCCAATTTCGAGCAAAATAGGACGCGGAAATCGAATTAGCAAATGCTATATTTGTATATTTATTTGTTTTTGGACTAAGGCAGTCCATTTAGAAACCGTTAGTGACCTTAGTGCTAAAGCATTCATTGCCTGCCTTCGCAGATTCATTTCGCGTAGAGGAAGACCTAGTAAAATTTATTGCGATAACGGTACTAATTTTGTTGGTGCAAACAATGAACTGGGACGAGCATTACAGGCAGGCATGAGGTCCATATATAATTACACAGCCGAAGAGCGCATTCAGTTCATATTTAATCCCCCTTATTCCCCCACATTCGGCGGATTGTGGGAGGCCAATGTTAAATGCTTAAAATACCATTTAAAAAGAACAATAGGTAACTCTTGCTTAACGTTTTCGGAGTTGAGTACCCTTTGCACGGAAGTTGAAGCGGTCCTTAACTCCCGACCCCTTACTCCTCTTACATGTTATCCCAGCGACCTTTCTCCCCTCTCCCCAGGGCACTTCCTCATCGGGCGCCCTCTGACTTCGCTGGCGTCCCCTCCTGCTGCATCCGGAAAGGGCATAAAGACGCGCTATCAGCTGCTCGAGTTGCTACGTGACAGTTTCGCGAAGAGGTGGAAAAACGAGTACCTCTCCGAGCTACAAAAACGAACAAAATGGAGACATCCCTATAGAGATCTCAAGGAAGGCGCTATGGTAGTGTTCAAAGAGGATAACCTACCTCCCATGAGATGGAAACTTGCACGTGTCCATCGACTATACTACGGCAAGGACGGAATCGCCAGGGTAGGCGATTTTAGAACCATCAGAGGGATCGAACGACGGGCACTGAACAAGGTGTGCCCCCTCCCTGATGACAATGACGAGATGTTGGAAGAAGCTTCAGCGCCAGCCAGTCCTACCGACCCCTCAGCTTCCTCCAACGGCCCCCCAGCATGTCTACGACAACAAGTCACCGCGCGGGGCGCGGGCGCGCGGGGAACAGATACGGACCCCACCACACTCCATTAGCTCCAGCGGCACCCACAACGCCGCACGCGTCTTACATACTATTTTTATCTCATAATACGCTTGTATCAGTATCGGATATTAAATCCCTATTTTTATCATACATCAAGATCTTTTACTTGCACCATAATCGCCTGCAAGAACTAAGCCGTGGATGGTATTTTTTTTTTATAAAATAATATGTGTTTTAATAAATAAACGAATGGACGAACCGCCTGATGGGAGGCGGTCATCGTCGCCCATGGACATCATAAGCAACATCACAGGAGCCACTTAAGTTGCCGACCCTTGAGAACCCTAAATACATCTTGAAGAACCCCATGTCGTAGCGTGAGTGAGATGCATGTGCGTAGAGTGAGACGCAATGCACATTGGACAAAGAAATTGGACAAGTGACAAGTGGACACCCTTAGACGAGCAACCAATGACCAAATTTTGATGTTAATACTCTTATCAGGCGTGGCTCACTCGCTACAAGTACCTACAAGTACATGCGGCCCAGACCAATTTTGGTGTCTAGCCATAGTAGTTGCCGCGCACCGCTACGGAACGGACGCCTGCTCGCGCTTGCGCCACCTAGCGGTCATATCTGTCGTAATAGACGCGTTCTGTGGTTGGGTTAATACATACCGTCTACTACGAACTGATGTTTCGTTGTAGGCAGTAGCAGGGACGGTAGAGCGTTCTGAACCAATACCCCGTTCACAATTTGTTCAGGTAGAAAATGTATGGAGCACACCACGGCGTGTTGCCCGGAGCGAAGCTTGTCGGCGAGGTCTTGTCTGTTGATGAGCTTCAGCCATTGGCTGCATCTGAAATCAAAGGATTTAATTTTTAATGCCAATAAATTTAAGTATTGCTTGTATTTCTGTTTTATTTGTAGTCTTCTTTTATTGAGGTGTGCAATAAAGAGTATTTGTATTGTATTGTATTGTATAATAAAGTGTAATCTTATTTGAGTAATAAATAAATAAGTTTGATATAAATAAATATTTTTCATTTTTATTTGATACCACCACAAATGTCTGTCATGTCTGCAATGTTCTGCCGCCAGAGTGCTAGTGCTGCACCTATCGTAAACCATAAAGAAACTTATACCATACATACTGTGCCTTAAACTGTTTATTGACAAGTTTTCACAGACAATCAAATATGACATCGATACAACAAAGGGCCTACCGGGAAATGTGAAAATCGAAACTCAGCTATCTGCCTCTTTATCACTTGAATATGCAACAGTGTCAACAGTGATAACAAAATTTCGACTCTCTCGTTTGCGGTAGACTCAGATTGTGACGGACTGTGGAAGTGGCGCCCCCTACACAGTGTCGCGTAATATTTCCTATTACCAATTAATTTTAGGACAAAAACATAATAATTGGATAGTTCATTGACTGATCGAAATCCATTTAGTATTTTGGATACAAAATTCAACTTACCTGTCAGGATCTTGTGGCAGCGGGTGGAAGCTGACCTGGTCTCGCTCAGAGCTGCGGCAGCCGAAGACGGAGCACTCCACGCGAGGGGCCAGGGGCGTTGCCGCCGCGGTTAGGATGGGGCATTCTGGAAATATGGTTTGTGAAATATAGAAAACGTGCAAAAACAATTGTTCTTCAATTTGCTACAATGAATTTTATAGAGGGGCGAATTAAATCAGGGACCAGACATGATAAATTATTATATTCTTATAATAATGTTTTATTTTGTATATGGGTTCTCATATTTAAATACAAAGATTGTCTGGAGCGGAGGGCATGAGCGTTTTATATCTCACCGCTCACTCCCCGCCCGGAAAACGCGCTTGTGTGACGAATCCTTTAGCCCTCTACACAATGATATTATATAACCATAGATAGGTTATACTCATACTTGAGGAGCACAAAAAATACTTCCATATTTATTTCTGTGCCTACGAAGAAATCTGTTATTTTTGATTAATTTTCTCATTCCATCCATCTTTGTCACACTCTTTGTTAAACATAAGGTCGTCTCTTTCTCTTTCGGTGTGCGGGAGCTCGCTAGCACGTGCACATTTCTCGCTTGTCCAGCCGCGTCTAAAGGGAACTTGTCCAATTTGTCACAAGTTAAGCGCTTCAATTTTGGAACGCCTATAACCTATCTTGAGTTAGGTAATCTATTTAAATACTTATAACAGGGAGGTGTTAACATAAAAAAAATACAATAAATACATTACCTAAGAACTTTCCCCCTTTGTTTATCATACGTTTATCCATGATAGTTACAGCTGAGCTTATACACTGATCTACTCATGCTTTATTTTATCATTCTGTAGTCCATCAAATTAGGATAATTTTATTTACGCCCGATGCGGCGATGCAGCCGATACAACAATTACAACAAAACAACTCTTTGACTTGTCAATAATGTCAATGTCAAGCAAATGGACGTCGGAGCGTTCAGATATTAACCTATGCATCACAACGATCGTTATCTAACTTAATGATTTCTGCATTATTTTACTACTGATTGCAGTAAGTTTAATATTTTTGTAATATTATCACTATTTTGCATTTCCGCGCGTCAAGATCCGTAAGGCATGCTAATGTGTTCGAATATTGAAGCGATTACAAATAGGATATGATGAGATATATGAATACTTCCACGAGCTGTCAATAATTTTTTTTTTTAAACAGTTATGGCCTGGATGCGAGTTCTTTAAGCCAAGTCTTTGTTTTGTTTTTACATAGATGGTAGTATTAAAATGGTATTTTTAAAATGTCAATCAATTTATTCAATGGTGTTTGGTGATTATTTATCTATGTATATAGTATTATTCCAAGCTTATCAACGTAACGGCTTAATAAAACAATATGGCCATACAGTGTGCCAACATAAGGTGATTGTAATATTAATTCTAATGACAGTTATTGAAAGCCCGCCAAAACTATACTTTGAGCGCGTAGGGCTGATATATGTTATCTGTGACAACTTAGCTTTTGCCTGTCACTTATCAAGAATTACCAATAGAATTACCGCTAAGATGAGAGACCAGCTTTGTAAAACTAATATTAATTATAAACCTGTCAAGAAGAACATCGTCTTTACATTTTTAAGCAGTACCCGAATCCCCAGAACGAAGCCCACAGGGTGTGCTACTATGGTTTACGATGGGTGCTAGTGCTGCACTCTGGTGGCAGAACATTGCAGTTAGCCTCGTGTATGGCGGCAGTTACGTGGGGTGACAACAAATTAGAATACACCAAAAGGTTTACCAAGAGGTCCAAGCCTTGCTAAGTATGGCAAAATGTTGAAATAAAATTAAATACATTAGGAAATAGAAAACTGGTAAGTGCATCAGATTAAAACACTATTTACAAAAATTACAGTCTTTATTTATAAATCCATAATAGTATCATTTGTTTGTCATTTACCTTAAGTATAGTACATATACATTTTATTATAGCTAAGTACATTAAAATTGTGTAGGTAATAGTAGGTATGTATAGAAATGTTTACAATGAGAGAGTCTTAAAATATATTATCTAACCTAAACAAAGTAAAAAGTTCGTAAATATAGAGTACTATACATATTCCAGAAATAACGAATAGACGCAATTATCCCACATGTATGACGGTGGACGCACATATGCGTTGGAGGCAGTGTGTTAACTTGCGGTGGTGCCACAGAATACATTATAGTATGTACTATCATACAGAAAGGACACTTCCTACAAAACCGAAGTTTGACAGCAATTCAGGGACGAATCCTTCCCCTTCCCTCCACTATCCCTTTCGGCTATTTAGGGTTGTCAAAATTCAAGCCTTTATCTTATCTATGGTCGTGCACGCAAAAGGACATGAAGTGGTGCCAACCCTAATAATTGCTCGGAGCAATGCTGAGCCGAATGGAGCCGAGTTTGCCCGAAAGGAGGAGTGTCTCCTACTAGTGGTGGTGACTTCTATTGTGGTTGCCTCTTTTAACACATTCAGTGCCGAAAACTATCGGGTATTTTATGATTTTGTTCCCAGGCCGGACGACCCGATAGTCGAGATCGTGGTATTCGTGGTACTAGAGCTTTATATGACGAAATTTTTGTGGCCTGGCGCGGATGTCTTGTTTGGCGGGGTGGCATGAATGTGTTAAAGTTTACTGACCCCTGATGGGGAGAGTATTTAAAACAAAGGCCTCTAAAATCATGGTACCGTAAAATGGGGTGATTAGGGGCAAAACTGACATTCAAACCTCGATAACATTTTATTTGTACATATGTAAACTGAATGTTGTATATAATAAGTATTCCGGACGTTTGTATTTTAGTTTTTATTTTATTTTGGGTAGTTCCATTTCATAACTTTAACAATAAACAGGAAATCCCACCTCACCCCGTAGTCCCTCGTAATTGGGGTGAGATGCGATTTCATACAATGGTGATTTTGGAAGATTGTAGGATCGATTTTTTTTATTATGAGTATTATTATTATTATATAGCCCTTTATTCTGAACATATTTGTTGATTTTAGTAGTAATTTTAGTTTTGAATATTTATATGAAGTCTCTTAGTTCAGTGTGCCTGTCGGCAAAGGCCTCCTCCTCCCCCAGTATTTCCTCTCTCTTGCCACCCTTGTCCAGAGTGGTCCCACTGTGAGTATAATTTCGTCTTCCCATCGTGTTAATTGAGTGCCTCATTATCGGGTTCCGGTTCCGCCGCCATAACGAAAACACGTACGACAACGACCTCCGAGAACATTATTAAATATCAGTGCAAAATCACGGCGTACAAGTGTTTATCATAACTTTTCATAAGGGATGAACCAAGAAAAACGTTCAAAAAAGTGAAAACAGTGCGGAACTAACATATTTCAAATAAAAATAGTGCAAAACTTGTGTGCATCATAACCTAAAAAAGGTTGCATTCCCGGATGTCAACATAACTAGAACTACCAACCTGACGTTAATTGACATTGACAGTTATAAAGTGTTGCCAGTACTAGAGAAAAAATTACCCACCAATCTGCGAAAAATGGATGAAGCCAGCATAAACCTATTGCTGTCAAAACTCGACAGCAAACTGGATGAAAAATTGGAGAAACAACCATTACTCATAACAACAACGGTTACACAAAACGTCATGGAAGCGCTAGACGAAAAAGTAAAGGCAATCACTGAAGAAAACAAGGTCCTTAAAAACAAAGTAACAGAATTAGAACAGAAACTCGGCAACATCGACAAGGAGAAACGAAAAAATAACTTAATATTTTTTGGAATAAGTGAATTGGGAAAAAGTGAAACTGAACTAGTAGATTACATTAAGGATATCATAATAGAAATGGAAATCTATATAGAAAGTCACGAAATTAATAACATTTACAGAATTGGAAAATGGACTAGCAACAACAACCGTCCTGTCGTAGTTTCCTTCTCAACGGTATGGAAAAAACACCTGATCCTAAAAAATAAATCTAAACTTCCTGAAGGTGTTTACATTAAGGAAGACTACTCCAAAGAGGTGCTAGAAAAAAGGAAGCAACTACAGCCAAAAGTAGAAGAGGAAAAAAAGAAGGGTAATATCGCATTCCTGGTGCATGATAAATTAGTTGTGAAAAAACCAAAAGAAAGCACTCGAGAAAAAAGAAAATGGGAAGAGTCGAAGTCACCCAACTCATCAGCGCAGAAGAAAACCACTGCACCCAATAACGGACCGATTGAAGAGCCGTTAATGCCACAAACAACAGAAAAAGCAACACTAAAGCCAAGTATTCTAAATTTTGTCGAAAAACGCAGCAAGCCACAATTACCAGCACTGGAATCTTCAAAAAACTGGACAGCACCCTAGCCAACACAACACAAAACAGGAACCATAACAAGAAAAAAGCCATAACAAAATCTAAAGCAACATGTTCAAAACTCCCCAATCCGGCTGGTCACCGTGGGGTTAGAGACCATCACCCTCCATATCCATTGTCAACAACAATTGGAAACATTCCACTGGAAAAAAGCAACAAGTATTCACCAACTGCAACCCATCCAAATAACCTAACACCAAACAAGAAAGATACCGTATTATGAGTATTACTATAGCTCCATTTTAAATTGGAATACATTATTTTTGTAGCAGTAGCCTTAAAATCCCATCTCACCCCCCTTTCATCCCTTCTCTAATCATTCACAACCCAACTCTCCCCGCGAACCCTACTCACCCCATTTTACGGTATCTTTCTTAGTAATAAAATAAGTAGTTATTGGTGCTATAACAACTGCTGATCATACAACACTGATATCTTAAGTCCGTGTTCGGGCCATGCGAGAGTGAGAGGCAACGATGGCGCCGGCGGCGTGTCGTCCTCGTCTGACTCCGAGTCATCCGCCAGTCGGGAGAGCGGGGCGACGGAGGCAGACACGAGTTTGGCGAGCTCGGGTGACAGCAGGATCTGTGGATGGGAAAAAGTGGCGTTAGAATAGGGATGTTGACACATGTTGAATTTTATAACAAAATCTAGTAAAATAGATAGCAAACGAGCAATTTATCACAATAATGTGGATATTAAAATAAAATATTGAAAAATTACAAAAATACAGGACCTGAAAGTTTCAAAATTTAAGTTTTTTTTTTAACTTCCAAAAACGATAAAAGTAAGGGTACCATTCGATTCCTTACATTTCACCAAAAAAAATATTGTATAGCAACTATATACATAAACGCAATATTTCACCGACAAAACGCAATTTTCTTGTTTTGTCCATACTACAACGTGGGCGATGACGTCACGGCCTCTGGCCGTTTTGAATAGGGCGTTTCGCGAGTGAAGTGCGACTGTCGGACTTTGACTACAATTTCTGACTTTTGTGTTACTTTAATGCAATGGGTCCCATATAGACATTTGATCCTAAAAACAAACCCGATCGATTGACACCATAAAAAAAAATTAGTCATGTAGCCTATTCATTTACCACTTTGAACGCAGTGTAGTTTAGGATGCCTGATTTTTGCAATCGGTTAATCATTAACCGTTAATGGCACAGAAATAGGGAATATTACGCGAAACTCTGCGTAGGGGGCGCCACTCCCACAATAAGTCACAATCTAAGGGTCTACCGCAAACGAGAGTCGAAATTCTGCACAATACATGCCTGCCCCTGTTGTCCACCATAGTTTATTAAGTTATGCTTAATTTCTTTGTCATATTGGTGAGCAATAATAGTACATTATTGCAGAGGCCGTGAAGTAAGGGATTGCAGGACGAGATTGCGGATAAAGCGAGTCTTGCAATCCCAATCTGGCCAAGGATTGTATATTGATTTTCTCAAACATTGTAAGAAAATAAAAATGTAAATTGCCGCCTTTTTTATTTTTTAAACTTGACATTTGAAAAAGCTATTCGAGCACCATGTTTAACTGCTTATAAAATATACTTGGTCAACCAAATCTTGTCAGTAAAAAAAGGCGCGAAATTCAAATTTTCTATAGTACGACATCCCTTCGCGCGCTTCGCGCCTACATTTTTCAAATTTGCCGCCTTTTTCTACTGACAAGATTTGGTTGACCATCTATAGTAGTATAGTACTTTAGTAATAAGAAATAAATAAAAAAGTTGCAAATATGCTTACAGAGAGAGTGGTCGTTGGCTGTATGTGATATTTCCTCTGTCAGTCTAATCTTAGTGAGCAAATTTAAAAAGTTAGAGCAGCGGACAATAATGTACGTTTCATACTAACTCCCTACATTACTTCTTGGCCTAGGTCAAGAAGTAATGTAAGGAGCCATAAATGAGCAACTTCATGTCTTCATTTCGTGACATTACATACATTTTGGAGTATGTTTGAGAAAAGAATATTTGTATTGTATTGTACATGAAGGTACAAATGTCAAGTGTACAAGTGTACCTGCAGCCAGTCTCCCCGGTAGCCGTAGGGCTTGGGGCCCGTGACGCAGGCGCCGGCCACGCGCGGCGACAGCACGGTGACCGCGCGCGACCCGTCGCGCCAAGTGAAGTGCCGGTCGTGCAGCACGCGCCCGCTGTTGTAGCAAACAAAACACTTGGAAAACTTCAAGTCACCACACCGACTGGTAAAGGCTCCTTTGATTGTTCAAAAACCGATAGCGAAGTTGCATTTTATCATAGAGAAATATAGTAAGACAAGAGTGCTCACTCCATACATCAGTTCAGACTATTAATTTCAGTGTCTACATCTAGCATCGAGTAGCGGAACTATCAGTACTGCTACTGGACAATAGATGTAGCACCGACCGGAAAGTCTTATCTCAACAGCATAAGACTTTCCGGTCGGTGCTACGTCTATTGTCAAGTAGCATTAGTAGGTTATTCACTACACGGCTAAATTAAGAAACATTCGCAAGTGATTCACAATCCTTGTCAGGTAACAGTGGATTGTCGAATTTCTACCCTCATTAAATTTACAAATGAAATTATTGCCATGTCAAAAAAATTATTTGAACATAAAAAACGTAAATAATATCCGTATGACCAATTACCGTCCCATTTTTATTAATTTATAACATAAAACATTTTGTATCGATAGTTGTAAAAAGTAGTATGTTAAAAAAATCATATTTCAAAAAATAGGCAAAATAACAAAACTTTTTTTTCTAAATCTAATTAACGAAGATATCTGCTATATTTGCTGACTAAAATCGAATTTTTATTTTATCTTCCACATGGATTTTTTTAGAGTCAAACATGAGCATTTTTCGAATTTCTCAATTTTCACTTATATTTTTCTATTAGAAGTAATTGATCTAACACAATTATATTTATTTTACAAGATGAACACGGCAAGTACTTTATATTTCAGAAAAAAGTAATATTTGATATGCACCAGGGTTGGCACAAGAACCAATTTAAAATTGCAATAATTGACCAATTAGGTATACACTTCGGGTGGTCACCATTTTTTTGTAGTTAATTCAGATAAATTTTGTCATACAGTATAATATCCACATTTCTTACCTAATCAAAAAAAGTAATAATTATTTCGTTACCTTTTATAGAAAAAAAGTTAGGTCTGATTTTGTACAAGCATGAATTTGACCCCACTGCTAACTTCGAATGGGCAGAACTTGAAAATTAAAAGATAAAAAAAAAAAACTGGTGGTGGTTCAGCACTTCTGCCACCATGAAATATATCCTCAATTTTTTTTATGCAAATCAAAAATCATGCGGCGCACTTTTTAATTCAAATTTGTTGAAATCACATGGAATGACCCTAGAGTAAGACAAAGATAATATGATTCTCTCTGTCTATGTTTGAAATGAGACAGTCCTTTGTCAAACTATAAATTGTTGTAAATTTAGGGTCGGTTGCACCAAACGGTTAGACTTCGTTTTTTTTTTTTTTTTTTTTATTAAAAATGGGCTTACTCATGGCCACAGACTAGCCGGGACGAAGACGTGGCCTACGATGGAGCGAGTCTGCCCAGAAGGTGCCTGTTCACCCTTGATTTGAAGGTTGCCGGGTTATATGAGCTCGGAAATATAGACGCCGGCAAGGAATTCCATTCCTTGGCAGTGCGCATAAGGAAAGAGGAAGCAAAGCGCTTCGTGCGGATTCGTGGAATATCTACCAGGTAAGGATGGAAACCGGCCGTGCGTCTAAAAGTCCGATGGTAGAATGGGGACGGTGGAATAAGCTCGTGTAGCTCTTGAGCACACTCCCCGAAGTGCAATCTGTAGAACACCGACAGACTGGCGACTTTCCGCCGATGGGCCAAAGACTGAAGCTTACCCGTTAGCTTCTTGTCACCAATCATCCTCCTGGCTCTGCGCTCCACTGAGTCTAAAGCAGCGAGTTGGTATTTAGCTGAGCCGTCCCACAGGTGACTGCAATACTCCATACACGATCGGACTTGAGCTTTATAAAGTGTTAGAAGCTGTCCAGGTGTGAAGTATCGCTTCACCTTATAGATCGAGATTATTATCGAGAGTTTCATAGTGGGTGTCATTCTGAATCCCTAACAACGTTTGTCCTAAAGTCACTTGCCCTAACTGGTTTGTCCTAATGGGCACATGCCCTAACGATCAATTGTCATAACGATTATTTTCCATAAAGGTTCTGAAAAATGGTTAGGTTTTAGAACTTGCTGCCACAAAGGTGGGTTAGGTTAGGGTTAGAACTGCGACCCTCGCAAAAAAGAAAATATGCTTAATAACATTAGGATAAGCAATCAATAATTAGGGAAACCAAAATTAGGGTTTTTAGTGTTAGGACAACTGATCATTATGACAAACAATATTAGGGAATGCAAAGATAGGAGAAAAGACTTTAGGGATTCAGATATAGATCCTTTCATAGTAAATCGCTGCGGCGCGCCGGCTGACGTTGATCAGTCTGTCAAGTATGGATGGTGCAACTGACACTTACTCTATGGCGAGAGGCAGCAAGCTAGCCGCTTCAGGGTTCATGATGAGATGCACTCCCTCCAGATACTCCACACGCTCCTCGCCACGCCACGACCCCTGAAAAAAAATCAGGTTCTACTACACACCAAACTATAAAGATTTTAATAAGAAACGAAAACATTAATATGTAGTTTAGCAAGCCATTTCCGTCAGTAGAAAAAGGCGGCATATTTAAAAAATGTAGGCGCGTAAGTGTCACATAAAAAAAACCGGCCAAGTGCGAGTCGGACTCGCGCACGGAGGGTTCCGCACCATCAACAAAAAATAGAGCAAAACAAGCAAAAAAACGGTCACCCATCCAAGTACTGACCCCGCCCGACGTTGCTTAACTTCAGTCAAAAATCACGTTTGTTGTATGGGAGCCCCACTTAAATCTTTATTTTATTCTGTTTTTAGTATTTGTTGTTATAGCGGCAACAGAAATACATCATCTGTGATAATATCAACTATCTAGCTATCACGGTTCGTGAGATACAGCCTGGTGACAGACGGACGGACGAACGGACGGACAGCGGAGTCTTAGTAATAGGCGGTAGTAATCCCGTTTCTACCCTTTGGGTACGGAACCCTAAAAAACCGGCCAAGTGCGGGTCAGACTCGCGCACGAAGGAATCCGTACCATTACGCAAAAGTCATGAATCTAAAATGTCATTTTATTTGCCTTTTCTTAAACTCATCTTCCTCGCGTTATCCCGGCATTTTGCCACGGCTCATGGGAGCCTGGGGTCCGCTTGGCAACTCATCCCAGTAATTGGCGTGGGCACTAGTTTTTACGAAAGCGACTGCCATCTGACCTTCCAACCCAGAGGGTAAACTAGGCCCGTATTGGGATTAGTCCGGTTTCCTCACGATGTTTTCCTTCACTGAAAAGCGACTGGTAAATATCAAATGATAATTCGTACATAAGTTTCTGAAAACCTCATTGGTACGAGCCGGGGTTCGAACCCGCGACCTCCGGATTGCAAGTCGCACGCTCTTACCGCTAGGCCACCAGCGCTTCCTGCATTTGCCTTTTCTTAAACTGCGAGATCTTATCTGCACCACAGAATAAGTAATAGTATTATCATACAGAACGGCCACGCACCGCCCCGCCCCGACTCGCATTACCTCGCCCCGCGACATGAATCTGACAGACTTCTGGCGTACTCTCAGTATAGCGACTTACCCACACATACACAATGACGTGTACAGACGTGCCGTGCACACATATAAACGCAATGATTTTTGATGTATGGCGTGTCCGCCCTGTGACAAGAGGGCGCAACTATTTCAAGGTAGGGATTATACAGTAACGGATATTGGGGTTTTCCAATCTATATTGGCGGAACCCCTGTCAAAAAGTGCGATATTTGTGTACAGTTTTTTTTGATGTTTTTGTTTTGTAACACTCGTTGAAATTCTTTGTTATAGAGGCCCAACGGAGCCGACATGTCTTTTTGATAAAGGCTCCTTTTAAATAAGTCGATATAAAAAAAATCTATTTTATTTTACCTGCATGAGTTCGGGTATCTCCGGCAGCGCTTTCTCTATGCTCGACATTTCGAAACTGTCTGTCGACATATGTCCCGACACTGAAAAAAGGTTTATTATGTATTTTCACCACACCAGCTCGGAAATACTTGTAATTGGGTTAATCAACTTTTTTTTGTCACACGTTGCTATGGTTACGGTTTCCCGAGTCACTCTTAAAATTCTAGGTTTTTCGTATTTAAATGAACCAAACTTGCATTTTATGGTAGTTATAAGAGCTTTCCATAATGGGACACCTACTGAGCATGTTAGTAGAACATGGTATAGCAGTTCTTCTAACAATCTATGCTACTATTGTCTCCTCGCTGATGGGACAGAATAACAACAAGAAATAGTTGATTGACTCACTTCAAAATCTGATGAGACAGTTGCATTTTATCCACGTGAACCCATAGAGAAATGTAAAGAAAGAGTGGTAACTCCATACATCAGTTTTCTTACCAAAACGCGAGTGGTTTCGTAGTCGACATAACGTCAAGTAGTGGAACTATCAGTACCGCTATTTGACACCAGATGACACTAGTTTCGCTAAAAATAGTCGAGCATTAGAGTTTTTGTTTGCCGCGATATCTATTGTCAACTAGCAGTACTGATAATGTCCGCTACTAGACGCTAGATATCGACTACGAAATAACTCGCGTTTTCTCTCTTTATTTTGGCTCAAACAGTGATTACAGAAGAGTTACATTGAAAAAATATTACATATAATATTGACAAAAGCGTTGTGGTAAGAAAACTGATGTATGGAGTTGCCACTCTTTCTTTACTTATACAGAGTGTTGCCTGTAACATGACCAAATAATCAAAACACATATTATACTCTTCAATCTATAAAACTTTTGTTAAATAACTTTTAAAAATTACGAATCCTATAGTAGACTTCGTATTTTTCATACAAAATAAATATTGCCTTCAATGTACGCTGACATCAGTGTGTTTGACGATGCTTGTCACGCCTTACATAACAACATTTGCAGTACATTGCGTCTTAGAATAAACTTTAGTGTAATAAAAATCAAAACAAGTTATTTTTAAAGGTAGCTGAACAAATGTTGGTCAGTTTGAGGAGTATAGCCTACTGTTTAATTTTTTGCTCCTGTTACAGGAAACACCCTGTATTTCTCTATGGTGAAGCACAGTAATCTGATGCTAATATTAGGAAGGCCCACGGTACCTTCAGTGGGTCTGTCAGACATGGAGCTGAGCCCCCGCTTGAGGGTGTCCTTGATCTGTTGCTCGACGCGCGGGGACAGGGCGCCCGACTCTTGCTCCTTGCTCTGAAAACACAAATATACAGGGTGGATTTTCTTTTTGGGTCAGTGAGGGCAGCTACCAGATCCCGTGCTGCTACGAGAAAACGGTCTTAGAAGACCTTCCCTCGATTTCAAATGAATGAAGATTGGCTTTTACAGATTTTGGAAAAAACATACAGGGTGCGAGAAAAAGGTCATTTTTGAGAAAAAATTTTTTTGATGCCAATCGATCCCATTCCTATTGAGGATCAAAAGCTTGTATGGAAGCAAAAAACAATTTCCGGCTAGAAAAGCCACAAATTGAGGAAAACTTTTCTTTTGGGTGCTAGTACTAGTGTAAGACAATGGTAGTATGATTATCGCTGTCTATGGTTGACATAAGACAGTCCTTTGACAACCTATATGTCAATGTATAAAACACAATGAGTACTGTATGTTTCGTGTATATTTTTTAATAGCGACCCGCCCCGGCTTCGCATGGGTTAACAAATTATGCACTTGAACCTTCCTGAAGAATCACTCTATCGATAAGTGAAATATTCGGGTACTATCCGGTATCCGACCTTTATTTTAATATGCGGCCGGATACCGGATCGTAACCTACTACTATACGGCCGGATATACCGGATAGTTGCTCGATTTCGGAGTAAACAATTTAAACATTCCACTCACTAGCACGCGCACTCATTTCGAACCTAGAAATGAGTCCGCGTGCATGTTCACTACGAAACAGGTCAAAATCTGCACAATGCGCACCTCAAAATGTAGGTATACTTCGGCGGGCCGAATATTCGGCCGATGGTCAGGCCGAATATCCGGAGCCGGCCAAACGGGTCTCTATTGTTTCCCAAATAGTTTTAAGCCATAATGTATTGTTTGCCCGCATTTTCGTTAGTCATAATTGATTTGGTTCAGAAACGCGTCACTTTTCAGGATTGCCATAAAACAAACCTAACATAACCTAACCTATCTACAGGATAACCTAACGAAAATCCTGAAATGTTAACGGTTTCAGTTTTATGACTAATGATAATATGACAAACAATACATTATGATTTAAAACTTTATGGGAAACAACGGGACCCCCGGCCAAACAACTATCCGTTGCATCTCTATAGATGGTCAAGCAAATCTTCGCGAAATTCAAATTTTCTATGGGACGATATCCATTCGCGCCTACATTTTTCAAATTTGCCGCCTTTTTCTACTGACAAGATCTGCTTGACCATCTAATACCTTTAAACGAGCAATTCTTGTTTATTTATTTATTTATATATATATATATATATATATATATATATATTTCGGGATCTCGGAAACGGCTCTAACGATTTCGATGAAATTTGCTATATGGGGGTTTTCGGGGGCGAAAAATCTATCTAGCTAGGTCTTATCTCTGGGAAAACGCGCATTTACGAGTTTTTTTAGGTTTTCCGAGCGAAGCTCGGTCACCCAGATATTATACAGGGTGTAATCTAAAACGTGATACAAGATAATCAAACCTGAATCTTTTCATGATTTTGAACAACTTTTACTATGGGGTCAACTTTGTAAATTAACAATAAAAAAAATCTTTGCCATACATTTTTGTCTACCTCTCCTTGACCATTTCTATGGAACAGCTCAATTTTTTTTTAATATTACAAAATTGACCCCATAGTAAAAGTTGTTCAAAATCATGAAAAGATTCAGGTTTGATTATCTTGTATCACGTTTTAGATTACACCCTGTATAATTATAAGGCGTAAACATACTGGTGTCCACGGCAGCGCGGTGACCCTGGCCGACACGCCGGCCAGGTGCGCCGGGCTCCGGATTAGTCGCGCGACTCGCACCTTCCGCGCGGACGTGCGGCGCGACACGTGCGTCACCAGCCAGCTGCCGCCGCAACTAGGTGAAAAAAAAAATAGTTGGTCACGTATGGATACCTCCGCGCTGTCCCTGCGGTGCGGAGGTATCCATAACGGATTTTCCTCCCAAAAAAAAAAAAAAAAAATAAATAAATAGTTGGTCAAACCAAATAGACTACTTTCCTACTAGTCAATTCAGTTTTTAATTCTTATGGCTTATGGCATCTGTCCATTGGGACAATTTCGCCAATTTCCTACTAATCAAATCAGTTTCTTTTTTAGAACTGTCAAAACGATTTGCTAATATGGAACTTATAGATGGTCAAACAGATCTTGTCAGTAGAAAGAGGCGGGAAATTTGAAAAACGTAGGCGCGAAGGGATATCGTCCCATAGAAAATTTGTGTAAAATAAGCTTGAAAACTTCAACGAAGAGCGCCAAAACCCGATTTCGCTCTACCCTGATCAAGGGCTCGGGCCGGCACTGGTGTTATGTATGCCGACGCGCACGAATAAAGGTAGACCGAGCGCGGTCTACACGACTTTGACACCCGCCCGCCATCTTCAGTTACCCGTGAACAAGATGCATGTAACTGCGTCCAAATATCGGGAGCTTAAAAATAATACAAAAGGTAATCACGGTTCATATCCCGGTCGATATAAGTCTAGTGAAACTTAAAGCAGGCGTGGCTCACTCCGCGATTTCGTCGCTTTGCTACAGGTAGCTAAAAGTACATCCGTTCGGCCCCAATTTTGGGGAAAGCCATAAGCCGCGCGTGGCGCTGTCGCCACCTAGCGGCCATATCTGGCTGATCGTAACAGACGCGTTTTGTTAGAGAGTGAGTCTTCTGTACTTAGTAATATTATTTATTCTGTGCTTAAAGGTAATAAAACGGTCCGGACCTGGGGTCTTCTTGTAACAGTTTGAGCACCTCGAAGCCGGAGCTGCGCTGCGCCGCGCGCAGCTCGCGCCCCGTGCACCCCACCAACTGAAATATAAACAAACACATCCTTAAAAGGGGCCGTTCCATTCTCCGTTTGTCGCCGGTCCCGTATTGGGTTACCCTCCTTCCTTCCTTAACCTTTTGGACGCCAATGACCGATATACAGGGTGGAAAGATAAGTCGGGCCCTGGCGGGAAACTACCTTAAATCCTTAAGCTGGCTCATTTTACTTAAAGTATTTTTCTTTTTTTCTTCAATTTGGCTTGTCTAAAAAAATCTTGAGTACTAAATATTAGATTTTATGGATATTTCGTACGGCAGACGAGTGTAAGACCTAATGTTTCTTGGAGAAATGTTATCATTAACATTAACTGTATCGACTAGTAGAATAAAATTGCGAGTTTTTATTTTTTGGAATTTTTAGTCGGTTCGAGTCCCGGGCGAGGCAAGCGAGTTTTAGAAAATCTTTGAATGCAGTTTTGTTTCTTTTTAAAATTAAAGGAATGTCTCCTTTAAGTAAAATGAGCCAGCTTAAGGATTTAAGGTAATTTAAGGTAGTTTCCCTCCAGGGCCCGACTTATCTTTCCACCCTGTATACGCAGTTACGCACCGCAGGTCCAACGCCAAAGACGGATTAATCGGTCATAGACCACAGAGCAACATAGACCTACGTGCATATGCATAAAGTTCAATTTCAGTCTTGACACTTCGGTGACGTGGCGTCTGAGTGACAGCTTTTGTGTTTGACACGGCGTCGAAAAGGTATAATATCATGTAGTCTCGACTTGTGTCTGTTTTCATATCCTCTATTTACAATCGGGCATTAAACAAACTGTCTCTGTTTAGCCCAATGGTTGACTGGTAGAGAATGCCTCAAGGCGTTAAGTCCGCCATTTGTACTCTTTTTGCGTAAATTTGTGCAATAAAGTTTAAATAAATAAAATACCCTCCTCCAATTGAGGGGGCATTTAAATCATCTCGAGGCAGAGGTGACGGGACTTATAAAACGTAGACTAGTAGACGGAATAGCCCCTATGACGGAATTAGCCATATTGACCTTATAGTCTTTGAGAAAATGTACTTCAATTGGGAATATTAAGCGAAAATCTGCGTAGGGAGCGCCACTACCACAATCTATCACAATCTGAGGGTCTACCGCGAAACAAGAAAATCGAGATTTCGTTATCTAGCCTCCCTATCACTCTTGCATATTCGAGCGATAAAGAGGCAGGTAACTAAATTTAGATTTTCGCGTTTTCGAAATTGGGGGGGGGGGGGGGTCTGGATGATGGTAGCATGACGTAGGAGGAAACGGGGTCATTCGAAGCATGATTTTCGGATGATTTTAAGGAGGGGGGGTCAAAAATAGATGACGTAATTTATGAACAGCCCCTAGGCCCTTTGTAAACAATGTTGATGTATCAATGTCATATTTTATTATCTGTGAAAACTTGCCAAAAAATCGTTTAAGGCACTGTATATGGTTTACGATGGGTGCTGCACTCTGGCGGCAGATCATTGCAATAATTACCTATTACCTATAGATGGTCAAGCAGATCTTGTCAGTAGAAAAAGGCGGCAAATTTGAAAAATGTAGGCGCGAAGGGATATCTACCCATAATTTGAATTTCGCGCCTTTTTTTACTGACAAGATTTGGTTGGCCATCTATATCTATTTCCTACCTGCAGAAAGTTGACTCGTCCGTACGGCGTGTCGGTAGTGCGCAGACGAGCGTCCTCGGCCACGAGTAGATGGCGCACGCGCGACGCGCTCGCGTCTAACGGCGCGTGCCAAGACACGTGGTCGCCTGACACAAACTTGTTGCCTGCAAACATGACATTATATCACAGGGCGGACACGCCATACATCAAAAATCGGCCAAGTGCGAGTCGGACTCGCGCACGGAGGGTTCCGCACTGTAATAACCTGACAGTGATTGCTGTGGCAACACTGAGATATGCCTGTCATTGTTATCATGTAACGGAACACATTTTCGTATAGCGCTAAATAAACCGTAATTAATTAATTTACTGTTTTATTTGGCTCCAAAATATAATAATGGCGACGAGAAAATAACGTAATACGCGTGTGGACTGAAATACGTCAAAAGTTTTAGTTCCAAAAAGTAAAAACTCTGTTTGTGATACTCTTGTGAGGTTAGCATATATAACCTCCAAATGTCACTAAGTGAACACTTTTGGAGTGATATTTCGCAAAAAAAGACAAGTTTTGTGCAAAATTTAAGCAAAAGTGAACTATTACAAATATTAGAAGAACTGCAACTGAACCACGAGTTAGAAACAATAGACGAATTAAGGAAATTCCTAAGGGACGCGATCAAAAGTGGACAACTTATAAAGACTCCACAAACGCAGGAATTACCAGTCATGGCGGTGAATTATGTAAATTATCACATAGAACCCTTTGATGGACGTGATTTTGACACATTCGAGTTGCAGTTGCAGTGCCTAATTAGCTTGAATAATGTGCCGGAAGACAAGAAAGTGGCCCTGCTAATCACTAAAGTTACACCAAAAGTGTTAGAAACACTTAATCACATGTGTGCTCCTGCCAAACCAAATGAAAAGTCATTTACTGATCTCATCAAGCTATTGGAAGATAGATACAACAAATCCACTTCCGTTCCTGTGGATCGGGCAGAATTTAGAAAATGTAACCAGAAGGCAGAAGAAAGCATAGAAGACTACATTATACGATTGAAGAAAGCTGCAAAGAAATGTAATTTTAAGGATTTTAAAGACCAGGTGAAAGAAAAACTTATCGACGGAGTGTATTCATCTCTTGTTAAATTTGAATTACTTAAGAATGGCAACCAAACACTTGATGAATTAACCACCTTAGCGAGTACTGTGGAGGCGGCGTGGCTGCAGACTAAAATGAAGATGCCAGTGGAGGAACCAGCTTCTAGTATGTTTTTTGTCAAGCAGAATGCACAGAGTAAGCCAAAACAAATTCAGAATAAAGTCAATCGCGGGTCAACAGCATCTGGTAAGTCACTGAAGTGTTTTTGTTGTGGTAAAAATAACCATTTAAAAAGTGAATGCAGTTTAAAAAATAAATATTGCTCAGAATGTGGCCAACAAGGTCATCTGTACAAAATGTGTCCTAAAACCCATAAAATGAACATACTTGAAATTAACAGTGAAATGGAAAATAAAAACTCTGACATTGAGCAGTCTATTCAAGGACTTTTTCCAGACAGTGACGACTATTATAATATTTACAGTTGTAAATCAACCACAAATAAGGTACCCCCTTGTTTGGTGGATGGTAGTGTGAATGGTGTGATATTCAAGTTTGAATTAGATACCGGGGCTGAAACATCAACTATTTTGCAAAAGGATTTGGAAATTTTAAATTTAACACATGAAGTAAAAGAGACAAATGTCAATTTCAAAAATTATGACCAAACCATCACACAGCCATTGGGAATAATACATAACATAAAATTTAAAATTAATAATGACACTAAAAATGTTGACTTATTTGTGGTTGAAAACTATAAGCCTAGGTTATTGGGCCGAGATTTGTTAAAAATGTTCGGAATGTGGCCATTAAAATTATACAGAAACGAAGGGACAGACCCCGTCAACACCATAAAAGAAAATTTTTCTGAGGTATTTACCCCTGGGTGGGGTAATTTTAAGGGTGAATGCATATCCTTGAAATTAAAAGAAAATGCACAACCCAAATGTTTACCTGTTAGAACAGTGCCATTTGCACTCAAAGAAAAAGTATCCCAAGAAATTAAAAGGTTATTAGATAACAAAAGAATAGAACCTGTCAAATATAGCAAATGGGGAACTCCCGTGGTGCCTATATTAAAGCCGGATGGATCTGTACGCTTGTGTGGAGATTATAAGGTAACTTTAAACCCACAACTCGAAATAGATCGCTTTCCACTACCACATGTGGAAGATATTTTCAATAAATTAAGGGGTGCAGATTATTATTGTGAACTGGACCTTCGAGAGGCTTATCTACAGGCACCACTGGATGATCAGTCCCAAGATTTAACCGTAATAGTGACAGAAATAGGCACCTTCAAATATAAATACCTACCCTATGGTGTTAGTACGGGGCCTGGGTCTTTCCAAAGGTTGATGGCACAAAAATTACAAGACATACCTAATGTGATTGTTTTTATTGACAATATATATATGTGCGGAAAAACAATGACGGAAATGACAAATACACTTGAGTTGGTTTTGAGTAAATTAAAAGAATGTGAATTTAAATTAAAAGTCGAAAAGTGTAAGTTTTTCCGGAAAAATATAGATGTTTTCGGTTATAGAATAGATAAACAAGGCATTAAAATAATAAAGGAAAATATTGAACCCATATTAAACCTAGATCCACCAGAAAATTTGACAATGCTACGTTCATTTCTAGGTAAGATAAATTATTATGGTAGATTCTTAAAAGATTTAGCGACAACGCTTCATCCACTTTATGAATGTACAAGGCAGGGAACTTTTGTCTGGACTGATGAGTGTCAAAAAGCATTTAATTTAGTAAAAAGAAAATTAGGTTCTGCCACTAATTTAACTCATTACAATCCTGATCTTCCGTTAATTTTAACATGTGATGCCTCTGCATACGGTGTTAGTGCTATAATTTCAAACCGAGGCACTGATGGAATAGTGAGGCCGATTGCATTTGCTAGCAAAAAACTTAATGACACAGAACAAAAATATACCACCTTAGACAAAGAAGCTTTTGCAATAATCTTTGGGGTTACCAAATTTTACAATTACACATATGGCAGACCCTTTGAGCTAGAGACAGATAATGCTGCTCTTACTCGGATATTTGGACCGCATAAAGCAATACCCAGAATGGCAGCTAAACGCCTTCAGCATTATGCAATATTTCTTTCAGCCTTTAGTTACACTATTAAACACATCAGTACAGACAGAAACCCAGCAGACTATTTGTCAAGACTGCCAAAAGAGAATGACGATACAAAATATCATGCATTATGTATAAATAACACAGAAATTGTAAATGTAAATTATATTAATGACTCTGATTTGAAATCTCTAAACTGGAAATTGATACAAAATAATACCAAAAAAGATGTAATTCTTTCTAAGGTACATATGTACTGCCAGGATGGCTGGCCAGAAAAGGTGACAGATAAAAATTTAGATCCTTATTACTTGAGGAGACATGAAATTAGCACAGATAGAGATTGCATAATGTGGGGTCATCGGATCATAATACCTGAAAACTTGAGACAAACTGTTTTGGATGAACTCCATCTAACACATTTTGGAACCTCAAGAATGATAGAAATGGCCAAAGCTTACTTTTGGTGGCCTAAGCTTAATGAATGTATTGAAAAGATTGCGGGCTCTTGCAAATTATGTTTAGAAAATAGACATAACCCGGCTAAAGCGGTTCCAAAGTGTTGGCCAATTCCTCCGGGACCATGGTTTAGAATTCATGCTGATTTTTTAGGCCCATTATTTGGGAAAATGTACTTAATAATAGTTGATAGTTATTCCAAATGGCCTGAAGCATTTCAAATGGCTAATATTGGTTCTAACTTAACAATAATTAAATTTAAAGAATTATATGTAAGATATGGGTTCCCTGTTCACTTAGTAACAGATAATGGCACTGCTTTTACAAGTCACGAATTTCAAGAATTTTGTAGAGTTACAGGTGTTAAGCATACTTTCACTTCTCCTCACTATCCGGCCACTAACGGTGCGGCCGAAAGATTTGTAGAGACGTTTAAATCACATATGAAAAAAATTATTGAAAGTGGCAAATCGCATAACTATGCCTTAGGCATATTTTTGTTTGATTACCGCACGACCACACACACAACCAGTGGAGCAACTCCAGCTCGGTTGATGATGGGTAGAGAATTGCGAAATAGATTTTCACTATTAAGACCTGCACCCATATATCAAAATCTTGTAGAGGCACAAGAAAAACAGTTAAAGTATGCTAAGGGTGCCAGAATTGTAGACTTATCTGAGGGTGACTTAGTTAATGTTAAGGATTTTAGAAGGGGGAAGAAGTGGTCAAAAGGTCACATAGTTCAGGTTTTGATGCCTGGCTCTACTTTCATGGTAGAAGTGGAAGGAGTAAAATGGAAGCGTCATGCTAACCAATTGCATAAACTTAAATAAGTATTAAACTGTTATTTTGTTATATGTAAGACTTAGTTAGAACTTGATAGAGTCGATCAAAGAATATAATACTCATAGTATTATAGTATAATATAGTTTAAGATCTAGCCTAGCCTTATAGTTTAAGGGGGTGGAGAGTGTAATAACCTGACAGTGATTGCTGTGGCAACACTGAGATATGCCTGTCATTGTTATCATGTAACGGAACACATTTTCGTATAGCGCTAAATAAACCGTAATTAATTAATTTACTGTTTTATTTGGCTCCAAAATATAATACGCACCATCAACAAAAAATAGAGCAAAACAAGAAAAAAAAAAACAAGCAAAAAAACGGTCACCCATCCAAGTACTGACCCCGCCCGACGTTGCTTAACTTCGGTCAAAAATCACGTTTGTTGTATGGGAGCTCCGCTTAAATCTTTATTTTATTCTGTTTTTAGTATTTGTTGTTATAGCGGCAACAGAAATACATCATCTGTGAAAATTTCAACTGTCTAGCTATCACGGTTCGTGAGATACAGCCTGGTGACAGACGGACGGACGGACGGACGGACAGCGGAGTCTTAGTCATAGGGTCCCGTTTTTACCCTTTGGGTACGGAACCCTAAAAATGATTTGCGTTTATATGTGTGCGCGGCACGTCTGTACACGCATCATTGAGTTTCTGACGGAATCCTGACATGCTCTCAGTAGAGCGACTTACGCACACATTCATGTCGCGGGCGAGGTAATCCGAATCGGGGCGGGACGGTGCGTGTCCGTTCTGTATGATAATACTATTACTTATTCTGTGCTTATATTAATTCTGTATAACAGGAATCAGCAGGAATTAGCATTAGAAAAAAGGTAAACAATCTTGATGTGTCTTTTTTATTGAAAAACACTTTTGAAAAATAAGTCACGGCAAATATGTAACATCCTTTTAGTAATAGTTACTGATTTAATAAAAGCGTTTTTAAATTTAAAAGTAGTATTTTTCTAATGGGGCTGTTCATAAATTAAGTCACCTATTTTTGACGAGTTTTGACCCCCCCATCCCCTCCTAAAATCATCCAAAAATCATGCTTCGAATGACCCCGTTTCCCCCTATGTCATGCTACCATCATCCGATGTCCAGAACTCCAGACGGTTCTGCCCCGCCCCAATTCGAAATGAGGTAATTTAGCCCCAATGCTAAAAAAACGAAGTATAGCATAGAAATAGGCATCTGACTTAGAGCTAAAAAATAACTGTGGCGCCGCGAGCCGAGTCATTCAACTGTAAGGCCTGACAACATCACATATAGATTGACATGTAGAATTTTTCATCACACTTGCTCGAAAAATATCTTATTTCATGCAGGTGTACAGTCAGCAGCAAAAGTTGCTAAGCGGGCGAGGTGTTCATAATTACCTTGACGCGCTCTTATTCTCTTAACAATAAAGTCGCGTCAAGATCATTTTGAACACCTCGCCCGCTTAGCAACTATTGCTGCTGACTGTACTGAAGGGTAAAAGTCTATATTGTTCCTGCGGGAGTTATGGACTGCGAAAAAAAAAGCTATAACTCCCTAGGAAGTTATAGCTTTCTTATTAGGGTTCCGTGCCTCAAAAGAAACATACACAAAAAAGTTGGTGTGTACACGTGCCACACGGGTCTCTATTGTTTCCCAAATAGTTTTAAGCCATAATGTATTGTTTACCCGAATTTTCGTTAGTCATAATTAATTTGGTTCAGGATAACCTAACGAAAATCCTGAAATGTTAACAGTTTCAGTTTTATGACTAATGATAATATGACAAACAATGCATTATGACTTAAAACTTTATGGGAAACAACGGGACCCCGTGCCACACATGTACAAAAACAGTCTAAGTGAACTTACCCGTGCTGAAGATGTATCTAGCGAGCGCCTGCAGCAGTGCAGCGGGCCACAGCGGCGGCGGAGCCCCGGCGGCCGGCGCGGCCAGGCGGAAGGTCAGCTCCAGCCCGTACCCCGAGGGCTGCGAGCGGTCCGTCCCGGGGACCGGGTGCACGCGCCCGTCTCCGTGCAGGTCTGAGAGACCGAAGCTGGAAACATGGTTAAAGGTATTACTTATCAAAGTAACGGCATAGTTATATATGTGATGTAGCTGTAGCACCATAATTTCAACATGCCTAACTTCCTATTATACTGTACTAGCGACCCGCCCCGGCTTCGCACGGGTTAACAAATTATACATAAACCTTCCTCTTGAATCACTCTATCTATTTAAAAAAACCGCATCAAAATCCGTTGTGTAGTTTTAAAGATCTAAGCATACATAGGGACAGACAGCGGGAAGCGACTTTGTTTTAAGCTATGTAGTGATTGATTGCAATACCTGACATAGTGCCAGTGCGGAGGCACTTGCTCCTCGGGTACTCCGGGGTGCCAGTACATGCTGATGTAGTCCAACGGGTCCTCACCACCCAACCTGCAACCATGTTTACTTATCTCTTATAAGATAAGATAAGATTTCTTTAATGTCTAAGCTTAATTGTATATTCGACGCTAAGCGCGACGAGCTGAAAACGCACCAGCCTGCTCCCATTCACTACCACTACATGGCGGTGTCCTCACGTGCCCTCAATGTGCGCGGGGGTTCACCTCGAAGATCGGCTACGTCAGCCATCTTCGGGCGCACGAGCGCCAAGCAAAGTACGAGTCAAAGTGGTCCCCATGGCCGAAATCGGCCGGAAGGATCATATTTATAAAAATAAATATTGTTGTGAGGCAGAATATCAACACATAACAAGTCTCATCAGAAGTCGTAGGCAACATCAAGGGTCTGCTAGGCTTCCTGGTAGAGCTGGGTTGGCAGGAATAGTGCCGCCAACCCATCACGCAAAATAGGCGCAATAATATGACGTCGAGTTGCGGAAACCAAGCCCGCGAATACATATAAAGCCCCGTCTCCATATCGCGCAAACCATCGAACATTGGCTCGCGCGCGGCAGCCGCGCGCAATGGATACCGGGCGCATCGAGTTGGCTCGCGCGACAGCCCGGTATCCATTGCGCGCGGCTGCCGCGCGAGCCAATGTTCGATGGTTTGCCGCGCGATATGGAGACGGGGCTTAACATATAACAAGTCTCAGTACTTGAAAATTGAGATATAGATATGTATTAATAATTATGTTATTTAAAGCACCATTTCATCATAAAGCAAAATAACTATACCTCTTTTTTTTAGCATGAGACAAAGGGTAAACCATTTGGATGTAAAGATAAAAGATAAAGATAAAAGATTTTTAAGTGGAAGTTTTTAAGGATGTGTATTTTTATTGAAAAATACTTTTTAAAAATGAGTGCTGTACTTAACAACAATTATATAGCAAGGATATATAATTATATGTTTACATTCTTTTGGTTTCATAAGTTAGTTACTATTTTATTAAAAGATTTTTTTCAACCAATTTAGTCAAGACATACATATCACTATTTGAGTCACACTTAACACTTAACTCACCAATATTTTAAGCGTGTGGTGACCTGTAGTGGATTAGGCTGGTCAGGGTACAGTTCGGAGCATGCATCACACAGAGCTTTAAGTCCGGCTGGGACCAGTCTATCTGTAATTAGTAAATACACTTAATATTACTAAAATACCCAGGAGATCCTCTGGAGTTACTTAACCTATGCAAAAACTCATCCTAGATATTAATTCGTAAATTTGTAAAGCAACCAAATGTATTAATGCCATACAACTAACTAAATTACTAAAAGTATTGCTTATTTAGTTCAAAATGTACTGAGGCATTTCTGTAGACCTAATTGACGCTATTATTTCATAATTGTTAGTCACAGGTTTAGATATACCGTTGAGTAAAAAGTATTTTGAATAGTACACTAGCCCTGCCTGTAAATTATACAAATATCTAACTCATCATCATCATTTTAGCCTTCGGTCGCCCACTGCTGAGCTCTAACTAATATGCAGATATGCAGGTCCAATCTAGGTCCATCCAGCAAAATCATCATGGTGATTTATAATACACCTTCTCCTAGTCCAATGACTAATGTCGTTCTTTTGTCTAATGTCTAGTCAAAGGAACGATTAATTTATCACATATAGATTAATAGTAATTCTGCAAAGGAAACCTACCAGCTTGAGCAGCAGCCTGTTCAGCCTCCTGGCTGTTGGAGGACTCGCCTGTGCCCAGGCCCTGCGCCTGCGCAAGGAAGCTCAGCGCGCTGCTCCGCACCACCCCGTCGCCCGGCGGACCGGGCCCGCTGGCTGCCATCGCACAATACACCGAATTACTTAATTAATAACCAATTAACGCGTAGGAAACGAAATAATGGATAAATGCGAGTTTGTCGTCAACAAAAGAAACAAAAGCGATGAAATGTCATGTCAAACCGCCTGTGTCCAGTGTGTGCGTTCGGAAATGATGATGATTAGAATTTTAATAGCGAAATGAAGATGAAATCCAAGTTTGAGTTTGGAAAAATACTTAAATAGGGGTTATAATTAAAACAAGAAGAATATATTACTCAATTAACCAATTTATTTAATTTGCAATCTAAATCATAAAATGAAATAAGTGACGGGACTGATCAAATCAGTCGATTTGATCAGGAAAATAATTGGCCAATTTGCATTCCATAGATAATTACGAAAATTGGCATTTATGTGTCCGCACCTGCTGATTCGATCGGAGAATTTCATCAGATTGGCGAAAAATTGTCTCGTCTGGATACCACGTTACGGAAAATATAACGTTATAACGCGTTAACGTTGTTAAGTAACGAGTTAATACGTGTAGTAAGGCTTTAACACACTTTATTGAAATGTCAGCTGTCAAATGTTTAAAAATATCACAGTATTCGGAACGCATCCCGCCCCTATATTTGCTACATGTTTTGCTCGTTTTCTTTGTTTTTTACTCTATAAATAAACATTAAACACTTCGAATGGTCCTATAAATAACTCGCGTGATTGTGCGTTCAACCTAGTATCAGTTTAAAAGTCAACTTCGTCTAGTAACCGGCGAAATGCGATATTATTTATTAACGATAGTTTTCAGTTCTGTGTTTGCGTTTGAAAAAGATGTTACATTCACAGTTCAGCCTGGCCACACGGACTGTTTCTTCCAGAAAGTCAAGCCCAATGAAGTTATCGATATTGAATATCAGGTAAACTATGATTGTGAAAAAATCTTACAAAAACTAACCTAAATCTTTCGTTTTGGTTTCCCAAAAAATAACCTTATGAACGAAAAAAATATGTTTTATGGAAGTGATGACTTGTTTATTTATTAAACAAGTTAACATTTGCACTGTAATTATCTTTATGATTGAAATGTTCTGTAATAATTGTTTACAAAATAATATCTCTGGCTATCAGAGTAGAACTATTTGAATGTTATAATCATAATTATCTAAACACATATTCAATAAATATGAAAAAGATATGCCAAGAACCTGCAAGGTGGGTTCATTTTGTATTGGGAATAAAGTGCTTGGCTTGGCACTGAAAGTGTGAATACATATAATTGATTTTTGCCTGTCTGCAACTATTGGTAGGGTATGTTTTTTTAAATATTTCAGACTGATTTCGAAACATGTTGTTGAAAAGTGTCTTTCCATATAGTCTGTGCGGAAAGAGAAGAGGCGTAAAATGTGTTGGCTCCCTTGCATTCCACAACTCTTTTTCTTTCCGCACACACTCTAGCTTGGGTATGGTGACAGCTGTCATCTTAATTACGTCTTTCCTTGAAGTCTAAAATGAACAATATTTTTTAATAGCCCTATTAAAATGGTCTACCTTGGTCTTATCAGCTGCGTTGTTAGCAGCCACGTGTTGTAATTACTGCTATCAGTAAGTTATAGATAATAAAATGTATATGTTATAGTTCGTTTTTTTTAGCATTAGAAAAACACTACTATCTTTTAATTGAAGTGTAAATAATCGTATATGATTCATAATAGTTACATATTTACCGTGATTAATTTTTCAAAATTGCTTAAAAGTTGACTGGAAGAGATCCCTTATAGGGATAAGTTCTCCTTTTTATTTTTGAACTGTCTTATGTACAACAAAGTGTTTAAATTGTCAAAATGTTGTTTATTAGTGCATACAAACTTAATATACATAACTAGGAAAAAAAACATAATTAAAAAGTGTTTACATACATATAATTTTCCTTGTTTTATCAGGTGATAGATGCGACACATGGGGAGTTGGACATCTCGTTCCAGCTGGCAGACGCAGTGGGTCGGGTCCTGGTGGCGGACTACAAGAAACCTGAGAACAGTCACCGACACACCGCCACCGTGGAGGGCGACTATAGGTTCTGCTTCGATAACAGTTTCAGCACATTCAGCACCAAAACTGTAAGTTTACAATCATCAGTAGCCCTTATTAGGGTCGGTTGCACCAAACCATCTGTCACCGTTAAAGCGTTTGCTAAATTTTATCGTATGGGAAGTTTCATACTACACTAAATGTGGTTAGTGCAACTGGCCATTAGTCCGACTGAATACAAGCACAGTGTGGACATGCCACAGTAAGCATCAGTAGATAGAGTAGACCATTATCACAGGCCTTTGCATCTATTGCAGACTATTTATGCATAGGGTTATTGACACATGTTGAATTTTACAACTAAATTTAGTTAAATAGATAGAAAATGAGCAATTTATCACAATATATTGGAAACTTAAAAAATATATGGGAATAATAAACAAATACAAGACCTTAAAGTTTAAAAAAAAAGTCTGTTTTTAACTTCCAAATAGGAAAAAATAATGGTACCATTCGATTCCTTGCATTTTCTTTAAAAAAAATATTGTATGGCAATAATATACATAAACACAATATTTGATCGACAAAATCGCAATTTCCTTGATACATCGAAACGGCTTCTAACTAGGGCTTGCAAATATTCGAAACTTTCAGATATTCGAATATTCGACTTTTTCTGACGACGTATTCGAATATTCGAATAATTATTCGAATATTATAAAAAATAAGAAAAGAAACGAAAAATCGGTTTATTATCGTTTTATTCAAAAGCTTTTTTCACATATTGCTAAAACTAAGGATATTTGGCAGAAATCCACTTAATTGACTAGATTTTATCATCCTACTATTTATAAGATGCCCACAGTTATAAAAACAAGTAAAACGCCAAAATTAGACGTATTTAATATTTCTAGATATAACTTATTATAAATGCGTCGTTGCGTGAAATAATATAACTTTAACTATCCAAACACCTAGGTATGTAAGATATTTTTTTTAGTAGGTAATTATTTTCCGATTTGAATTAACTTGTAATCACCCTGTAAAAAGGCCTTTAATTTAATTGTATTTTGAATCTTTATTGACTTTATTTGTTTTGGCAAGTTATTATTCCTAATGGTCGGCTAATTATATAATATTGGAATATTTAAGGGAAAAAGTTAGTTGAGTACTGGGTGGATTATTCGTCAGCTAAAGGTGCATGGTTAGATTACCAAGTTGGGCAGGTTTGGTATGATTAAATTTGAGAATTGCGATAAGTGGCAAGGTTTAGACTTCAAAAATTCGCTTAACGTACGCTTGTGCTGAATAAACAGAATGACCCTTTAACTTAAAACTTACGCACCGTAAAAATAACATACTTTTTGATTTCGTTTTCTTTTAAATTGAGTTAGGATTCACTGAATATTCACGAAGTCTATCGAGAGGAATACAGTAAAAATATTATTTCCTTCGTATTTGGGTACCTACCGTTCCTCATTCACTGTAAATACCCGTAAAACACACAGAAACTGTAACTACAGCGGATGACATAAATTTTTTTATAGTAATAAAAAATATTCGAATATTCGAAACCTGAGCGGCCGAATATTCGAATATCAAAACAGGTCGAATATTCGACAAATTCGAATATTCGAATATTCGAATTGCAAGCCCTACTTCTAACGTTACATGGTGACGTCACGATATATTGTCATTTTGTTAGAAGCGTTTCGTCATTCTTTGACCATCATTTGTGACTTTTGTATTGCTTTAAGACAATGGGTCCCATACAGACATTTGATCCTCAAAACAAACTTGATCGACTGATACCATTCATAAAAAAATGTCAATTAGCCTATTGCTGTTATTTATTTTACGTCACTCTAGGGCTGTAAGTGGTTTCTCCTCGCGTAGCGGGGAGAAAATCTCACTTCCTGGCCAAGGCAAGACGTAAAACTTTAGACAAACCACGGGCGGTAATTCGTAAAGCCCCAGATCGCATATTTATGGCCCTCGCCACAAACACCTGCGATCTGGACTCTGGAGCATTCACGAATTCACCTCCCTAGGTATGTAATGTACTATATCGTATGGCATTATACACTAGTGTTTTTAAGTATTAACATGCAAATCATAACTTAAATTTAGCATTCCGTTAGTAGTCTATATTAGCGTCGCTCGTTTTCAGGTATTTTTCGATCTGATGACGACGAGCGACGACGCGCCCGAACACGACTACGGCGGGGACAAAGAGATGGAGCTGGGTGAGTCATACCATAGATAAATATAGTAAGACAAGAGTGCTCACTCCATACATCAGTTTTGGTACCAAAAAGACTATTAATTCAGTGTCTACATCTAGCATCGAGTGGCGGAACTATCAGTACTGCTACTTGACAATAGATGTAGCACCGACCGGAAACTCTTATGTTGTTGAGCATAATGAAAATAATCGTCTTTTTGGTACCAAAACTGATGTATGGAGTGAGCAATCTATGTGTTTTTTTCTCTATGGTCATACCAACGTTTGACAACCTGTCTGGCCTAGTGGGTAATATGAAGCCGATGGTCTCGGGTTCAAATCCTGATAAGGGCATTCATTTGTGTGGCGAGCACGTCCCACAGTAAGTACTTAAATACATAGGAAACACAAACGCCCATGACTCAGGAACAAATATCTGTGCCCATCACACAAATAAATGCTCTTACTGGGATTCAAACCCAGGACCATCGGCCTCATAGTCAGGGTCACTACCCAGTACCCACACAGGCGGCCTAGCCAAGTGACAATCACTGTCGCTTCGCCATCGAATCGCTCTCGTGTCTCTCGCTCTTCCATATTACTGCAACAGTGACAGTTGCGTTTCGATCGCTACGGAGCTATTGGCATGTTGGCTACGCGGCCAGGTTGTCAAACTAAGTCCAATTTGTCTTTAATGCCCGATTCTAATTTCTGTATTAGTGGTCGATAATTTGCCATATTTTTCGACTAGTCTCGTTCGTAACATAATTTTAACGGAATCTTTCAGGCAACTCTCTGGAGTCGTACATAATGAAAGTTCGCGACATCTCCGAGTCCATAAACCGCGTCAAGGACAACGTGGGCGCGGCGCGGAGGCTCCAGGAAGCGCACTCCGCGAGAGAAGCCAGGGACAGAAACATAGCTGAAGAAATGAACGCCAGGTATAAAGCAAATTTCACGATTCTAGGACTTCAGGAACCAATGTTTTTAGGTTAACCGGTATTTATAGGTACCCCCATTAAAGGTTCCGTCACACAGGCGCGGTTTCCGGGCGAGGCGTTTTATATGTAAAAGCGGCGCGCCCCGCTCACGCCCGGAAAACGCGCCTGTGTGACGGAACCTTAAGTAGCAGGGCGAAAGTTACGAAATTATTTTTATGAAAATATTTTGATTTGTGTTCTTTAAGTAGTCACCCGGCCACAGCTATACGTCCCAAATTCTAGTGCTAAGGACGGCCGCGTAAGCTGAAGACGCGGGTTCGATTCCCGCCTCGGCACCGGACTCGGACTTGGTCACTTTTTCTTTAGTGTTTTATCTATTTCAGTTTATAAATTACTAGCGACCCGCCCCGGCGTCGCACGGATTATCAAATTATACATAAACCTTCCTCTTGAATCACTCTATCTATTAAAAGAAACCGCATTAAAATCCGTTGCGTAGTTTTAAAGATCTAAGCATACATAGGGGCAGACAGACAGCGGGAAGCGACTTTGTTTTATACTATGTAGTGACTTATTTAGTTTTGTTGCAGAGTAATGACGTGGTCCATGTGGCAAATCGTGCTCATGATCGGAGTTGGGATCACACAAGTGAGTTACAAGCCGCCCGAGGGCAGCACTAGCACATAATGTAAACCATAGACTTATACATACTATGCCTAAAACATTATTACATTGTACAACGGGACTTAATCGCGTATCGTCCTCGAAACGTCGGAGGTAAATCTTAAAACTTAGATACGCGTTTAAGTCCCGTTGTACAATTTAATAATGTGTAAAAATCGTGAAAGTTTAAATCATATATCAGTGTTATGCCTAAAACAGTTTTTTTGACAAGTTTTTAATATGACATTGATGCATCAAGGCGGTTTGTAATCAGAGGTCTACCGCGAAACGCGAAAATCGAAATTTCGCTCTATCGCTCGAATATGCAAGAGTGATAGACGCAGATAACGAAATTTCGTATTTCGCAGTAGGCCCCCCGGAAGTGCTAGTGGCGCCCCCTACGCAGAGTTTTGCGTTATATTCCCTATTTACTTTTCAATTTTTGTACCTACTAGACTAGACTAGATACAGGCAAGAAATTGAAGAAATGTATTAACCTTTTGGACGCCAATGACCGATATATCCGCACCGTAGGTTCAACGCCAAAGACCGATTAATCGGTCACAGAGCACAGAGCAACATCGACCTACGTGCATATACATAAAGTTCAACATCAGTTTTGACACTTCAATGATGTGGCGTCTGAGTGACAGCTTTTATGTTTGACACGGCGTGGAAAATGGCGCCATTGAGATGCATATGATGTATATTTTCAATTTATTATATAGCTCATTGTCCGTAATGTCCTTTTTTCTGGCATATTTTAATTGTGAATATAATTTTTTCCAGGTAATCTTCGTGCGGAGTTTGTTCGAAGACAAACACAATCGCTTCAGGAAGCTAATTCCCAGCTTCAGCTCGCAATGACACTAGTCACAACCCACCCCAGTGCGTCTCAACTAGCCCCAGTACGTAACAACTCGCCCCAGTACGTAAAAACTCGCCCCGGTGCGTCACAACTCGCCCCAGTACGTAACAACTCGCCGCAGTACGTAAAAACTCGCCCCGTGCGTAAAAACTCGCCCCGGTGCGTCACAACTCGCCCCGGTGCGTAACAACTCGCCCCAGTACGTAACAACACGCCCCGATGCGTCACAACTTAGATTTTTTGGTTGCCATATCAAACATTGTGATAAACAACATTTTTTTAAGAACGCGTACTAAAATGGTTTACAAATTGCTGTATACTTGTGTAGCAGTTGTAGCACACGTATAGTTTGTTTTTATTTGAATCAATGCTATTAGAAAATAGTGTTATATTTGTTTTGTTTTAAAATCGAACGAAATGTGAAAAAAAGTAGCTAAGCGGGCGAGGTGTTCAAAATTACCTTAACATGCTCTTATTCTCTTAACAATGAAGATTATTATGAACACCTCGCCCGCTTAGCAACTTCTGCTCCTGACTGTACTAGTTTTATTTAAACAGTTAGCTATCAAAATTGCGTAGTTTGTCGCAAATTAAAGTAGGTTGGGTTTTTTGTATTTAATAGTTATAGTCAATTTTTACGATATTTTAGTAAAATGTGTTTCTACAATTTTGTTAGATTCATATTAATATTAAATAAGTGAGGTGATAAAATAAATAAACCAAAAATGCACAAACTATGGTAAAGATTTAAGATAGATATTAACATGATAGGTATGTATGATTGAGTGCCAAAGGATAATCAATATGTTGAATTATGCTTACTTATGTTAAAATTATATTTAAATTGAACTCTAAATGTAAATCAAAACTTGTCTAAATTTTTCTTGTCATCTGAACACTTTTATTTCAACATACAAGATATTTTTTAGACAACATTATAGGTAACATAAAAAAAGAAAAACTGATAAGTATGATATATAATTTTTTTTTAATATTAAGTAAGTAGATGATGAAATCATCAAGGCTAAAGGCATGTTTCTTATTAGGATGATTTTACATAGTATCATATTTTGAATAAATATGATAAAAATGTACACCTACCTATACCTATCAAAGTAGATCAATAAAATTGTTTCGTAAAAATATGTTTTCTTTGCATCTTGTTTGTCCAACTGTATTGAATAAGTCCCTTTATAGTGCAGTCCAGACGAGACAAATTTTCGCCAATCTGATTGTCCGATCGATTCAGGCCGTGCGGACGCAAACGCCAATTTGATTCCCCGATCAAATCAGCAGGTGCGGACACAAAAATGCCAGTTAAGTTAGTATCTATGGAATGCAAATGGTGATTAAATTGTGTACGTGTGGACGCTAGATGAGATTGGCACCAATTATTTTCCTGATCAAATCGGTCGATATGCCCAGCTCGTCTGGATACGGCTTACCTTTGCAGGCCATGAATAATTGACAGACCGGCAGGGTGTGCAATCCAAGCTCCCTTTATCGGGCATAAAGATGTCAATATTACGCAAAATTGAACCCTATCACTTAGTTGTAGAGCTCAAAATTCCCTCTGCCTTACAAAAGTCAATATTGTCGTGGTCATCACATTTTTTCGGTGTCCAATTTCTTTGTCCAATGTGTGTTTTGTTTGAACAAAACCTTTAAGCCCCTTCCAGACTATGTGCGTGAACCGCGGGCGAAGCCGCAAATGCGAGTGTGGAGGGGGCTTTAAAGCAAGCTCGAAACTTGCTACTCACCACTAGATGGCGCTACTCCTCTGAAACTCGAACGATTTTAAACGTAGCTCGAACAGCGGTCGCTTTCATTGATTAAAAAAAAAAACGTCAATAAAATAATGGCCGATTGGCCGCCAGAGTTGTTTATATTGCGGCTTATGAACTAAAAACTTGAATGTTTTAGCAATATCAAATAAAATATCAAGAATTACTTTCACATAAGCTTCTATATGAACAAATTTGATGTATCTTCGTGTTTAACAAACGGCTTCCATTGTAAATCAAGTCGCAAAACTTAGAAAATGTTGGCCTTATTGATGTTAAACAGAATGAGCATGAAGCGACGTAGTTTACGTGCTAAAGAGACTGCATTTAAGGCCGAAAGGAAGCCGGACACGCAGTCCATGTACTGCCGGACCTGCCTGAGCGATGAGGAGCTCGTGGCTATTTTCTACAGCCCTGGCATGGAAAAGAAACGAAGCGAGGAATTGAGACTCGTCACAGGTTTAGAGGTATAGTTTTACTGATATTGTTGCTTAAAGATGGTCTGCCGTGTATATAACAGGCTAAAGAAAGATAAATATCATTCCTATAATTAATTCCACAGTCAAACAAATGTAGTTTTGTGGAGCTCTGTCTTTAACAAAAAAGTTGTAACTTCTGTGTAATAAATAACAAATTAAAAAAAATTGCAGACATCAAATACTTCAAACTTCGGTTTTGTAGGAAGTGGCCTTTCCGTTTGGTAGTACTATTACTTCTCTTATTATATAATAAATAAAGGCTATATTATTTCTCTTTCAGATAGTGGAGAATGATGGCCTCTCACAAAAAATGTGCACTATCTGCATAGAGAAAATGAACAACGCCTTACAATTCCGGAAACAGAGCAAGAAAGCTGAGAAGTCCCTCTTAAACATGTCAGGGCTGAAAACAAAGAGAAAATCAATATCGAAAGCGACACGGAAAACAGTGAAACTAAAAAGCCCAAGGGCGGTAAAGATTAAGCGGAAAGTGGAAAAAGAGGAATTGGACTTTGACTGTTCGTATGATGATTTTCAGAACGATGATGATTATCCGGAGGTTCCGGTGCTTGAGTATCCGGATGTGGATGAGAAACCTAAAATAAAGCGGGTAATTAACAAATTTGGCAGCCTTTTGAAAAGATAAATCTCCAGTTTTAAGAATTTCAAAGAGCTACCAATAATGGTTTTCTGTATCCTCCTATAGCCCAGCCATACAAATTAAAAATCCAAATCTTGCCACTGAAATATGCACCTAAAGTGTAGGAAATAGAGTTGATTTTGCGTTGTTTGAAAATGGAACGAAACAAAGCAAAAGCGTTTCTATTCCAATTGAATAAGACTTAAATTTCATCGAACTGAAGTAGTACTATAGGTAGGACCTTGGGCCTTAGGAGGATAAACCTTTCGCGAGTCATAGTTTGCCTAGACAATATATTATTGAAATGCTTTTATTGTTTAGTCGTAGCGGGTTCTATGATTCAGTTCAGAAAGATTATTTTTTTCCAAAAGTGCACAGCCATGGGTGTCCGCGAACTGTGGTGTGTCACGTACCTAAAGCCGCGTCTCGATTACTGTTCGACAGCGGCAAACCTGTATTTAGGCTCGCGAGCCAATTTTGGCACCATCTAGAACTATAGCGCGGCCGCCACGCGCGGCAGGCGAACCGACGAATTACTCGGAATAGGCGATCGACGAAATAATTATACGGAACGAAGTACAGCCAAATAGAAAAATGATATGTTGCGATAATCACTACATTTACCTACTGTTCCATAGAAACTGTTTAGTGCCGTATAATTTAATTAATGTACGACACTTTTCATTATCCATGTATGCGGCCGCGCGAGCCAACTGAAATATGTACACATCCGTCCCAACTGCGCGCGAACATTCATTTGCCGCGCGTCGAAACACCGACAATGAATGGTTCGTCGCGAGCCGCGTTCGAGCGAGCCAATGATCGAGTTGGCTCGCGAGCCAGCCCGGTATCGATTGCGCGCGGCTGCCGCGCGAGCCAATGTTCGATAGCTTGCCGCGCAATATGGAGACGGGGCTTAATATTATAAGAATAAGAATAATTTATTAAGAAAACCTTATTGCTAATGTTAACATTATGCGTGAACTTTTACATATTACGTACATTGTTACGTGCGCCTGAACTAGGAATATAATCCTGTATCTCAGGCAAAGAGATAATATACTAATTTAATGATCAATATAGCAAAATAAAATCATGAACAAGAGACATAAATAGGTATTGAGATATCTTACACTTTGTAACCAAGTAATGCTGTGTCAGTGTCTATAGTATACAATCTATAAAGTAGGGCGATCGTGTTTATTTTATTATTGCGTTGTTATTAGTTTACCTTAAAAATAGTTACGAGGCATGAATTACATGTGATATTAACTATCTCTAAATGTTAACTTCTTTCCCCAGCTTCTAAAGAAGCCAGGGGTCCGAAAGCGGGTGTCCATCCCGAACGCGGCGTCCTACAAGTGTCCAACTTGTAGCAAGGAGTTCCGTATGAAGGCCACATACAAGGCACACTTGAGGTTCCACACCAACTACTGTGTTTGCGAGGTAAGCAACTTATAGAATATTATAGAAAACGTTTATTCCAAAAACCATTTATATACAGCACCATATAAGCTTAAAAAAAGAAGATCTTATACACTATAGTTCGTTTTTTTAGCATTAGAAAAAACTTGCAAGAAGGTAAGCAATCTTGACATGTCTTTTAATTGAAAAACGCTTTTTAAAAATCAAAAACGATTACTTATGAAAGCAGAAGAATATAAATCATCGTATTAGATTCATAATTGTTACATATTTGCCGTAACTTATTTTTAAAATGTGTTTTTCAATTAAAAGACACATCAAGATCGTTTTTTTAGCATTAGAAATAAGGTAAACAAACTATAAACAGTTAAAACTTATACACTAAACAGTTAAAAATTATACACTAAACAGTTTCCGTGCATGTCGAAAGTTGATAGTGCCGTATGTACTGTATAACGTTGTACGATACACGTGCGAATAGGCAATTCGCAACTCGTGTCGATTTAAAACACTCCCTTCGGCCGTGTTTTAATTTAATTTATCGCCACTCGTTGCGAATTTCCTACTTTCCGCACTTTTTTCAAAGAGAACATAGGTACATAATAAAAGTACACAATAATGCTTACAAACTAATTGAAGGTGGCTCAGCTGATGTCTGTGCCAAAAGACTACGGGGCACAGCGGCACAGAATAAATAATAGTACTAGGTACAGAAGACTCACTCTCTAACAAAACGCGTCTGTTACGATCAGCACAGATATGGCCGCTAGGTGGCGACAGCGCCACGCGCGGCTTATGGCTTTCCCCAAAATTGGGGCCGAACGGATGTACTTTTAGCTACCTGTAGCAAAGCGACGAAATCGCGGAGTGAGACACGCCTGACAGCGGCCCTAAAGACTTCCAGCAACGGACGCTGTTATTCTGCCACCGCAGTATTTATATCTAGCTAAGGACAGTAGACTAAGCTAAGGACTTGTATCGTAAATAACTATTTTGGCGCAGGCGTGCGGTAAACGTTGCCGCAACAACAACCAGTTACAAGAGCACAAACGCGCGCGGCACGGACTCGGCCGGATACACAAGTGTGCCTACTGCGAGTACAGCTCCGCCACCAAGGAGGCGCTCACCGTGAGTCTGGTTTAGTTTCCCGATCCACTCATTAATCTGTTGGAACTTACTTTAATTACAACAGTGATGTTGGCGTGTGTCTAATATACCTACATTATATAGAGTTCGTATATTTACTATGTATATACATATGTCATTCTCTTCTGATTGTTTGCCTGTGCGGATGCACAATACATTTTGGGAACTATAACTATGTTATTTCATTGAGCAGTCTACGGTATAACCAACAGATTCATCCTGATTTTGTACCAATTTTCTCCTAAAATGACAAATTGGGGCAACGGGGTTGGCAACTGTCAAAGGTTTGCATAGATGGCGCCATCATAGGTCTAGGGGGGAGTCTAAAGGGAACTACAATTTTGAAAAAAAAAAATACATAACAAACAAACGTTAACTATCAAAAATTCATGTAAGCGTCTTTAATCTCCTTATAATCGGGAAATTACCATACCGGCTTATAGTTCGTTTTTTTTAGCATTAGAAATAAGGTAAACAATCTTGATGTGTCTTTTAATTGAAAAACAAATTTAAAAAATAAGTTACGGCAAATATGTAACAATTATGAATCTAGTACGATCATTTATATTCTTCTGCTTTCATAAGTAATAGTTTTTGATTTTTAAAAAGTGTTTTTCAATTAAAAGACATGTCAAGATCGCTTACCTTCTTGCAAGTTCTTTCTAATGGTAAAAAAACGAACTATAAAGTGTCATTCAATAGAACTTGCTAACTATGTAAACAAACCGCCATACTAAAATTGACACTGAATGTCAATCTACTAGTAACTTTTGTTTACATAGTTAGCAAGTTCTATTTAATGACACTTTAGTTAGAAATGTACAATCAATAATTTAGCAATTTTTTCCTTAGACTTTATTCATCTTATACGGAGTTACATATATAATATGTCTTTAGAATATAATAGATTGTTCAAGCAACCCTAGGCCACAATACAAAAATATGCTAAATCAACCGCGATGCATGACTGACATTTACAGAAGGAACGCTTACAATGCAAGTATTGTAATATACAATAAATTACCAGTCCAAATAAAGGAACTCGAGGGCAAGGAATTTACTAAAAAACTGAGATATTGGCTCAATGATCGCTGTTTTTATACTGTAAAGGATTTTATGAATCATACGGATTCCGATTCTTAAATTTTACTGATATAACTCGTCGTTATGTTACCAATTGTCGCATTTATTTTGTATGTAGAATTTAAATGCTAAAATATCCTTTGTAATTGTAAAATTTGCATACTGTTTAAAACGGTCGGAAAAGGTGAAACATACTTATTTATTACACTAACACATGTAATCTTAACCCTTTTTCTGCGAATAAATTATTGTTTGTTTGTTTGTTTTGTTTGTTTCGAGTAGTTTATTTGTGTAAAAAAGGGTATAAATTGATATATGTTACATAATATTGTACTATTGTATTGTACTGTGTGTTGTCTATTGTATTGGGTTGTCTTTGGTTTGGTGCTAGGGCGATCTGTGTAAGATATGTCCCCTAATTTTTTTTTTTTTTTTTTTTTTTGTGTCTTATAAACAGATTCATGAGCGGCGTCACACGGGCGAGCGGCCTTACATCTGCGACCATTGCGGCGCCTCTTTCCACCGCCGCTCCAACCTAGTCCAGCACATCGCTATACACCTGCCCGAGAAGAACTTCCAGGTGTGTAGTATAGCATACCAAAGAGAATAGAGTATATAGAGAGTTACTGTCATGGTAAATATGTAGCCACAGTACATTTACTGCCATCTTTCGAGAGAAGATTAAAACTGTTAGAACGCCATTTGACTTTGATTCTTACTCATTCACTAATATGTGTTAATAGGGAGTATTACTGCGATGTTTTGCCGCCAGAGTGCAGCACTAGTGACTTAAGTATACCATAGAGTAACTTAATTATACATACTGTACCTTAATCTTTTTTTTTGACAAGTTTTCACAGCATTCACAGACAATCGAATATGACATTGATACATCAAGGCGGTTTGTTTACAAAGGGCCTACCGGGAAACGCGAAATCGAAACTCAGCTATCTGCCTCTTTATCGCTCGAATATGCAAGAGTGAAAAAGAGGTTGTTATTAGATAACAAAATTTCGACTCTCTCGTTTGCGATAGACCCTTAGATTGTGAAGGATTGTGGAAGTGGCGCCTCCTACGCAGAGTTTCGCGTAATATTCACTATTCCATAGAGAAATATAGTAAGAATAGATTGTTCACTCCATACATCAGTTTTCTGCTGTATGGAGTGCATCTGTCAGCTATCTGCCTCTTTATCGCTCGAATATGCAAGAGTGATAGAGAGGTTAAATAACAAAATGTCGACTCTCTCGTTTGCGGTAGACCCTTAGATTGATTACTTGTTGTTGATGTGACGCCCCTTACGCAGACTTTCGCGTAATATTCCCTATTAGTTAATAATCAAATAGTAACGCCATCTATTGGACAGTAGGCCAAAGGTATGGCACCATCGCTCGAAAAGATTGCACCATATATTTGGCCTAGAGCAGCGGTCGGCAACCTTTTAGCAGCCAAGGGCCACATAGTAGTTAATGAAGTTGACGCGGGCCGCACTTTGTTAATATTTATGACTTTATCAGACATTGTTGTTCGTCAATATTACATACAAAATAGCCAGCGAGGCTCGCGGGCCGCAAGTGACAGGTTCACGGGCCGCATGCGGCCCGCGGGCCGCGGGTTGCCGACCGCTGGCCTAGAGTATTCGTAAGTAACTATTAAAAACGGTTTTCCGGGCAGTGCGACATGTGCCCGAAGCGGCTCAAGTCGCGCAAGTTCCTGCAGATCCACATGTATCTACATGTAAACAAATTAATTTGTGCCTATTTAAGTTTAATTCTAAGGCTTGTAATGTTTTGTAGCATTGCCTGTAAACATTTTTCAATGTGGTGTTAAATAAAAAATTTCTATATCTATTCTATGTCTATGTCTACAATCTTAGAGGATATAATCAAACGGAGACGCCTTGTCTGTAATTTTCTGTACAAAACAGTCTGCCGATTTTTGCGGGGGAGGGGAACGTCAAATGTATGCGTAACGTAAAAATAGCTATGTCAGATAAACGTCAGTCCATACATTGTGTATGACCGTTGGCCGCCTATTTTCGACAGAGGGGAAAGCCTGTTAATGGCTACTCCGTTTAGTTGTATTCTCCAAGTCTACAATAGTTCTTTACCTATAGATGACAGGAAAACCTATTAGTTATGTGCAGTCAAGTGTGAGTCGGACTTAAGCCCTTGCTACACGGTCGCCGACAAGCCTTCTAACCGTCTGTCCTTGGTCTGACCTTGGTCAGTTTTGGTCAAATTTTGTTGGAAACAACTGTCTACACGGTCCGTCCAGACCAAGGCCACGCGGTCTGAGGGGCTTGTCGGCGACCGTGTAGCAAGGGCTTTAATGTACGGAACGCGAGTCCGACTCGCACTTGGCCGGTTTTTTAAAAGCGGTTTTCCGGGCAGTGCGACATGTGCCCGAAGCGGCTCAAGTCGCGCAAGTTCCTGCAGATCCACAAGCACAACGCGCACACGGGCAAGCGGTACGGCTACCTGTGCCCCGTGTGCGCGCACCGCTTCGAGAAACCCAACAAGGTGCGCGCGCACGCGCGCCGAGTGCACGGGCACGACGCGCGCGCGCCCATCGTGCGCGTGCAGCTCTAGCGACCACCACGACATGACTATACACAATGATATTATATAACCATAGATAGGTTATACCATAGACAGACTCACAGACAAGACATCCTCGAGACTGAGCATAGTAGCGCTACCCCCTCTGCCACAAATATACGGTAGTTTTACTCCATTTTCGAGTCAAAGTGTCTTTGTGCGACGTCCGTGTGTTTGAACGGACCAATCACGGCACGGGACTCGCTCACCTCGTCCCCCGCACCCCAGTATTTTTGGCAGCATCGGTTTCATGAAATAATTGCTCTAAACTCCGTCTAGAGGATTCCTAGTCTATGGACAGACTATACGATCCCATAGCGACTGTTTTAGTAATATGATGTCACCAAGTTATACAATTTACAAAGAGAATAGATAGATTAGAGGGGTCCTGTGTTAGGAAAATTAGTTTACTGCCACCTATCGACACACGATTAAAACACTAAATGAAAATGTATGAAACTATAAAAATATTTATATACCTATATGGATAAATGATTTTATTATTTTTATATCATTTCGACCCATGCTTTTTCACTGATAATATAACTACATACGATCCCATAGCTACTTTTTTAGTAAGGCCAATGTGGCTAATTCCGTCATAGGGGCTATTCCGTCCACGAGCGTATATTTCTTATCAATCAATCGTAGGAAAAAAACCATTTGCTTTTGCTTGCTCAAATTAAAAGCAATCGCTGCTTTGTCGATGATTTTTAAATTTTGCTCGTTGATCGAGAAATACATCGAGAAATAATGGACGGAATAGTCCTTCTTCACCTAGCCTTTTCCCATATCATATGGGGTCGGCTCTCCTAAGTCCTTGCGTACAAATGTTTGTACATATTCCAAAAAATATATTGAACTTTCATTGAGTAACTAAGGGTTCCAAATTCAAAAACAAAAATGCTTCTGGGTCTCAGGAGGTTTAAGTTTAAAGTCATAATGTACGAGTATCGTTTGTCCGCATTTTAGTTAGTCATAATTTGGTTTTTCTCAGAAACGCGTAACTTTTCATGATGTCATATTACCAGTCATATTACAGTTTTTTATGTATTTATATTATTATCATACATCGGGGTTTTCAGTGCGGGAATGATTACCATTTTTTTGGCAAAAGACATTCAAACTCATATATATATTTATATGAATGCATTCAATTTATCCCTTTTTAATTCTTTAAAATATACAATTATTATTTAATGTGTCTAGTGTATATATACTTTACTATTTATGTTTTATGATCTAATAAAATAACTAACTTTACATTATATTAAATCGCTAAATAATCAGTGTTTCTAATTAAATTAGTTATATACCTAATTTATATTTTATACGGTTTTATTTAACGTATTTATTTAATATTAATTTTAAACTTAAATTAGCTTTAGCCCCTTTTTTAGGCTTTTTATAAAAGAAGGTTCCTCATGCACATGGAGCATAAGGACCCTTTAGGCAGGGAATGACACATAAAAATGACAATTGAAATAGACAAGGACATATTATGACACTCGCTAGGGCTGCGCCGCACTCGCTCGGCATTTGTAAGGTAAGGTAACGGCACTAGTTCACACTATTTAACAAAGATGCAAATATTTGTTTAACTTTGCCCACTATAATACTTAACGCAAGCTCCTGATGATACTACTCGGTACGCTACTTTCGGCTATTTAGGGTTGTCAAAATTCAAGTCATTATCTTATCTGTGGTCGTGCACGCAAAGGGATATCAAGTTGTGCCAACCCTAATAATTGCTCGGAGCAATGCTGAGCCGAACGGAGCCGAGTTTGCCCGAAGTCAGGAGTGTCTCCCCACTGGCCAAGGTTAAAAAAATATTTGCATCTTTTATTGTTTTGAAATAAAGACTTATATATGTTTTATTTATTTGCGTATAGTGCACTAGTGGTTGACATTAAGGACTGTTTACAACTTGCATTTAACTCGTGTCCAGACGAGCTGGGCAAATCGACCGATTTGATCAGGAAAATAATTGGCGCCAATCTCATCTAGCGTCCACACGTACACAATTTAATCACCAATTTGCATTCCATAGATAATATAACTTCGAAAAATGGCATTTTTGTGTCCGCACGTGCTGATTTGATCGGGGAATCAAATTGGCGTTTGCGTCCTGATTCGATAGGACAATTTCATCAGATTGGCGAAAAATTGTCTCGTCTGGACTCCACTTTATATTTTCAACCGACTCAAAAAGACGCAATAGTACTTTTATGATAATTACCCATGGCAAACGTTTCATGTTTTTTTTTATTGTCAACTACTGGTCCTATGACAAACACTAGTGCCTTTACCTTATTTTTATGTCTTCTCTTAAAAGCCCATCAACGTGCACACTAACGCCTCTTCTAAATAATCGTGATTATTTAAATTTAACGAAAGATATTTAATAAAGGGGCCGCTACGTACTGTATCTTGTATTAATACCATTTGAATACATCAAACTAGTTTTTATGATGCTGGATTCGTCGATCTATGAACTCAAAACAAAAACGGCCGTTTAGACGACAACAGTTTCCCTCACTTGAATTTTTAGTCGCTATTGGCAACATGTTTCGGGCCCTTCGGGGGTCCTTCCTCAGGCTCGAGTGTTCGCGGCGACTGCAACTCGTGCATGTCGCCAATAGCGACTAAAAATTCAAGTGAGCGAAACCGTTGTCGTATAAACAGTTTAAAATGTCTCACGAAAGTTTTATATCGAAAAACGGCCGTTTTAACTTTGGACGCATAGATAGACTCCACTGTCCGTCTGTCTGTCAGCAGACTATATTGTGTTGGCAAGTGTTTCGTGTTGCAGTGTGCGTTGTGCGCTAAACGGGAGAAGTCGAAGAAGTTGCTTCAGGTGCACGTGTTCAAGGCACACCGGGAGAAGAGATACAGGTAAGGGAATAGGCATAGAGAACAGAATATATAGAGTGCTCACTCCATACATCAGTTTTGGTACCAAAAAGACTATTATTTTCAGTCGACATCTAGCATCATAGAGAAATATAGTAAGACAAGAGTGCTCACTCCATACATCAGTTAGACTATTAATTTCAGTTTCAGTTTATTTATTCAAGAACAATTTACATCGTGTTTGAATATTCAATATATATACAGTTATGATTAGCCTAGTGGACAAAACAAAAAAGCATGCAAAACATACATGATTATTCAATAAATAAATTCTATTATGACATTAAGCGTTTCAACAAACAACCACAGCGAATTCATCATAAAGTAAGAAAATAAATAAATAATAATCAATTATATACTTAAGTTTATGTCAGCAACAATAAATAATAAGTGTTACACTAAAAATCACTAATGTCATAACAGCATTTTTCTAACAAATATACTTTTAACTTATCTCTAAAAGTTCTACATCAGTGTCTACATCTAGCATCTAGCACCGGAAAGTCTTATCTCAACAGCATAAGACTTTCCGGTCGGAGCTACATCTATTGTCAAGTAGCAGTACTGATAGTTCCGCTTCTCGATGCTAATAGTCTTTTTGGTACTAAAACTGATGTATGGAGTGAGCAATCTATGTACTTTCTTCTCTATGCTAGCATCGAGTAGCGGAATTATCAGTACTGCTACTTGACAATAGATGTTGCACCGACCCAAAAGTCTAATGCTCAACTTCGATGCTAGATGTCGACTATGAAAATAATAGTCTTTTTGGTACCAAAACTGATGTATGGAGTGAGCAATCTATTCTTACTATATTTCTCTATGGAATAGGGAATATTACGCGAGATTCTGCGTAGGGGGCGCCACTTCAATCCTTCACAATCTAAGGGTCTATCGCAAACGAGAGAGTCGAAATTTTGTTATCTAATAACAACCTCTTTTTCACTCTTGCATATTTGAGCGATAAAGAGGCAGAGTTTCGATTTCGCGTTTCCCGGCAGGCCCTTTGTAAATAAACCGCCTTGATGTATCAGGGTGAATCAACTTTTAGAACACTGATTTCGTGTCCCTAGACTTCCTAGCAAATAAAATAGATTTTTCAAAAGCCATGTTGATTTTCTTACTTTTTTGTTTACGCGGGCATTATTAGATACGTAAATATTTAATTAACACAATAAATTAACAACTTGATCAGATAAAAGTTACATTTTGTACGGTAACGCAGTAGAAAATGGCAAAAATGGTGTGTCCCTGATTTTTGTATGGGAGATAACTTTTTTTCTCCTGCGTTACCGTACAAAATGTAACTTTTATCTGACCAAGTTGTTAATTTTAATGTGTTCTTAAATACTTATGGATCTAATAACGCCTGTGTAAACAAAAAAGTAAAAATATCGACATGGTTTTTGAAAAAACAATTTTTCTTTGGTAGGGAGTCTAGGGACACGAAATTAAGTATTTTATTGTCTTTGAAAACTTGTCAAAAAAGAGTATGAGAGTATGTATACCTAAATTACTCTACAGTTTACGACGGGTGCTAGTGCTGCACTCTGGCGGCGGAACATTGCAGTAATACCCCCAATTAAGCTTAGATTAAATTAGTTAATAAAATTCGCTTTTATTGTACAGATATATTTGCCCGGTGTGCCGCGACACGTTTACCCGGCCCGGCAACGTGCGACAGCACCTCTCTCGCTCGCACGGCGTGCCGCGCGCCGACCAGCCGCATATCGACCGCTTCCAGGTGACTTTACCCTACACCAGGCCAGCGGGGAGACACGCTTGACTTCGGGCACAGAATAAATAATAGTACTAGGTACAGAAGACTCACTCGCTAACAAAACGCGTCTGTTACGATCAGCACAGATATGGCCGCTAGGTGGCGACAGCGCCACGCGCGGCTTACGGCTAGCCACCAAAATTGGTGTGGATCGGATGTACTTTTATCTACCTGTAGCAAAGCGACGAAATCGCGGAGTGAGCCTGATTCGACCCTGAATCGCAGTCAGACTTCGGTTTTGTAGGAAGTGGCCTTTCTGTACAATAGTACTATTACTTATTCTGTAACCAGGGCCCCGTAGACAGCTAACGGTCCGTAGCGAACGAAACGCAACTGTCACTGTCACACTAATATGGAAGAGTGATAGAGTAAGAGAGCCACAAAGCGATTCGATAGCGAAGTTCAAGCGATCGTCACCTTGGCCAGACCGCCAGGTCGCTCAAAATATCGAAACTTACTCTAACGCCTTGAAAATTAACTATATCTAACTAAATTCGAGTAACTAGGTCTTACGTTTTTTTAACAGACAAAATAATGTAAACCAAAACAATATCTAGTAATATGTATGTTATTTATTCCAACAGGTACACAGCAACGCAACAGAAGACATCACACCGCGGATGCTCACTTATTTATAGATCTATTGAAATTATTTGTTAATTTATGTAAAAAGTGTCGTATTTTGTCAAAAACGCAAATATGAATAAGTATTTGGATTCATGGTAATGTTAAAATAATGTGAACAATAACAATAAGGCATTTTTTCAACATTGTATGGCAGTATCAAAATTTTTATGGCACTTTATAATCTTCGTGGCATTTGTAAGACCCTGACGACATTTGTATGGCACTTTTCCGACATTTGTATGGCCCTATGTCGACATTTGTATGCCACATTCGACATTTGTATGGTCAAAGTGACCGTACAAATGTTGCCATACATTTTTTTCATTTGCAATGACACTATTTAAGTTTATAATATACATACCCCGCAACGGAGCTAGCAAATCTGTAGCAGTTGTACGTCAGAGTTATCACTACTAAGGTCAAGTGAGGTAAATGCAACTATGGGGTTATTGCGTCTCTCCGTTCTTTCTCGAATACGATTGGTCGAAACGGCCTCTACTATGCAACGTTTCATGCCTGAGCTACTTGGAAATGAAACGTTGCATAGTAGAGGGCGTTTCGACCAATCGTATTCGAGAAAGAACGGAAAGACGCAATAACCCCATAGTTGCATTTACCTCACTTGACCTTACGCATAAACTAAAGTACAAAAAAAATCTTTGTTTTTAAACACACCAATATTTTCAAGCAATGAAAATTCCATGTTAATAGGTATTTGAAAGAAATGCGAAAAAAACGTGATTTTATAAACAAAATAACAGATACATTGAAACGCATCTAATATTGACATTGACCTGTTAATTTATATTATTTGACAGTAAATTAAACCGGGTTATATCGGAAGAGGGTCAACAAGGTTCTCGCTCAATTTTATTAATCTTACATACAATAAAATTAAAGCAAAATGGTTCATCATAATTGCCAACCCTGGCACAAAACTGTCATATGCTACGGTTTTGCTAGCTCCGTTGCGGGGTAAATATATTAACGGACGTACACCGAAAAGGCACAGTTCAGTTAGTTTCTTGACGATCAAAATTCATCCATGTCACCGACTACGATCATCATTGGCCACAGCATCTTGACAATTCATTGTTGCAGCGACAGTTTATTAAGAGGTCTGTGCGCCGATCGGAGGTGCGGCACACCTTTTCCTATGGCTGCACCCCTAGCACAAAATAGATACAGTACAGAAGTCAATCACATGTATGTACTTCACTTTTCATACCTACGCTCGGCGGTCGCTCTAGGGTTGTCAACTATGATTTATGCACAAAAAACTATCGTGATAGTGGCACTCGTATCTAGTAGTGGCCGGGGCGGGATGCATAGGTACCTACCTACCTTTTTCTATCTATGTTAATAAAAGAGGGACGGGTAGTCTATCTCGCCGCGAGATACTGTCGCGCCAATCATGTGCTAGCCCGGCGGCACTAGATAGGATTTGGTACAGTCAGTTAAATAATTGAATTTCCGACCCATTAAAAAAAAAAGTCATTTATTGTCGCAAAACACAGTAACAAAATAAAACAAACAAGGAAAAAGAAAAAAAGACACAATAAGCACATAAGTCCAATAGGGTTGTTGACTGTATAAATATATAATACATATGTTTAATTTTAATTAACTAAATGTAGAAGGTGAAGTTAATTTGAACGTGACGTCGTGTGTGCGTTTCATATACACTAGTATCTAACCGTTCCGGCAGTTCGAGAAAAAAAAAAAGAACTTGATACTTGATTTTGTACCTTGTATGAGCCGTATGAGGTCTCTAGTAGCGATGTGACGAGTCCACTTTTTTTCAATTCGAATCATTCGAATTGATTCGGCCGCTGATTCGAATTCAAAATCGAGTTGACTCGACTCGACGATTCGCGTGGTTCGCGACAAGGTCACAGGCACAGGCGCGGAGCGAGTTTAGACGGCGAGTTACGCGGCAGTTGTTGTAAAAAGAACCTTCAGGGCACGGAATTAAGGTTTATTTTTGAATGGTCATAGTACCAACTCGAGTTGAGACGGCGAATCGAGCGGCAGTTGTTGTAAAAAGAGCCTTCGGGCTACGGTATTAAGGTTTATTTTTGAATGGCAGTGTGATAGCGTTGACTCGGCTCGGCGAGTTGGCGATTCATTCGCCGAGTTAGCTAGTGGTCGAGTTGATTCGAATTGCCAATAGTCTTGATTCGAATTAACTCATCTGTAGGCTGATTCGAATCAGATAACTCGACTCGCCCATCGCTAGTCTCTAGCGACTTTCATATTGATTGTCACTTTGACAGTGTACAGACAGCTGCAGAGAAAAGGTACCACCCTGTCCACCCCTGCATAGCATGCTGTGACTCAGAATTCAGCAATCGCTGAATCCTGAGTCACAGGCTTTGTCCTAGTTCAGGAAACAGAGGCTCAATCCAAAATGAAACTGATACAAACCTAATACTTATAAGTTTTTTTTTGTTTCCTTTTTTGTAATTGTATAAGGCTGTAATACTTACTGTATTAGGTTTCAAGTAAATAAAGATTATTATTATTATTAAAAATTATAGAAGTTTGTATGCAGGCGTGGTACCTCTTTTCTGCAGCTGAGTGTTTTTATTATCATCTAAAAATATAGCTTAAGAACCCTCGTGATAAGTGTATCCAGATCTCAAAAATATGTAGGCGGTTTATTTTATTTATGTAAAAAAATTGCATCGGTTCAAACAAAAATGGGTTAACATGTGTTGTAACCAGTATTTAATTTTTGGGCAAAGTTGCAATATATGGGCAAAAATGGAGTAAAGATATTTTAAATGGTTTAATTAATAGCAACATGATTAGTTGAGTCTTTATGTACGTACTACTGTTAGCTGAAATATGTATTCTATTAAAATACATATAAAAGTCACACTAAGAGGACATATTGTAACAAAATATATATAACTATAATTCTAAAATCTGTTTTTTTATTCTTACCTCGCTTATTTTATCGCTGAACCCTTAAGTGTAAGGCCTGAGTGGACGCTCGGAGCGGAGCGTTCGGCGGGGCGTGCAGCGTGGCGTCGAGCTCACAAGTAATGTGAGCAGCGTGCATTAAGGCCGCTCCTATACGCTTGCATTTGTTTAACGTGCACGCCGCACGCCCCGCCCCGCTGTGCACGCCCAACTCGAGCGTCCACTCGGGCCTTATATTAAGAGTCGACTGCAACTGGGTTCTCCATACAAACGTAGATATAGCCGGTCAACCAAATCTTGTCAGTAAAAAAAGGCGCGAAATTCAAATTTTCTATGGGACGATATCCCTTCGCGCCTACATTTTTCAAATTTGCCGCCTTTTTCTACTGTCAAGATCTGGTTGACAAAGTATACGCTTTCATTTTAAAACGACTAGCTAGATTGTCTATTATCAAAGAAATATTGTGAACGCTATGAGATATTTAGATTTTTAGTTATACCCCTGATTTAGACTGAATTCCTACCACTGCAACACTAATCAGAACCAGTGGGGAGTCACTCCTGACTTCGGGCAAACTGCTCCGTTCGGCTCAGCATTGCTCCGAGCAATTATTAGGGTTGGCACCACTTGACGTCCCTTTGCGTGCACAACCACAGATAAGATAATTACTTGAATTTTGACAACCCTAAATAGCTGAAAGGGATAGTGCCATAAATTAGAAAGGGATATCATGATTCGTCCCTGAATTGCTGTCAAACTTCGGTTTTGTAGGACGTGTCATTTCTGTACGGTAGTAAACTGTCATTCAATAGAACTTGCTAACTATGTAAACAAAAGTTACTAGTAAATTGACATTCAGTGTCAATTTTAGTATGGCGGTTTGTTTACATAGTTAGCAAGTTCTATTGAATGACACTATACTATTACTTATTCTGTCAGAAGTCGGAACTAGTGTGTATTTGGTAGGTAAAGTTAAAATAAAAATATAATGTAATGGAAACATAGTTTATTATGGCAAAACAAATGTCCTTTATAAAAGGAGTTTTACACTAAACCTGGCAGTTTTACAAATAAAATTTAGTCTGATGTCCGTATAGTGCGATCATTTGATATTTACCAGTCGCTTTTCGGTGAAGGAAAACATCGTGAGGAAACCGGACTAATCCCAATAAGGGCCTAGTTTACCCTGGGTTAGAAGGTCAGATGGCAGCCGCTTTCGTAAAAACTAGTGCCCACGCCAATCCTGGGATTAGTTGCCAAGCAGACCCCAGGCTCCCATGAGCCGTGGCCAAATGCCGGGACAACGCGAGGAAGATTATGAGAGTATGATCAGATATACCCCTTTCATACAAATATTATGAAACATTATTGATGAGTTCTTACTAAGTCATATGCTACTAACAAATTATGGATGTGGGTAAATCAACTTTTTCTTGTCACTCGTTGCATGGTTACGTTCTCCTGGGTACCCAAGGTAGTAAAGAGTTCTTTAAAACCTGATTTTTAAGCATTTAAATTCACCAAACACGCTTTTTGGTGATACTTATAAACCCTTTCCATTGAGGGTCGTCTACCAAGCGTGTCAGAAGAAGGTGGTGTACAATTGTCTTCTAACAAACTATGCTACTATTGTCTCTTGGCTGACTGATCCATATAACGTCTGAAATAAAGATTTCAATTTCATAAACCTTGTTGTCGAATCTAAAGTTAAAAACAATATAAACTTGAAATTACGTGACCACCGGTATATGATATTCCATTAGCTCTCTGAAACTTCGGTTTTCGGGAACCCATATACAGCAACAACATGGCTGTGTGCTTTCTCGATGTGCCTCCGTAGCTCATGAATCCGAACGAAGCTCGACGGGCATCTAGTACATTGCAGTCTCGGACCTTTCCCGTGCTTTCTTTTAGCGTGTTCCGACCGCCTCGAGGCAGAAATGAAGCAATCGCCGCAGTCATCGCAGCGATAAGGTTTCTCACCAGTGTGACGGCGTCTGTGGTACACGGCGGCCATTTTGGAAACTAATTTCGCTCCGCAAATGTCACAGGCGAAGTTGCGCTCCCTAGTGTGTACAACGCTATGCTCAGCTAGCCTCGCTGGGGTGTAAAATCGCTTTCCGCACCACTGACATTGGTGTGGACGCACATCCATGTGTATCCACAGTATATGGTTCTTCAACTGTGGACGGGACGTGTAAGTTTTCATGCAATAGTCACAAGTGAATGTGGCTGGGTCGCGAATGTTCGACCGCCTGTTTCTCGGTACGGTGTCTCTGTCAGGTTTCGCATCTGGCTCGCATTTAGATCTATGTTCCCTGTAACAAGCTCTATTGGTGAACTGTACACCGCACGTCCTACAAGTGCGTACAGCGTGCATTTGCGCGTGAGTTTCGAAGGAGGCATTCCTTAGGAACGTTCGTCCGCAATCACCACACGTTAAACCAGATTTATGTGCTTTTTTCTCATGTTTTTTAGCTTCAATTTCATTGTTGAATATCGCGGGGCATTCCTTACAAACGAACGCTGTTTCTCTATGGACTTTCACTAAATGATCTCTCATTTCTTTGCCCCTAAAAACAATAGCCCCACAGGTTATGCAAGCGTCTTTCTGACCGCTATTCTTAAAGTGCACGTTCAAATAATAAGGACTTATGAATTCCTTCCCGCAATCCGTGCATTTACATGGCGGCCCTGCGCGGTGCACTCTCGGTTTTCGCTCATCACTTTTCTTTCTATTCATTCTACTTTTAAGTCTGTTTAGGGGAGTAGTTTTTTCATTAACGGTGTAGTCTTTGCCTATTCGTATGTTTAGATTGTCTGATCTGATGAAGGCGCAGAGGGACTTGACGTTGGGGGTGTTGTTAAGGGGAATGATTTCTAGTTGGTTGACCGCGAAGGACCATATTTTGATAGAGTCGGCGACGAGGGTGCGGAACTCTTGCGCCGCGATGGCGTGGGCGGTGCAGGCGGCGCAAACGCCGCTTGGGCAGAGGGGTTCCTCTATTATCTGGAAAAGGAGATAAACTTAGTTAATAAATTTAATTAGATTTCGAATAGGCTAGAGCAAAACTATAAAGGGTTTACAATGCGATCCGGATTCAAATTGTACGGAAGCCTGACGGATTCGAGTTGTTACTTTAGACATGGATTAGATTTTAGAATAGAATTATACAAATCGATATACATTCAGATGTAACGCAAAAACGCAAGATATGCTCACGCTGATTACAAGTAGCTAAGGCGCCCACAGATATCTTGGGAGCCAGTGCCCCTTGGTGGAGCTTACTAGACCACAAACCACGCAAGTACATACTAAAGCTGTTTTTAGACGACACCGACGTTAGGTCTAGCTTAGGTAGCGTGGCAAGTATAATTACCAACAGTCAGCAGCAGAAGTTGCTAAGCGGGCGAGGTGTTCAAAATGACCTTGACGCGCTCTTATTCTCTTAACAATAAAGTCGCGTCAAGATCATTTAGAACACCTGGCCCGCTTAGCAACTTCTGCTGCTGACTGAACATACAGCCGCAGAAATACTGCAAGAAGTATTACCTAAACCTGCCGTCGAATCCTTTTCTTCGCCGGCGTAACCTGCACCACAGAGTCGTGGACCGACGAATAATGCTTCTTCAGCTCAAACGGCCGCACGAACCTAGCCTGGCACATGTCGCAGCCGTGTGGCATGTCTTTAAGGCTCCTATGCCTTCTCTTAATATGGTCCAAGCGTCGTGAAGCCGATAGAAATCTGTCGCCGCACTCTTCACACTCGTACGGCTTTTCACCTGTGTGTATTCTCTGGTGTAAGAGGTATCCTAGCTCTGTTCGCATCTCAGCACCGCAAGCGCATTTGTAAAGTTTCCTTTCCGTAGTATGTACAGCCTCGTGTGATCTCAAGTGTGCTAATGTAGAAGTCCTTTTACCACACGTCTCACAGACATAAGGTAGCACGTTCAGGTGTTTCTGTATTATATGAATGCGTAACGAAGGTTTTTTGTTGTAAACGTGCCCGCAATAGTCGCAAGTAAAGCTGGTTGCGACAGGTGTCCGCGCAGATTTGCATTTTTTCTGATGATGTTTGTAGCAGCGACGATTTTCGAAGCTTAAATTACAGGATAGGCAGTGGAATAGAGTATGAGCGTACATGTGAGCTCTTAGAGCTCTGTCGTTTGTGTAGCCTCGCCCGCAGATCTGACAGCCGTAGGAGAATCTGTTGTGGTGCGACATATAATGCTGCTTGAGTAGATTTTCATCGTCAAACAGTTTGTAGCAGATATCACAATCGGCATACAAACATCCGTGCACTTTAGCCAAATGATCGGCCAGTTTTTCCCTCTCCATAACCGAACCGCATCTGACACACGCGCGTTTCATAGTATTCTTCAAATGTACATTTAAGTTGTAAGCTACAGGGAAATCTTTCCCACAATCCGGACATTGGCATTTCCCCGCGGATCTCGTGTAAGATCTCTTACTCTTCGCTGGTTTCTCGTTTAGTCTCCCCACGACCTCGTCTTTGGAGATTTTGCTTAGATCCTCTCTGATTAGCATATCTCCGTCGTTTATGAAGACGTAGTAAGTTCTGTCCTCGTCTTCCGGGTCGTGTATTTGGGTGAGGGAGTCGACAGCTTCCGTCCAGTGCTGGTGGGACATGGTGGAGAGTTGTCGGAAGTGTGCGGCAGCCATGGCGTCCTCTGAGCACGGTCGGCAGAGGCCTGGAGGCAGGCACGGGTCCTCCGCGACCTGGAATAACGTCCTCAATCAGTCCGTTCCTTCGGTATTAACTTCCTATTTATTTTAGTACCATAACCTATATAATAATATAGGTATACTTAATGTTATCTCCGGGGTGAGAGCCTGGTGAACTGTAATACAGGTTTATACCTAGTTCAGACTACAGTCTCTCACAAAGGATCACAACGGCATCTCTTATTTTAATTTTTGTTATCTTACTGTGAAACTGTTACAAATCCTTTGTGAGCTGATAAATATTTTTATTATTCTCTTTATTTATTTTTGGTCTTAAGTTAGGTTATTTTATAATATGGATATAAAAATAAAATACAAAAACACTTACAAAAACAATACAAAATACTTATAAACATATTATAAAAAACCTAACCTAGGGTGCCGCCAGCAGCGGGGCAAGGCCCAAGCTGCCGGTGGTCAGGGCTGCAGAGAGAGGAACCGGCGGACTATCCGCGCCGTGTCCAAGATCACCGCCTTCTGCATCTGACCCTTGATCCAACCACCTAGCGAGAGTCTCTCAAGATGTTGGTCGAGACTCTTCGCTATTAGACCGTTCACTGAAACGACTATCGGGACAATGATCGTCGAATCAACATCCCACATGGCGGTTATCTCGTGAGCCAAGTCTAGGTACTTGCTGGACTTGTCCTTCTCGGCTTTCACGAGATTCTCATCATGGGGGATGGTGATGTCAACGAGCACGGCCCGGCGTTGCGATCGATCTATTATCACAATGTCAGGCTTATTGGCTACAATAGTCCTGTCAGTGATGACTGACTTCATTTTTATTATTATTATTATTCTTATCTCTGTTAGAGTTATCTAGTTTTCGGCGCTAGCGCTTTCTTTTTGTGGTGTGGTATACTGTGGTTGCGGAGAAAATATGTTTTATAATTCCTCAGTTATAAAATTTTGTTTTCCAGATGTACTTGTGATAAGTTTTCTATGTAAGGCAACCACTACATTTTTTTACATCAACAATTGTGATTGTTTTTTATTTTACGTATGTCCCACATGTTGATAATTTCTTTAGTCAAATATAGGTTTTAGGGTAGAACTAATTCCAAGAGATACAAGTTTTAGTTTTTTGGGGTCTAAAAAAACACTGCACTTACCTGAATTGATTTTTAATAATCATGTCAAAAACCTAAATAATTTATTTCTAGAAATTAGTTCTATCCCTCCGCTATATTTTCCCGTGTTTATTCTCTATTGCACCACTTGGCATAGCTCATCCGGTCTAAAAATATTTTCGAATGGTCAGATAGTTAAAAATATCTGAACTCAACTCTATTGTCTATGCGTTAGAGTGCAATTCGAGATATTTTTGACCACAATTAACTTCGGAAATATGAGATTGTGCTAGCTGCTACCTAATCAGGGGGTAGATAAACTACGAAAAAAATATCTACAAATTATATTCAGGAGCAGGAAAGTGTTTATTGCAACTTAAAACTTATAGACTAAACAGAAAACAACAAAAACCTATGGCGATCTATTTGGCTGCCATGGTACAGTCAGCAGCAGAAGTTCCTAAGCGGGCGAGGCGTTCAAAACTACCTTGACACGCTCTTATTCTCTTAACAATAAAGTCGTGTTATCATTTTGAACACCTCGCCCGCTTAGCAACTTCTGCTGCTGTCTGTACTGCGTTTCTACATGTCAACCTAAAGGTAATAAATACAACATTTATAAGTTATCATTTATTCCCAACCAGACTCTGTATACATTGCATGGTCGTTCATCACGTGCTCTCTTAAACGAGTGAACAGACCAAATCTCTCATCACAAAACTCGCATTTATACTTCATAGTTTTCTCCATATTTTTAACTCCCCTAGGCACATAGTTAGGGTTTTTAAGATGTCGCTTATAATGCCTCTGGTATCCGCGTCGGGTGCTCATCGGTACTCCGCAAATGTTGCAAACAAATCTGTCGGGGACCCTGTTGTGTTTGTTGCTATGCTCTAACAGATGAATTGCGCTGTTGAAGACTTTCCCGCAATGCTCACATTGGTGAGAATGCTCCTTGTTCATGTGGATATACTCTAAATGGACTTTTAGAGCGTATTTAGAGCTGTACACTTTAGCGCAGATATCGCAAATGAACACGCCGCCTTTTCTTTGTGAGTTCTTACATCTTCTCGAGTGTGTTCTAAAACAGTACACGTTTGAGAATTTTTTGTCACAAGCTAAACAGATTCTAGGCTCGTGTTTGCTCGTCATATGAGACGCCAAATGGTGGGGATCTCTATAAGACAGCTTGCATATGTAGCAGAAGTAAGGCCCCTTGCTGTGATAAGTAACTTTGTGTTTCAAGAACGCATCCTGTTTCTTAAAAGTTTCATAGCAGATATCACACTGCATAGTATCAACACCATGATCTTTATAATGATCTTTTAGATCTTCTATTTTAATAAGTTCTTTGCAATGTACGCACGCGCGCTTATCATAATAACGCATATGCATGTTGTACTTGTACACACACAGAAAGCTCTTTTCACATTCCGGGCATTTGAGACCAGTATTAATTTCCGAGTCCCTCAATTGTCTCTCCAATTCGTTTCTCCTTTTAACAGCGTTCTGTTGCTGCTTCCGTTTCTTGAAATACTTCAAAATGTCCTCCGGGTGACCTCTCTTCACATTCTCCGTGTAGGTGGTTATATCTTTGACTTCATCGTTCACAACTATGTAAGCTGTTTTGACGTTTTCCTTGAACTCTAACTGGTCGAGGTAGTTGGAAGCTTCTGTCCACTTTCTGTGCGAGTCTCTCAGGTAGTCAATGAGGGTGACGGTGGGGGTGACAGTGTCGGCGCAGGCCCCGCAGATCCTGTTGGGCAGGAGGGGCGAAGTCTCCACCTAAAACAATAGGCTCTGTCAGCGCTTAACTGTTCTGCACATTGTCACACAAATTATTAGTCTTCCAACATTAATTATCGTCTTGATCGGAGCGAGTACGTTTTGCGATGTAGCGATGGGCACTGTAGTAATGTTTAACATACATGGGTGAAGCGTATGCGTACACTTTTGCGAGACGAAAGAAGGGAGTTGGTATGGAACGATTGCGAAGATGTAAAATATAGCTTCATTAGACAGTTGACTGAAAGACATGCGTAAGTTAGTACTTATATTATGCTGTGGGCGTCCTTTTAGGGTTCCGTACCCAAAGGGTAAAAACGGGACCCTATTACTAAGACTCCGCTGTCCGTCCGTCCGTCCGTGTTTTGCTCTATTTTTGTTGATGGTGCAGAACCCTCCGTGCGCGAGTCCGACTCGCACTTGGCCGGTTTTTATATAGCAAGGCAAGGCCATGAAGAAACTGGTTGAATATTCGGATTACTGATAGTTAATAATTTTTATAGGCCTTTTGTTTTTTATTTATAAATTTACAACAAATTTGTGTTTCTAAAGGCCCGTCTCCATATTGCGCGGCAAACTATCGAACATTCTCTCTCGCGAGGCAGCCGCGCGCAATGGATACCGGGTTAGCTCGCGAGCCAACTCGATCAGATTGAGACAGTTTTTGTCAGTTTTCTTGTACCTTAATAACATTGAAGTCGAAATAAATAATAACGTAAAAGCAAATTCATTCTTATATTCAAAATTAACACATCAATTGATATCAGAAAGGTCCACTTAGATACATAATTGATTAATTGCAAACTCATGAAGTTTTCTAAAACACTTAAAATGTAACAAAAAAAAACAATTTTACTGGATTTAAAACTAATATACAATTTAGAATTTAGACATGATATATTATTTCAGTATCCTAGGTTTGCTATGACTTCTAGGTTGGCTATAGACTTTAAAATCAACCGTTCCGTCCTTCTGATGTTTCCTACTATGGTGTGTCAGCCCTCGGCAGCTGCTGAACTTTTCCATGCAAATCTTACAAGAAAATGGGACTGCCGCTTTATCCTCCTTATTATGAACAGTGGACACATGATTTCTAAGTTTGTACGGGAGTTGGAAGCGCGCCGGGCAGTACTCGCAAGCATATCTCAGTATAGTAATAGGTTTTTTGTGAGCTTTTCGTATATGCTCCGATCTTCTTGAAGACGCTGAGAACGTTTCACCGCAATATTTACAAGCGTACGGCTTCTCGCCAGTATGCAGACGTATGTGCTGAACGTAACCTAGCTTGGTTTTTAATACTATACCACAGTGTTCACATGTGAATATAGTTTCAACCTCATGCTTCTTAAGATGTTCACCCATATGGGCAGAGGCAAGGAATTTACCGCAATACGGGCAAGGTCTGTGCGTGTTTTTAAGATGTACTATCTGTATATGTGCTGTTATGAACTTCTTCCCAGCTAGTTTCTTCCCGCAATAATCACAAATGCATTCTTTATCCGCTGCGCCCCGAAGGCCCACTCTAGTTCTCCTCTCACTCTTCTTATTCTTAACTTCTATAGTAACTTTGTGTTTCGTCTGATGAGTCTTCCTACTAATGTCTAAATCGCAGCATTTCTTCACATGATGCAAGTAGCATGTTTGGTTTCTGAATATTTTATCACAACCTGGACATGTTTTGACAGCATGGACGGATAGGTGAGCGTTGAAAGCTGGCCTGGATTTAAAGCTACGTCCACAATCACCACATGTGCATGCTCCAGGACTATGCGCCTCCTCCGTATGCCGAATTAGAAACTTACGGGACTTGAACAAAGCTGGACACTTCTTACAATCGTAAGTACCCAGGTGATGAGCAGTTATTAAATGCAGAATCAACTCATCTCTCGTCATGATTTTAGCACAAACATAGCAGGCCCGCTTAAAGTCCATCGACTCCTTCAAATGTAAATACAGATGTTGTGCATATGCAAATTTCTTTCCGCAGTCTGGACATTGACATTTATGTGTTACATCTCTAAACTGCACCTCTTTTTGCTCTATAATTTGTGAAATTTTCTCATGTTTATCTGGTTTACCTCTAGGATTGTTAGCTATAGAGATTTCATCGTTCTTCATAATGATGTACATGGTTTTATCTTTGTACTTGGTTGGTAAGTAGTTAGTGAGGAGCTGCAGAGTGGAGTCCCATTGGCTAGCGGCTTGACTGCACAGCGTTCGGAAGCTGGCAGCATCCATGGCTCTCTGAGCACATTCGGTGCACAGGCCAGCAGGTAGATCCTCCTCCAGCGGAACCTGCAACCACCGGTCTAGTCAAATGGCCACAATGTTCTCCCATGATCATCCTTTAGATTTTGCTTGTTAATATTGGTAGGTAAAAAAAATCTAACCTAATATCGAATGTATATTATGCAAGTATTCATTTTACTAAACTACAGTGTAATCGTGAATTTTATCAAGTTTGATGGTTTTTGTTAATTTGATAATAATAAAAATTGGGTTAAGATGTGAGCTTGCGTCATGGTCGCCGGCTATCCTCATAAACGCGAATAAACATTCCAACTAATAAATGGCATTTAATTCAGTTAAATGCTATTTATGTTTAGAATATAATTCAACTAAGTTCGTAAAGCTTCTATTTCAATCATAATGGCATCATAATGTAAAGGGATTTGTATAAAATAGATTTATAAAATATGAAAGATGATGAAACAGGCGGCCATTTTGTTTCAAAATGGAGGGAATGACGCCGTTCCGTTCGTCGCAGAAGCCATCTCGATTGAAATGGAAGTTTACGAAAAAAATAAGGATAACAAACGTACCTCGATGCCTGTGATTATTTCCAGTAGTTCAGCAAGCGTAACCGGTCGTTCTCCATCCATCATGACCGTGTCGCCGAGGTAAACCTGGCCTTCGGTGGTGTCTCCCATACAAATTCGACATTTGTCCAAGCCATCGCCTCTTACTATGTGGGACACTAGCGCTTTTACATCCACTTGACGGTTCATCTTCTTAGGTTTTTCACTTTAAATGATAACGAGAAAATTATTTTTGCCTAATTATAAAACGCAATTTTCATTTCTTCAAAAGACAGCAAGGCAGTCACAGACAAGATGTCAGGAAATGAAATGAACAACAGCGTCAGTCAACCAAACGCCGAATCATAGACTATAGAGTTATAGTAACGTGCCTTATTATTAACGGATAACGTATCGTTATAACGTTAATTGAATCGATTATTAATCGATAGTTCGGAGGGCCTACCGCGAACCACGTTCGTCGTGTTACCTCCCTGTCACACTTACGTACGAATTTACAAGTGCGACAGAGAAGAAACACGTCGAACGTGGTTCGCGGTAGGCCCGCAGTTTTTTTCTTTGTTTCTTGCTTTAAAGGCACCTCCAGACTATGTGCGTGAATCGCGGCTTCGCGCCGCAATTTGCGCACGATCGTGGAGGGCCCTTGAAGCATATAACTTTCTACCATTCATCATATAACGGAAAACGAAATAAAAAAAATGTATTTTGAATGTAATGACCCTGGCTGGCCTCACACGCAAGAAATTTTCATTCGGTTTCCGTACGGTTAAACAGGTGGGAACGGGGCGTCGCTCTACAAATGCATAGTGCTGTCTCGCTTGCACATGTAATTCCGTAAAAGCGGTTTAGACTCTCGCGCGAGCCACGAGACGAGCCACGAGCCGAGCCACGAGACGAGAGTGTAAGCGGTGGGCTCGCGGCTCGTCTCGTGGCTCGTAAGCTCGTCGAGCTAATATAATTTAAACTCTAACGGCACGGCATAAGGTTTATAACCGAATGACAAGCCGAACGCGAGTGTAAGCGGTGGACTCGCGTCTCGTGTCGCGGCTCGCGGTTCGTCTCGTGGCTCGCGCGAGAGTCTAAATCGACTAGTACGAGAATTCCGTGCGTGTGTGCTTGTGCGGCCAGCACTTGGTGCGGTGCGGTAGTGTGTTATGACTTTAAGTTTGGTTTTGCAATGTATAGGAAGTCATTAAGGAAAGACAGTCTATCTTCCAGTCAGCCGAACTGTCAGTGTCAAGGCATTGTCAGTTTTGAAATTGGATTGTTGATTGCTAGAAATCCAAAATGGTATTTAAATTTGATTTTATTACTTTAATCTTAAGTTATTCCGTGATTTGAATGCTATCTAACAATTATTTCAGATGTAAATTGTTTATTACAACAATTATTTTAAGTGCCCTTAGTGTATTTAACAAAAAAAATAGTGTCTCAAAACCGCTTCTGTGATACTCTAAAAGAATTCGTATTTCTGTGTTTTTTGTGCGTAATTAGTGATAATTTCGTGTAAAGCATATCAACTTAATCGAAATCATGGTCGGTAATCTCCATACATAGTTAACTAAATTAATTAAAGTTTTTGGTTATAAATACCGCAAAATGAAGGTTTGTCTATGATTCACCCTCAGGTGTTCATGTGATTTAAGGTTTTTTACAGAAATATAACTATAATTGCATATATTTTACTACATCGAATTACTATCCGTAAAATGTCCGTGTTACAACAACGCTATTAATTACTTTTAATGAAAAATACAGAAAAATCAAAAATATATAAACTAACAAAACAACATAATAAAAGTCTTTCTTATTTATTTCTATGTCTTCTTTCCACCCTGTTACCCCCTGCTGGGGTGTAGGGCTTGAATCCTTTCCTCGACTTACTCCGGTCCCGGCTAGGCGGTTATTTCTATGTACATTTATAATAACGAATGCTCAACGTTTGATCCACAGCAACCACAGATCCTAGTTTTGAAGGAGGGCACGGACCAGTCGCAGGGCCGTCCGCAGCTCATATCCAACATCAATGCGTGCCAGCTTGTTGTTGATGCGGTAAGGTTTCTTTCAGACTGTGTTTCCACCCGAGAGTCTGTGCGGAAAGAGAAGTCTGGAATTGTATTGGGCCCCATACATACCACGACTCTTCTCTTTCCACACAGACTATGTGCAAGGATGCACAGCGAGGGATGTTTGTTAAGAACCAATAGAATATTATCCACTAGAGCCACAGAATAAATAGTACTGGGTACAGAAGATTCATTCTAACAGAACGCGTCTATTACGACAGATATGACCGCTAGGTGGCGCAAGCGCGAGCAGGCGTCCGTTCCGTAGCGGTGCGCGGCAACTACTATGGCTAGACACCAAAATTGGTGTGGGCCGCATGTACTTGTAGCGACGCAACGAAAAATCGCGGAGTGAGCCACGCCTGCTAGAGCTGCTGAGCAAGGATAGGGTAATGAAGAGACCCTATTGCTTCTTAACAAACACATCCCTCTTTATACATCTTAGCACATCTGTCGTGGAAATGGAACAGTATAATTCTCGTAACTTTAAACATAATTACATAGTATGGACTTTCAGTCTGTCTATTTTTTAGTCCTTGTTGAATGGAGCAACTACATCTAAAAGCTACTAACTTGTAATACAAGCGGATGTCACTTTTTGACAGCTTTTGTTAGAAAGGGACTTCCACTTGTATTAAGCCCCGGCTCCATATCGCGCGGCAAACCATCGAACATTGACTCGCGCGGCAGCCGCGCGCAATGGATACCGGGCGCATCGAGTTGGCTCGCGCGGCAGCCCGGTATCCATTGCGCGCGGCTGCCGCGCGAGCCAATATTGAGCGATATGGAGAACAAAACTCACAGATTCCCTTCAACATGCACTGAGACTAAAATGGAAATGGGCAGGCCACATTGCTAGATTTAATGATAAAAGATGGACACTTAAAACAACAACATGGCCGGGGCCTATAGCACAAGGAAAAAGGAAACCAGGCAAGCCACGAAGGCGCTGGGCAGAAGACATTCATAAGGTCGCAGGTGCAAGCTGGATGGAGTCGGCCAAAGACCGATTAAAATGGCATGGGTTGGAGGAGGCTTTTACCCAAACGGGGTCCATATAAAACTATCATTCATGTCAAATAATATAATACACAAAACTGTTAAAAATTTATGGAATAAATAAAGCTTTAATAATAATAATAATAATGGAGACGAGGCTTCACAAGTTACAAGCTTTTGAAAAACGGGCCCCTGCTAGCCAATGATTAAAACTAACGGATCCAATTGCTGAACTTCTATGTGGATCATGATAGTAGACATGAGGTTAGCTGTACAGTATTTGTCAATATGTATCATTACAATATGTGACGACCGGTCTGGCCTAGTGGATAGTGACCCTGCCTGTGAAGCCGCGGTCCTGGGTTTGAATCCCAGTAAGGGCATTTATTTGTGTGATGTGCACAGATATTTGTTCCTGAGTCATGGTTGTTTTCTATGTATTTAAGTATTTAATATGTATGTATGTATCTATGTATTTATTTTTATACCTACAGTTTATAATTAAGTGAATAAGTAATAAATAATTAATATTGTCCTTTGCTGCCTGAAACACAGGGAATCCTAGTTCAGGCATTTGTAAATCACTTGTCTTTATAAATTATTAGTCTTTAAGAGCAACCACTGTACTATACTTTTCTCAATAAATTATTTGTATTTGTATTTGTATATTATATATATATCGTTGTCTGAGTACCCACAACACAAGCCTTCTTGAGCTTACCGTGGGGCTTAGTCAATTTGTGTAAAAATGTCCTATAATATTTATTTATTAAATCAACTTATTGTATAAGCAAATTTTTATTTTTATAAGCAAAATTAGGTGCAAGTATGTTTATAAATGATATTAGGATTTTTTTTGCTTAAACATTTTTTACAAAATGTCATATAAACAATTCAGGTACGCACGACATTGGGCCCGCGCGGCATGGACAAGCTGATCGTGGACCACAGCGGCAAGGCTGTCATCTCCAACGATGGAGCCACCATCATGAAGGTATGTAAAGCCCTTGCTACACGGTCGCCGACAAGCCTACTAACCGTCTGACCTTGGTCTGACCTTGGTCAGTTTTGGTCAAATTTTGTTGGAAACAACTGTCTACACGGTCCGGGACGGACCAAGGCCACGCGGTCTGGGGGCTTGTCGGCGACCGTGTAGCAAGGGCTTAATCTCCGTACATCGGGGTTTCTGGCGCGGGAATGGTTTTATAAATATACTTAATTAAACTTGTAATGTAATATCATCTTTTATAGATTGATTTAGGTAAAAACATAATAATAAAGGGAAACATATTTTGCATCACAAATACAAGAAAAACAAGAAGCACTATATTTGAATTCAAAAACCAAAGACAAGAATAAACGCAAATATAGCTGGTCAAGCAGATCTTGTCAGTGGAAAAAGGCGGCAAATTTGAAAAATGTAAGTGCGAAGGGATATCGTCCCATAGAAAATTTGAATTTCGCGCCTTTTATAGTAAGCGTCAGGATGGCGGGTGGACCTCAGCGAAATATTTATAAACATATTGTATTTTCGGTGTACTTTAGTGTACCTTTAATAGAATCCAGTGTACTTCTCCCAGAAACGAGATATTTAACAAAAAAGGTCCACCCGCCATTCTGACGTCAGGATGTGTAATCATGGATTATACCGCACTCCAAGTATGTAGTTATAGTGTACTTCTGTAAACCTTTAATATAAATCAGTTTACAGTTTACTCGTTCCTAAAACGAGCTATGCTCAAACAAAGGTCCACCCTTTATTACTGACAAGATTTGCTTGACCAGCTATAGGATTGTTGCCACTGTAAATGTACATTATATCATTAACAGTTTAATAGTAGCCAAAAAGTAGGTAAAAATGCACTCAGTGTACTAAATGTGAATGTGTGTTTCAGCTTTTGGACATCGTGCACCCGGCCGCCAAGACTCTCGTCGACATCGCCAAGTCTCAAGATGCTGAGGTGAGGTTTAAAAAAGTGGTCTCTAATGATAGTTGCTTGTATGGTTTCATGTACATACATATATTTTTGTTAAAACAAATTTCTATAAAGAAAAGTACCTACTGTGTATAATTGCATGAATTCTATAGTAATTTAAATGGTATTTTCCTTATTTACTCGTAATGCATGTTAATTATAAGATGTAATGTTTTGAAAAAGATGTGTCCCGCCGAGTTTGTTGCCTGTTCCATATTGGAATACCCTCCTCCAATTGAGTGGGGATTTAAATCTTTTAAATTTATCTCAATATACTTGTTAGGTCCTATGCTAACCACCGTATAAATATTCGGCCGTATTATATTTACACCCTGTATACATTGACAGCAAAATTATCTCAAAGGTTGACTGGAAGAGATCCCTTATAGGGATAAGTTCGTCTTTGTACATTGTATACTTTCTATTTAATTGTATCTTTACCTGTCTTATGTACAATAAAGTGTTTACATATTATATATTTCAGGTCGGAGACGGCACCACTTCAGTGGTGATCCTGGCCGGGGAACTCCTGAAGCGGCTCAAGCCGTTTGTCGAAGAAGGTATGACTGTCATTTTTTTTCTATCATTTGCCTCAGCTACGACCCATGTTATCGGCTACGACCGTACATAGAGAAAAAAAAAAACCGGCCAAGTGCGAGTCGGACTCGCGCACGGAGGGTTCCGCACCATCAACAAAAAATAGAACAAAACAAGCAAAAAAACGGTTACCCATCCAAGTCAAAAATCACGTTTGTTGTATGGGAGCCCCACTTAAGTCTTTATTTTATTCTGTTTTTAGTATTTGTTGTTATAGCGGCAACATAAATACATCATCTGTGAAAATTTCAACTGTCTAGCTACGGACGGACAGCGGAGTCTTAGTAATAGGGTCCCGTTTTTACCCTTTGGGTACGGAACCCTAAAAATACATAGATTGCTCACTCCATACGTCAGTTTTACTACCAAAAAGACTATTAGCATCTAGCATCGAGTAGCGGAACTATCAGTACTGCTACTTGACAATAGATGTAGCAGTACTGATAGTTCCGCTACTCGATGATAGATGTAGACACTGAAATTAATAGTCTGAACTGATGTATGGAGTGAGCACTCTTGTCTTACTTATTTCTGTATGCCCGTGCGAAGCGACAATGCAATATTATGGTACCATCGAGCTGATCTGATGATGGAGACAGGAGGTGGCCATAGGTAGGTAGGTAGGTACATTAATGAAACAGATATCACAAAAATGTCAATTGATTATGTTTTGGAAACGTGTGCAATCAAATTACCGCAGTATAATATACTATTAGTAGTTATGTATTGGAACAGGAGAGAGGAAGAATTATTCTTTAAGCAGCTAGACATCATTTTAAACTATATTACAAATAAATACAATAATTATAAAGTAATAATCGGCGGGGACCTAAATATAAACATTTTGAATATTAACAACAAAACAAACAAACTCTTGGGCTGTATGTCGGAGCGTAACTTTATACAACACATAAAAAAACCAACTCGTACCACTACGGCCGCATCAACATGTCTAGACCTCATATTCACAAATTTTTATGACAAAAAAATGAGCACGTTAGTAGAGGAACTCGGGTTTTCGGATCACGCGGGAACCTCCATTACGCTAGAATTACCTCAAACTGAGCACCACAAAATAAACTCGTGGCGCGTAAAAAGACGACTCTACAATGAAGTTAACATCACAAACTTCAGAATGAAACTCAAAACCATAAATTGGAGTGACATACTACTGCCAAACAAAACTGTAAACGAGAACTATCAAGCTTTCCATACTACTCTATTAAATGTCTTAAATGAAACAATTCCAAAGCAAAATGTAATAATTAAAAACGCGAGAAAAAAGACGTGGCTAACGGCAGGAATAAAGCAAGCGTGTAAAAATAAGCGACTGTTAAAAATACTTACGACACAAGCCAAAAGTTCAGTATTAACACAGTATTACGGCAAGTACGCGAAAACACTAAAAAAAGCCGTATCTGCTGCTAAAAAAATAGATTATAAAGATAAAATTAAAAAATCTACTAATAAAGTGAAAGCTATGTGGAATATTATTAATGAACGTACTAACAAAAAGTCAAAAATTGGGAAACATAACATAAAACTTCAGTTAAATAACACCTTAACCTCAGACCCAAAGATAATAGCAAATTCATTCAACAGTTTTTTTGCATCAATTGGTGAATCTAAACTAAATAAAGAAACCAGGCCCATGCAATCCTCCTTAGAAAATACGATGTTTCTCAAGCCCACCGACTACCGTGAAGTTTTCAAACACATAAAGAATCTTAAAGATAAACTTAGCTGCGGCATAGATGAGATTCCTCCTAAACTGATAAAGAAATGTGCGAGCGAACTTACACCACCCTTTTGTAGCTTAATAAACCAATCATTCTACGAAGGATCTTTTCCCGATTTACTAAAAAAGGCCATTATAAAACCTATACATAAAAAAAACTCAAAAACAGATCCAAACAATTACCGACCCATAGCTCTTCTTCCTACTGCATCAAAATTGTTTGAAAAAGCAATGTGCGAACGAGTGTACAATTTTTGTGAAAAATATAAAATTTTCGACGAAAGTCAAAACGGATTTCGAAAAAACAAATCTACAACTTTAGCCGTTTACAAATTTGTTCAGGAGGCTTTAGACGCAATAAATTCAAAAAAGCACGCAATCGGTATCTTACTGGACATGACGAAGGCGTACGATAAAGTTAACTACAAGATATTACTTGACAAGTTATATAGCATTGGAATACGCGGAGAAGCCCATAAATGGTTTAAGTCCTACCTAGAAAATAGAGAGCAATACGTAGAAATAGAATACATCGATCCAAACAGTAACGAAATCTGCAACATTAGATCAACCAAAAAAATAATTAACGCATCCATTCCACAAGGGAGCGTGATCGGATGTCTCCTGTTTATTATTTATATAAACGACCTGCCTAAAACTATGGACATACCATGCACTCTATTTGCAGACGACATTTCTCTATTAATAACATGTAACACTACTGCGAACATAAATGAACAGATTAAACATACACTAGATAATATTACGAACTGGATGGACGATCACCAATTAGAGATTAACTTCAGTAAAACTAAAATTATGACATTTCAACCGCACCAAAAACAACCTTTAGATATTGACTTCCATTATAATGACATACAGATAGAGCTAGTACAGGAATTTCCGATGCTAGGTATAATTTTAGATACGCACTTAAATTGGAAAGCGCACATAAACAAAATCAGTGGGAAACTGTCTAGTTTTGTATATGCGCTTGGAGAAATAAAGAGAACCACGGATCTACAAACCTCGCTTATAACATATTACGCATATGCCTATGCATGGCTAAGCTACGGCATCATCTTGTGGGGAAATAGTACGGACGCACCAGATCTCTTTATACTCCAAAAAAAACTCGTTCGCATAATAGCAAACATTAATATACCAGATACATGCAAGCCACATTTCCAAGAACACAATTTACTGACTCTACCAGGAATTTATATTCTAGAAATATGTAAGTTCATTAGAAAAAATATTAGTATGTTCAAAAAACGAGAAGAGGTTTTGTCTAGAGCTCACTCAGTTAGGCACAGAAACATGCTTATGCTGCCCTCATCAAATTTGAAAATGCATTCAAAAAGCACATACGTCATGGCAATCAAAATTTTCAATAAATTACCAGACGTACTTAGAAACGAAGAACTAGATTTTACCTTCATAAGACGCCTAAAACAATTACTTGTCTCAAAATGTTATTATACCATAACTGAGTATTTTGATGATAATTTAACAAACTATAACTGTAACGACTTGACATTTAACTAATTTTATTATTATAATTCCAATTTACTATAATTATTTCTTGACGATAAATCATCAATATTCTATATTTATTGTGAATTGTTTATTACTTATTACTGTTATATTTCTACTACAACTAACAATTTTAAAAATGATCGTGTTTTGTAGGTGTAATAAACTTTTTAGTTTTAAACTAGTTTTTAAGACAGTGCTACGCCCTTGCAGGGCGACCATGTACCAAATGTTTATGTAACACCTTATTATAACCATGGTTTATGCATAAAATAAATGAAATGAAATGAAATGAAATCGGAACTCTGTGATAAAACAACGCAACCTAATTGTGTTTGGGGTTTTTAGAATTGTCTCGATGAGTATTAGTTGTCTGTGGAAAGAAAAGTACAGTCAGCGATAAAAGCTTGTACCAAAAATTATTTTTTTACCAAAAACTTATTTTCTATAATTTGCCTCGGCTACGACCGTACCCGTGCGAAGCCGGGGCGGGTCGCTAGTACTAGACACGCGACATCACAGATGTGCGTTACAAAATTTTTAACTAATACGAAAATTTTAGGGTATAAATGTACCTTGTTTGTAAACTAGCAAAAAGCAGAGCTTTGTAAGGGCTCGCGGAGTTTTTCTACCTAAACGTACCGGACCGCGACTTTGATCCAGTCCGAGGCTTGTTCCATGTTCAATCGAGTGGGTACGTAATAAGTCCGTTAAGGACGCAGCTATAAGTGAGAGCAAGAAAGAAATATACCTACTAATTGGACCCCGGTCGCTGTCCGGTACGTCTGTCTGTTACAACTTTTACTTTGTCCATTAAAAACGCGTCCAGACGACAAAATCAAATTGCCAATATCCACACATAATATCCAATTACATAAGCGCTTATTACATCCTACACGGTCGCCCAGTACTTTTTGTAAGGAAGCCAACTGGCTTTCCTACATACACATGTTGGGTCAGCGAGCCAATGATGATCCTTGAATTTATTTATGCGTCCACACCACACAATTGAGCGTAAAACTATCCCGTCTGGACACCTACTGGCGGTAATCATGCTGCTCCGCGCATAAACTTACGTATAATTTGCTCTCCTAAGTGCTCATCTAGACGAGTGAGATGACCAAAACATCGTGTGCCTATATTGCAACAAACCTGAGTTCCACTAAATACTGCCAGGGTTCAGCTACAGCTCTATTTTGGGTATCTCCCAAGTGCTCAAAAAAACGAGTCGGATGACCAAAACAGCGTTTGCCTATGTTGCACCAAACCTGAGTTCCAATAGGTACTGCCAGGGTTCCGCATCAGCTCTATCTTGGGCACTGCTCTCCCAAGTGCTCATTCTGACGAGTCGGATGTCCAAAACAGCGTGTATCTATGTTGCACCAAACCTGAGTTCTACTAGGTACAGCCAGGGTTTAGCATCAGCTCATCAGCTCTATCTTGGGTACTGCTCTCCCAAATGCCCATCAAGACGTGTCGAATGACTAAAACAGCGTGTGCCTATGTTGCACCAAACCTGAGTTCCACTAGGTACAGCCAGGGTTCAGCATCAGCTCTATCTTAGGTACTACTCTCCTAAGTGCTCATCAAGACGAGTCGGACGACCAAAACAGCGTGTGCATATGTTGTATTAAACCCGAGCTCCACTAGGTACTGCCAGGGTTCAGCATCAGCTACCTTGGGTACTGCTCTACCAAGTGATCATCATGACGAGTCGGATGTCCAACCCAGTGTGTGTCTATGTTGCACCAAACCTGAGTTCCGCTAGGTACAGCCAGGATTCAGCATCAGCTCTATCGTACTGCTCTCCCAAGTGGTCATCAAGACTCAAGACGTGTCGAATTACTAAAACAGCGTGTGCCTATGTTGCACCAAACCTGAGTTCCACTAGGTACTGCCAGGGTTCTGGGTCATTTTGTGGAAATGCACGCCGACGTTGCAATTGGCGTGCAGTCGGCGTGCAGTTTCCATATAAGTTACAGTCGGGGTGTAGTTTGTTAATACAAACTTCAGTGATTTAGGGCCGATACAGATGGCCTAATATGCTTATCTTTATTTATAATTTTGGCAGTTCCAAGCAATAGTAACACTAAAACTGTTTTTCGAACTGAAAATACCCGATTTAAGTTTACTAACACAATATGACTGATCAGTTCATCGGCGTCACAGAACAGAGGGCCTACCGCGAACCATGTTCGACGTGTTGCCTCCCTGTCACACTTACGTACGAATTTACAAGTGCGACAGGGGGGCAACACGTCGAACGTGGTTCACGGTAGGCCATCTGAACATACGAGTAAATTGACCTCCGCAGTGAATAAGTATACAGCAAGATTGAATGTTCCAGTATTCAGAGAAACTTAATTGCTAAATTGGGAATCAAACCGAGCCACAGAATAAATAATAGTACTAAGTACAGGAGACTCACTCTCTCTAACAAAACGCGTCTGTTATGATCAGCACAGATATGGCCGCTAGGTGGCGACAGCGCCACGCGCGGCTTATGGCTTTCCCCAAAATTGGGGCCGAACGGATGTACTTTTAGCTACCTGTAGCAAAGCGACGAAATCGCGGAGTGAGACACGCCTGACCGAGCGAAGCGAGATGGGTCAGAATCCAAAATTTTAACCCTTTTTAGGGTTCCGTACCCAAAGGGTAAAAAACGGGACGCTAGCTATTACTACTGACTTCGCTGTCCGTCCGTCCGTCCGTCTATCACCAGGCTGTATCTCATGAACCGCGATAGCTAGACAGTTGAAATTTTCACAAATGATGTAAGTATCTCTGTTGCCGCTGTAACAACAAATACTAAAAATAAAATAAAATAAAATAGATATTTAAGGGGAGCTCCCATACATCAAACAAGATTATTTTGCTCTATTTTTTGTTGATGGTGCGGAACCCTCCGTGCGCGAGTCGACTCGCGCTTGGCCGGTTTTTTTTGTATTCATCGTTGTTAGCACATAGTACATTAGCATGAATTTTAATTTGTATTTTTCTAACAGATGGCGCTAGTAGTAATACAAAAGTGCTTTTCCTTTATTTTATTTTTTTAGGTTTATAAAATGATATTTTTATGTTTAATAACACATCTAGACATGAATTTAAATTACTATGTTAAATTTCAAACCTATAAGTGCGATAGTTTTTCCGTAAAGTGTACCACAAGAATGCATAGTTTGTCGGTTTTTCCGTAAAGTGTACCACAAGAATGCATAGTTTATCGAATAGTAATAGGGCTCGCTTCGCTCGCCCTAATAAATGATTAAAGTTATATTCATCCGAGAGGACTTCCGTTACCCAGTTTGCGTTAGTGACAGCGACATCTAACGGCAGATTGGGACAACTCTTGTGTCAACTTCCTAACTACACACTTGTGACACCATAGAGAATTGATTGTAATAGAGCGGCAAAGATGATAGGATCCTAATAGGCAGTATTACTGCAATGTTTTGCCGCCAGAGTGCAGCACTAGCGACTTAAGTATACCATAGAGTAACTTATACATACTGTACCTTAAACTGTTTTTTGACAAGTTTTCACAGACAAATATGACATTGATACATCAAGGCGGTTTGTTTACAAAGGGCCTACCGGGAAACGCGAAATCGAAACTCAGATATCTGCCTCTTTGTCGCTCGAATATGCAAGAGTGAGAGAGGTTAGATAACAATATTTCGACTCTCTCGTTTGCGGTAGACCGGCGATTGTGACTTATTGTAGGAGTGGCGCCCCCTGCGCAGAGTTTCGCGTAATATTCCCTATAGAAATGGTATACGCGTGCATCCGTGAGGGACAAAACATACGCAATGCGACACGGCATGGCAACGGTAGTGCAAAGTTGTCCCAATCGTCCGCTAGATGTCGCTGTGCCTAGCGCAAACTGAGTAACGACTGGCCGCCGCGGCGCGTTTAGTTTTTACAAACATTTAGTTCAGTTTCAACAATAAAGCTTGCCATAAACCGTCTGTTTGGTTTATGAGTTTTTGGAGCGCACGTCCTTTTTGATGTTGCGTGTGGGTTCCAAGCAAAAAAAAAAACGGCCAGGGGCCTGTACCACGAAACTTACAATTTACAAGTGAAAAGTTTACAAATATGTATTTAGTACAACTGGGCATATCACAAAATTTACAAATGACACAGTTGTAATGTGAAATTTATACAAATATGTAAATAGTCGCGACAAATCTACAATTACGCGTATCACGAAATATATACAATTTACAAGCAATTTTCCGGAAAATGTAACAATTTTGTAATTGACAATTGTACGTAAAAGATTTGTGTTACATTTAATTGTAGAAGAAGGTATACATATTTGTGTAAATGTAAATACAAGTTGATAATTCTCTCGGCGTGTGTCAAGAGCATAATAGGGATGTTTCCTGTACTTAAAATAAATTATTTCAAACCGTGCACGAAATAAAGCACCAGATAATTATTAGAAAAACATAGACAGCTGCTATTTTTAAACACAATTCGTATTTAATAAATCGGATTGAAATATAAAAAGTAGGTGAGCTTACCGTGACGTCACTACATTCGTTTTCATATAAATTCCATATTAGCAAATCGTTTTGACAGTTCTAAAAAAGAAGCTGATTTGACTAGTAGGAATGTAGCCTACGAGGGGCGTTCAAAATATTCTCGGTATTGATATCTTACGACCTCTTCTAAAATTTCTTTCGTTACTGGCCGCTAAGGTTTATTCATTGACATTAAAAAAAAGTATAATTCGAACCGAGATAGTCTTTTGTTTTTCTGCAATTGCTGAACAAACATGAACATCCTGTGCGAATTGACAATGTTAACTAAATTAGAACATCGATGCGTGATAAAATTCTTGACAAAACAGGGTAAAAATCAAAAAACCATAAAAGAGGAAATGGATTGTGTTTACCGTGAGTCTGCTCCTTCTTTATCTACCATTCAAAAGTGGTCAAGCGAGTTTAAACGCGGAAGGGAGAGTATTGAAGATGACCCTAGACCTGGCCGGCCTGTAGTAGCTACTTCACAAGAAAATATTGATAAAGTGGAAAAACTTATATTGGAAGATGGTCGAGTGAAGGTAAAATCTGTAGCACAAGTAACCAATCTCTCTATTGGTACCGTACATGATATTATACATGACCATCTTAATATGTCAAAAGTAAGTGCAAGATGGGTTCCGCGAATGCTGACTCGGCTTCAAAAAGACATGCGTGTAGCTTGTTGTTCCGATTTTATTGACCTGTGCGGTGAAAATCCTGATGAGGTGCTGCAAAGAATAGTTACTGGAGATGAAACCTGGGTTCATCATTATGACCCAGAGAGTAAACAAGAGTCCATGCAGTGGCACATTAAGGGTTCAGCTCATCCCAAGAAGTTGAAGGTCATCCCTTCAGCTGGCAAGGTCATGGCCACGATATTTTGGGATTGTGAAGGAGTATTACTAATCGATTATAAAGAAAAAGGTGTAAATATCACAGGACAGTACTACGCTAACATTCTACGTCAATTAAAGGATGTAATTAAAGAAAAGAGGCGAGGAAAGTTAACCAAAGGTATTCTGCTTCTGCATGACAACGCCCCCGTCCATACTGCTCATATTGCCAAGGCAGCTATTGTTGAACGTGGGTTTAAAACTGTTACTCACCCACCGTATAGTCCGGACTTAGCCCCCAGCGACTTCTTTTTGCTCCCCAATCTTAAAAAGGATCTGCGTGGAAATAAATTTTCTGACGATGAAGCATTGAAGGCGGCAGTGGAGGAGCATTTTTACACGAAAGATAAAAAATATTTTTACGAGGGATTAAAAAAAATAATTGATCGATCTTTTAAGTGTATGAACATAGGGGGGGAGTATATTGAAAAATAAAAATATCAAACTTTTCGTACTTGTTTGTTTTCATTCTCATATCGAGAATATTTTGAACACCCCTCGTATATGTACAATGATTGTAGATCTACTCTACCGGAGTACTTTTATGGCTCCTCTACACGATGGGCCAACGCCGGCCACTCCAAGGGACGCATTTATGCGTTATAGGGAGCAAGTGATATTGCTATCTCATTCTACCGCATGGCTGCGTCCCTTGGAGTGGCCGGCGTTGGCCTATCGTGTAGAGGAGCCATTACATAGTGTCTCTTAAATACTTCCAATCCTTATCCAATATATCTAAACTTTTCAATTTACTTGCTACTTCTTTCCATTTATTATTTTTATCATCGTGAGTCAATTTACTACTAAACTTCCCGAATAATATTTCCTTGTTCCATAATTAATTTAAAACTAATCGGTCTTGCATAAACATTTTCAACCAATTTTAATGACAACGTAACGATATGCTATTTGTACTCGTAAGGTATTTTTAACGATGTAAATGAAATACCCTCAAGTGATGAATACTAATACATATTTGTCAATTTGTAATAACTACAATAGGCTACATGACTAATTTTCATTTATGGTATCAATCGATCGGGTTTGTTTTTAGGATCAAATGTCTATATGGGACCTATTGCATTAAAGTAACACAAAGGTCACAAATTGTAGTCAAAGGCCGACAGTCGCACTTCACTCGCGAAATGCCCTAAACAAAACGACAAGGGAACGTGACGTCAAGGTCTCTGGGAGCCCATCTCGTAGTATGGACAAAACAAGAAAACTGCGTTTTTATCGGTGAAATGTTGCGTTTATGTATATAGTTGCTATACAATATTTTTTGGATGAAATATAAGGAATCGAATGGTACCCTTACTTTTATCGTTTATGGAAATTAAAAAAAAACTTAAATTTTGAAACTTTCAGGTCCTGTATTTTTGTAATTTTTCAATATTTTATTTTAATATCCACATTATTGTGATAAATTGCTCGTTTGCTATCTATTTTACTAGATTTTGTTATAAAATTCAACATGTGTCATCATCCCTATTATACATATGTCCCACATATCACATATTTGTCAAAAAACTAAATTGTAATAAGTAAATACAATTTTACATTTGTCACAATTATGTATGTTATCTTGACATACTCTCTATGTTTTGTGTTACGGGTCCTCAAATGCAAAATATTTGTAAATTGTAGAATTGTACATGTGACATATGTAAAATTATTGTGGTACGTATTTTTGTTTACAATGTAACAATATTGTCGAATTGTACACTTGTAAAGTATCGTGGTATAGGCCCCAGGCGTCCGTTCCGTAGCGGTGCGCGGCAACTACTATGGCTAGACACCAGAATTGGTGTGTGCCGCATGTACTTGTAGCGACGCGACGAAATCGCGGAGTGAGCCACGCCTAAACTGAAAATCGTAATTAGATTCCAAAAAAAGTAAGAGAATGTTGCCACTGCAATAATTTGATTGTAAAATAGTCAATTCCTTTTTATAAATAAACACGCTAAGATAATTTATTTATTGGTAATTTTACTCCTACGATTTAAAAAAGTAGTATTATTTACTTATTTTTACATAAATGGTCTTTTTCTAAAATAAATATCGAAAACCCGATTCTTTCAAATCTGGACATTCTTGGGCTCATACTACTTAGAATCGACAGCACTCTCCATCCTACCATTAAAAAAAGATGTCCCAAAATGTCCATTCCATTACGTCACGTTTTCAGTATGAGAAAAATTTTCACTTGTATGTAACGTGACGTAGTGGAATGTACAATTGTCATACAAAATTTTGGGACATCTTTTTTTAATGGTAGGATGGGGAGTGCTGTCGATTCTGAGTAGAATTATGAGCCCAAGAACGTCCCGATTTGAAAGAATCGGGGTTTCGATATTTATTTTTGAAAAAGCCCAAATACAAGACGCGCTAGTAAAAAGTGGCGAAATTGTCTTACTTTTTTCGGAATCTAATTACGATTTTCAGTTTAGCAACGGTAGTGCAAAGTTGTCCCAATCGTCCGCTAGATATCGCTGTGCCTAGCGCAAACTGAGTAACGACTGGTCGTGTCGGCGCGTTTAGTTTTTACAAACATTTAGTTCAGTTCGATCAAGGAAATCTGGCCATAAATTGTCAGAAAAGTTTTTGTAGCGCACGTCCTATTTGATGTTGCGTCACAGAATAAATAATAGTACTAGGTACAGAAGACTCGCTCTCTAACAAAACGCGTCTGTTACGATCAGCACAGATATGGCCGCTAGGTGGCGACAGCGCCACGCGCGGCTTATGGCTTTCCCGAAAATTGGGGCCGAACGGATGTACTTTTAGCTACCTGTAGCAAAGCGACGAAATCGCGGAGTGAGCCACGCCTGGTTGCGTGTGGGTTCCAAGCAAAAAAAAAACGGCCAGGTGCGAGTCGGACTCGCCCACCGAGGGTTCCGTACTAATTTAACTGTTTTTTAGAGTTCCGTACCCAAAGGTATGTGTCACATGGTAGCAAAATTATTTCCACCTTGGGCCTCACTACGCTCGGGATTCTATTTTAGAATCCCTCCCTACGTTCGGGATTAGGTACAAAGGCGGACTTATCCCTATAAGGGGTCTGTTCAGCTACCCTTCGAGTAGATGAGGAGAGAATTCAAATCCAGTATATCGTTTTTAGGGTTCCGTACCCAAAGGGTAAAAAACGGGACCCTATTACTAAGACTTCGCTGCCGTCCGTCTGTCACCAGGCTGTATCTCATGAACCGCGATAGCTAGACAGTTGAAATTTTCACAAATGATGTATCTCTGTTGCCGCTATAACAACAAATACTAAAAATAAAATAAAATAAATATTTAAGGGGGGCTCCCATACAACAAACACGATTTTTTTGCTCGATTTTTTGTTGATGGTGCGGAACCCTCCGTGCGCGAGTCCGACTCACACTTGGCCGGTTTTTTTTAATATGGTGCTTAAAAAAGATACCAATGAGTTCGATCAAAAATAGTATTTTTAGAAGCCCATTTTTAGAAGCAATTTTCTTCTTTTTTTAGCCTTTGTACAAAAATTGTCACACGTTACGCTTGTTGTTATTATACGTTGTTGTTTTCTTGTTGTTTAATTTACTTGTTTATGTTATAAAATAACAATAAACAAAAAACATTCGCTTTGGACCTATTTGTAAGTGATTTTACATAAAAATTTTTGCAAAGTTGTCCCAATCGTCCGCTAGATGTCGCTATCCCTAGCGCAAACTGAGTGACGACTTGTCGTCGCGGCGCGGTGTGGCGGACGGAACATTTTATATAATTTATCCTAAAATTTCTAGAAACCTTCTGTAAGGTTAATCAATTTTTTTAGCACACGCCCCTATTTTGATGTCGTGTGCAAGCCTACTAAGCCTAGAGTTTTTAGGGTTCGGTACTTCAAAAGGAAATAAGTTTTAGGCAAAATTTTATCGCTGACTGTACTTTTCTTACGACAGACAACTAATACTCATCGAGACAATTCTAAAAACCCCAAACACAATTAGGTTGCGATGTTTCATCACAGAGTTCCTATGGCCACCTCCTGTCTCCATCATCAGATCAGTTCGACAGTACCATATTATTGTATTGTCATCAGAACTACATACAGCTGCCAATTTTCATGACGCTACGATCCTTGGAAGATGGTTAAATTAGTTACCTTAGATTCCATTACATAGTTACATACAGGTCGACCTAATAAAAGCTTGTTAAAAACGGAACCCTTATAGCAAAGACATATTATGTAACTCCGTATAAGATGAATTTAATAAAGTCTAAGGAAAAAATGTGCCTCGGCGGAAATCAAGAAAAAGTTATTCTCGGATAGATGGCGCACACATTTGGCCTATGCTCGGCTAGATGGCGTTGACGACACCGTTTCATATTTAACAATTTTAACACATAGGTATCAGTGAAAGAACATGGGTCGAAATGATATAAAAATAATAAAATCATTTATCCATAATTTTATATACATTTTTTGATAGGATTATACATTTTCATTTTGAGTTTTAATCGTGTGTCGATAGATGGCAGTAAATTTACTGTGACTACAAAATTTACTATGACAGGACCCCTCTATACTATCTATTCTCTTTGCTAATAGCAAAGAGAATTTGAAATAGAGGCGGATTGTCAAAGTAAATCATGTAGCCACAGTATTCACTGCCATCTTTCGACAAAAGATTAAAATTGAGTAGGCCAAAGGTATGGTGCAATCTTTTCGAGCGATACTCATACCGATACTTCTTGAGCTGTGGGACAATCAATCTGTGTAAGAATGTCCCTATAATATTTATTGAAGTGAAAACTTCTTTAGCGGCGCTGTGCACTTTTTGTGATGGGGAAAAAATGTTAAACTCGTAACAGGTGTCACGTGACCGTAAGACGGACACATGATCTGATCTAAAAACTGTTACAATGAGTTTTTCTTTATTGATTTAAATAGCTAGCGAGTTTCCCTCTAACTGGTAATAATATAACTCGAGTACTAACAGTGATGTGCTTAGGGGTTTCAAGTAATGCGACGAAATAACGCTAGATGGCGTTAACCTCAATTATACATAGTGCTGCAGACATTTTGCACTAGTCATTGAGTTTTCACTTCTGGCGGCACTCCCGGAGTGCAACCCGTTGGTTTTTTTTATTCTGTGGTAGAGAACAAAGTTATTAAATTGTACAACGGGACTTAATCGCGTACAATTTAATAATGTGTAAAAATCGTGAAAGTTTAAATCAGTGCGAGAACAAAGTTGTATTTATTTCGTTTATTTTCAGGCGTGCACCCTCGCATCTTAGTACGCGCCGTGCGCTCGGCCGCCAAGCTCGCTGTCGACCGGATCCGTGAGCTCGCGGTCAAAATGGACAACAAGTCGCCACAGGAGCAACGGTAAGTGCCATTTTGTATTTGTATTTGGGGCATTATCTATGAAAAGGGACCTTATTGTCGATGGCGCTTACGCCGCACAGCGTCGCGCGGCATTGTATTTATATCGGAGCATAGCATCGTTAATAATGGCGTAAGCGCCATCGAGAATAAGATCCCTTTTCATAGATAACGTCACATTTATTTGCATAATCATGTAAATTACATTACTTACACAGATGTTATGTGCAAAGAGGCACTGATACCCTGCATGGTAGGGCATAGCAAATATCTTACACACTAACATTAAATTTACATATTAAATTTCAAATAATAATTAACGGAAACATTAATTCATATAATATTATAGTAGTCTTTAGTAATGCCACAAAAATTCCAAAGTTATATACTTATAACTAAGTTGACACTTATTCATACATTAAATTTATTTATAAGCTTTTATTTAACTTGCAGTGTATGTATAGGTTAAATATTGCAATTTAAATTTGACCCATTTCCCGACTTCCAATGAAGCTGAAAATTTGCATGCATATGTGAGTCGGGTGACAATGCAATATTATGGTACCATGGAGCTGATCTGATGATGGAGACAGGAGGTGACCATAGGAACTATGTGATAAAACAACGCAAACTGGCTGTGTTGTGCCTAATTGCTTATTCAATAGGCTACTTACCTATTAGTCAAATCAGCTTCTTTTTTAGAACTGTCAAAACTATTTGTTAATATGGAATTTATATGAAAACGAGTACCTATAGTGAGGTCACGGTCAACTCGCCTACTTTTTATATTTCTATCCGATTTATAAAATAGAAATTGAGTTTTAAAATCGTGACGTCACATTCGAGTGTTTCATATAAATTCCATAGTAGAAAAATCGTTTTGACAGTTCGAAAAATTAAACTGATTTGACTAGTGGAAAATAAATACCCTATTGTTCCAGCGACCTGCTTCGGAAGTGCGCCTCCACCGCCATGGCCTCAAAGCTGATCCATAGACAAAAGGACCATTTCTCCGCCATGGTGGTCGACGCTGTCTTGTCTCTGGACGCTCCCCTGTTGCCTCTGGACATGATCGGTAAGTGTCCCGGAATCCAGGACAATTTACACAATTCGATAGCTAAAATACGGGAGCAACGAAAAAGCCGGCATTCACACAGAGCATTTTACTGACACCTAAAAAACAAAAGTATTTTATAAAAAACGTGACAAATATTAATAGACAAAAAGGTATAATCATATAAAACCTACTTCGTCCTCGACAGATACGTAAAAATACTTAGATTATACTCGGATACTAGGTAAAATACTTGCTACTCTTGTGAAAATACTTGAGGATACTGGGTAAAAATACTTGGGGATACTAGGTAAAAATACTTGGGGATACTAGGTGTACATACTTGGGGATACTAGGTACTTTGGGGGTAAAAATACTAGGGATACTATATGAAAACTTGGTGAGGAAAACCTCAAAGGGAAAAAACTGAACCCTTATAGGATCACTTGTGCGTCTGTCTGTCAGACCATTCCCTCCCCTTTATCTCCGAAACTACTGGGTCTAAAATTTTGAAAAAAAATACACAAAATAGTTCTTTACCTATAGATGACAGGAAAACCTTTTAGAAATGTGGATTCAAGCGTGAGTCGGACTTAATGTACGGAACCCTTGAAACGCGAGTCCGACTTGCACTTGACCGGTACTTTTTAAATAGATTGTGTATTTTATATTAGTTTAGTTGACAACCAATGATTAAACATAAGGATTGTACCTGAACAGTATTGTGTGGGTCTCGATAGTAGAAATGAGGCATGTCAACTAATATCTATATTTAATCATACCGAAGTAAACTACAACTAACTTTCAGTGAAAAACAGTGTTATTTTTCAACTGAAAGCTACAGTCAGTAGCAGAAGTTACTAAGCGGGCGAAGTGTTCAAAATTACCTTGACACGCTCTTATTCTCTTAATAATGTCGCTTCAAGATAATTTTGAACACCCCGCCCGCTTAGCAACTTCTGCTGCTGACTGTATAGCTACCTCTTATTAAGCGTAGATGTCGCTATTTCTCTAGGCTTATATTTCGATAATAACTTTTTAAAATGTTTTTTTTTTCTCTTCAAGGCATCAAGAAAGTCTCCGGCGGCGCCTTGGAGGACTCATTCCTGGTGTCCGGAGTGGCGTTCAAGAAGACGTTCTCGTACGCCGGCTTCGAGATGCAACCGAAGAGCTATGACTCGTGCAAGATCGCGCTGCTCAACATCGAGCTCGAGCTGAAGGCTGAGAGGGACAATGCTGAGGTGAGTTACAAAAAATACTCGAGAATACTAGGTTAAAATACTTGGAGATACTAGGGAAAAATACTTGGGGATACTAGGGAAAAATACTTGGGAATACTAGGAGAAAATACTTGGGGATACTAGGTTAAAATAGTCTGCTATACTAGGTAAAATACGTGAGAATACTAGGTAATAAATACTTGGCGACTTACGAAAGAGGATGGGAAACGATTGGAAAACCCGTACGACCCAAATAAGTTTTTATTTCATCGTATATAACGACGGTTTTTCATAGTTACTTCGTTTTGTAATATATGTTACAGTACATATGTTGCTATTTTCCTGACCTAGTGCGGGAAAGAGCACTTTCCGTGCGTATGTCGAAAGTTTAAAGTGCCATATGTACTGTAAAACGTTGTACGATACACGTGCGAATAGGTAATTCGCAACTCGTGTCGATTTAAAACACTCTCCCTTTGGTCGTGTTTTAATTTATCGCCACTCGTTTCGAATTTCCTCTTTTCCGCACTTGTATCGTAAATAACTATTTTTCTATTCGCCTATGATTATAACAACGGATCCAATTTCTGAATTCACTTTTGAGGATTCAAAGTTTCAATGAGGCCATTCACTAAAAAAATATAAGTATTTAAAAAAAGGTTCCATTTTTTATTTCACATACTTAATCTTCAGGTGCGTGTGGACAACGTGAAGGAATACCAGAAGGTGGTCGACGCCGAATGGCAGATCCTGTACGAGAAGCTTGAAGCCCTGCACAAGAGCGGGGCCAATGTGGTGCTGAGCAAGCTGCCTATTGGGGACGTGGCTACGCAGTACTTCGCTGACCGGTAAGTAAATACTAGGTAAAAATACTTGGGCATACTAGGTAAAAAATACTTGTAAATACTTGAGAATACTAGGTATATAATCCTTGTAAATACTAGGTAAATACTCGTAAATACTAAGTAAAAATACATAGGCGTAGGTTAAAAATACTTGTAAATACTAGGTAAATACTTGAGAATACTAGGTAAAAAATAATTGAGGATACCAGGTAAAAATACTTAGGCATACTAGGTAATAATACTTGAGGATACTAGGTAATCATAATCATACTCGGGCTACTTGAGTACTATAGAGTATAGATTCTTAGATCTCAAAAGGTTGTCGACCTTGATGGCAGGATCTGCCATTCGGCGGTGACCACCGAACCGAATAGCACGCTACCGGCGATGCCTAAATATTAGTGTAAGGCCTGAGTGGACGCTCGGAGCGGAGCGTTCGGCGGGGCGTGCGGCGTGGCTGTGGGCTCACACGTGATGTGAGCAGCGTGCACTAAGGCCGCTCCTATACGTGCGCATTTGTTGAACATGCACGCCGCACGCCCCGCCCCGCTGCATGCCCAACTCGAGCGTCCGAAAGGAAAAAATGGAAAAAGTTACGCTTCCGACAGGACTTGATCCCGCATCCTCCGCAATCCGTGCGTTGCTCTTAAACAACTGAGCTACGGAAGCCTACCAGGACATCGCAAATCTTTTCATCCCTTTATGCATACACGCCATAAGGGTGGCGTATAGCGACATCTACCGAAAGACGATTACATCTTTTGACGGCACCGGAATCTCAAGTTGCATTGAGAATTCACCAGTAACAATATGCTAACCAAGACTAAATCAATTTTTTCATTTTTTCCTTTAATATCAAATTTGGAATATCGCTCGCAGACGAAACTGCTTGTTAAAAAACCGGCCAAGTGCGAGTCGGACTCGCCGCACGGAGGGTTCCGCACCATCAACAAAAAATAGAGCAAAAGAAGCAAAAAAAACGGTCACCCATCCAAGTACTGACCCCGCCCGACGTTGCTTAACTTCGGTCAAAAATCACGTTTGTTGTATGGGAGCCCCACTTAAATCTTTATTTTATTCTGTTTTTAGTATTTGTTGTTATAGCGGCAACAGAAATACATCATCTGTGAAAATTTCAACTGTCTAGCTATCACGGTTCGTGAGATACAGTCTGTTGACAGACGGACGGACGGACAGCGGAGTCTTAGTAATAGGGTCCCATTTTTACCCTTTGGGTACGGAATCCTAAAAATTGGCCTAAGTATTAGTTTGATTACAGCGACATGTTCTGCGCCGGGCGCGTGCCGGACGAGGACCTGCGCCGCACGCAGCGCGCGTGCGGGGGCGCCGTGCTCAGCTCCACGCGCTCCATCCCGGCCGAGGCGCTCGGCCACTGCGCGCACTTCACCGAGAGGCAGATCGGCGGCGAGCGCTACAACATCTTCACTGGTCAGTGTGCGCTAGTGCTGCCCTCATCTTGTAGGCGTTTCTACGTCAAATCAGAGAAATATAAAGAAAACTGAAGTCCAGACGAGACAATTTTTCGCCAATCTGATGAAATTGTCCGATCAAATCAGCAGGTGCGGACACAAAAATGCCAATTTTCGAAGTTAGTATCTATGGAATGCAAATTGGTGATTAAATTGTGTACGTGTGGACGCTAGATGAGATTGGCGCCAAATATTTTCCTGATCAAATCGATCGATTTGCCCAGCTCGTCTGGATACGGCTAAAGAGTGGTAACGCCGTACATCAGTTTTCTTACCAAAACGCGAGTTATTACGTAGTCGACATCTAGCGTCACAAACGCAATGCACGTTGAACCAAGAAATTGGACACGTGGAATACTAACTTATTGATCAAGCCGCGAGAGAAACCTTCAACATACTAGGTAAAATACTAGATCGAGATACTAGGTTAAATACTTAAATAAAAAAAATCGTTTATTCAGATGAAATAAACCCTAACATACATATTTTTTTCTTCTGCCAAACTACAGGACAGTTTGTTGGCAGAGGAAACTCCCTTAAAACATAGATGGGTAAACTTAGCTAATTGCCTAATTAATTGTTAACAGTACATCTTATTGCTTATGGTGTTAACTTTAATTTAATTTTGTCTAATAGAAACATTTTCATTTTAAATTTAAACATCCTAAATGATTTACTTGGTCAAGATACTAGGTAAAATACTTGTTCAAAATACTAGGTAAAATACTTGATTGAAATACTAGGTTGAGATACTTAGCCGAAATACTAGGTAAAATACTTGGTCGAGATACATACTAGGTAATGCTACCACCGACGCATCGCGGAAATTTTCTGACCCTATCCATAGACATACCTTATCCTATCCTAAACGCTTTCTTTTCTAAGGTTACGAGAACCGTGGACTCCCTGATGGTAAATAGTTATCTATGCTGTATTTTAATGTATCTTTCAGTATTTTAATATGGTAGCCGTATTTACGGTATCTTTGACATTAGCTAGTAATACTTAGTAACAATATAAATCCATCTAAGAATCAATAGTGAAAACTTAGAGGATGTAACCCAATGGTCATACACATTGTATGACGTTTATCTGACATGGCTTTTTTTACGTTACGTACAAATAGCCATACATTTGACGTGCCTCTCCCCCGCAAAAATCGGCAGACTGTTTTGTACAGAAAATTACAGACAAGGCGTCTCCATTTGGTTATATCCTCCAAGAGTGTAAAGTATACCTTTCATTTAAAATATTACAAGTAATTATTAGGCTTTTGTAAATCATTATTTTATGTCGAGCCAATGATTATAACAACGGATCCAATTACTGACGTTTCTGAGGATATTTGTTGAATGAGGCTCCAACTTCAGTGTATATATATACCTATAGTGCGACATACAGTAGTAGAAATTAAATAAAATGGAACTAAAAAAAATCCATACTTAATAGGGTATTTGACTACTAGTCAAATCAGTTTCTTTTTTCGAACTGTCGAAATAATTTTGCTATTATGGAATTTATATGAAACACTAGCATGTGGCGTCACAATCAAATTACCTACTCTTTATAGTTTTATACGGGTTTTAAAATAGAAATTGTGTCTAAAAATAACTGCTGTCTACGTTTCTCTATTAATTTTCTGGTGCTTTATTTCATGCATGGTGTAAAATAATTTATTTTAAATACAGTCAAATACACAATTTCTATTTTAAAACCCGTATAAAACTATAATGGCTCCTCTACACGATGGGCCAACGCCGGCCACTCCAAGGGACGCATTTATGCGTTAGAGGGAGCAAGTGATATTGCTATCTCATTCTACCGCATGGCTGCGTCCCTTGGAGTGGCCGGCGTTGGCCCATCGTGTAGAGCAGCCATAAAGAGTAGGTAATTTGATTGTGGCGTCACATGCTAGTGTTTCATATAAATTCCATAGTAGCAAAATCGTTTTGACAGTTCAAAAAAATAAACTGATTTAACTAGTAGTCAAATACCCTATTGTGTAATTGAAGTACGGACAATGTACGGTCCGTACAAAGGATAACATTTCGCCCGTCAGCACTTTCCGTCACATAGCATATACTTATTACCTATTTTAAGACAGTACATGCCCGACCGCCGCGGAGTGTATTCATTAAGCCGCTAATTGTATCATTTTATCATATTATCAATAAATCGTTATTTCGGTGGAAACTGCAGTGTTATCATTATCAACTATCATCTCGAGACTGTACGAGAAGCAACCCGTACAGACAAAATAAATAACAAATACTGTATTTTTAGGTTGCCCGGCGGCTAAGACCTGCACGATGATATTGAGAGGCGGCGCCGAGCAGTTCCTCGAGGAGACGGAGCGCTCGCTGCACGACGCCATCATGATCGTGCGCCGCAGCATCAAGAACGACGCGCTTGTCGCTGGTACGTACTTGAGATACTTGGAAAATACTAGGTGTAACCACAGAATAAATAAATTTTTGGCAAAAATCTCATTTTTGGTACAAGCTTTTATCGCTGACTGTACTTTTCTTACGACAGACAACTCTAAAAACCCCTAACACAATTAGGTTGCGTTGTTTCATCACAGAGTTCCTATGGCCACCTGCTGTCTCCATCATCAGATCAGCTCGATGGTACCATAATATTGCATTGTCACCCGACTTACATATGTATGCAAATTTTCAGCTTCATCGGAAACCGGGAAGTGGGTCAAATTTAACTTGCAAGATTTGATTACAGACAACGGGACAGGTGAAACTAAATAAAAGCTTGTAAAATACATAAATAAAATCTGTAACCACAGAATAAATAATAGTACTAGGTACAGAAGATTCACTGTCTAACAAAGCGCGTCTGTTACGATTAGGACAGATATGACCGCTAGGTGGCGACAGCGCCACGCGCGGCCTATGGCTAGCCACCAAAATTGGTGTGGAACGGATGTACTTGTAAGTTGTAGGTACTTATTGCGACACGACGAAATCACGGAGTGAGCCACGCCTGGTGTTAAGTTGAAATTTGTTTTTTATTACCTATACACGCATACCTACTGCATACCTATATGTACCTATGATGAGATGACCCGCCGCAGTTTAGTTGCAATAAATAGTCATAAGCGTATGGACCTGTTTTAATTTCTTCTAACAACTTCACTCCAAAATGAACCTTAACGACTAAACATTATGGTCCTTCGACCACGGATATCATTTACGGTGACCTATTACGCGGAGTGAATTTATTGTAATTTGGAGTTAAATATGCACAAATCAGTGCAAAAAAGTGGATAATATAACGGATTAAAATGTGTTTAAGTGAATTAAAGTGAAAAGAACGATATAGACTGGTAAATTTAGGATTTACAATCAAATGTTTCTACAGCCGTTATTATCCGAACTAAATTGAACTGAGTGATTTGGCATGTTTCAAAGGACAGTGGAATAGTGCATTTATACATAAACAGCGGCAAAATAAGATAGCATTGGACATTACGTACTTATATGCAGCGCGTACTTACCTACGTACTTGTGCGCTTACCCTACACGGTAAAAAGTGAGTGCCGCGTTGGAACATTCTAAAACTTAGTGATTCGGTATTTAATTTGGTGATATTGTAACAGTGAAATTACACAATGGAGCAGATAGAAAAACGTATATTACTTCAGAAAGATACTTATGAAAAGATAGAAAAGGCTTATAGCAACTACAAAAAGTCGCCTAAGGAAAGGATAACTATTGGATATGTACAAGGAAGAATGGATACTTTAGATACTTATTGGAAGGAATTTAAGATAGTTCACGAGAAAATACTTCTATCGATTTCTGTAGAAGACAGACAATTACTTCCGTACTTCTCCGAGGATATGTTTGACCAGTTTGAGGAGTTGTTTTATACATACAAAGGAGAGTTGAGGACGGTGTTATTGAAGCTTAGTCCTGAAATCGCAAAGGTGGACACATCCAAACAAACAGTGAGTAACACAAGTACATCCAATAGTGAAGTCCGTTTGCCTAGAATTTCCATACCTACTTTTAATGGGAATTATACAGAGTGGCAATCATTTCACGACCTTTTTGTGGCATTAATTCATAACAACTCGTCTTTAGAAAACGTACAGAAATTACACTACCTGAAAAGTAGTCTGACGGGCGATGCTGAAGTATTATTGCGGCAGTTTTCTATCACTGGAGAAAATTATACCGAGGCATGGGCGATTCTGAAAAAGAGATATAACAACAAGAGATATATCGCGAATACAGTTTTTAAGAAGTTTTTTGGACAACGAGCGTTATCTCAAGAATCGGCTTCCGCGATTAAACAGCTGTTAGATACCACTGTAGAATGTATGAACGCGCTCAAGAATTTAGGTTTGCCTACCGATCAGTGGGATGCAATCGTCATGTTTGTCGTCATATCTAAGCTAGATGTCAGCAGTCATAAACAATGGGAAGAGACAATTAGTGAAGATAGTTGCGATGACTTACCTGGATTTGAGAGACTGAAGCAGTTCTTGGAAACACGGTTTCGCACATTAGAGATGGTAGAACCTGCAAATAGAAGTTACAAACAACCACCGAGTGTTAAACCGAAGGCATTTCACACAACGGCTAGCAACGACGATCTGCAATGTACCTTCTGCAAAGAAAAGCACTACATACATCATTGTAAGCAGTTTAGCGAGCTACCTATTGAAGAGAGGTACAGCTACGTTCAAGACAACAACTTGTGCTTTAATTGTCTCGTACCTAATCACACTGTGTTTAAATGCAAACAACGCACGACATGTCAAATCTGCAACAGAAAACACCACTCCTTATTACATAGAGAGAAGAAGACAGTAAGTGAAGACAAACAGGTTACAACTGCAACGAAAGAGGATCCGCCTGCGCACACAAACGAAGAAAAGTTTGTCACCAAGGTCACAGCGCATGTGGCAAGCGGAGAACAGCCTGGTGAGAATATATGGTTGCCAACAGCACTGGTAGACGTCACATCGAGTTCAGGTCAGTCACACGTCTTCCGTGCTCTCATTGATCCAGGTTCAGAGGTGTCACTAGTAACATCAAAGGTCGTCGATTTATTAGGTTTAAAGAAAAACGATATCAGCGGCGTCATGTTTGGTGTTGGTGAAGGTAATCGCACATCTCTTAAGCACTTAGTAGATTTACAGATTACGTCTAGATATGATACAAATTTCTCCTTTAATGTAAGCAATGCATATGTATTAAAGTCTATAACGCGTTTGTTACCTGAAAGGGAAATTAGAGGTTATACTTGGCCTCAGCTTAAGGATATACAACTGGCTGACCCCACCTTCAACGTACCAGGTAGGATAGATATTTTACTTAGTGCGAAAATCTATGCGAAGATAGTAGATAATGGTTTGATTAGGGGGCCAGGTGACGTAATCGCGCAGCACACCCGTCTCGGGTGGATCTTGTCCGGTGATATTGAGATCAATTCAAACAGGTCTCATAATGTCAGGAGCTTTCACATCACAAGACAAGTCGAGGAAGATAACAATCTACTAAGTAAATTCTGGGAATTGGAAACAGAACTTTACACAACCAAGAAAGCTTGGTCTATAGAGGAAGAAAGTTCTGAAGAAATCTACAAAAATACAACGGTAAGAGATGAAATAGGAAGATATGAGGCACATCTGCCTCTGAAACAAACAAAAGAAGAAACAAGAAAGCTTTGCGGTGAAACAAAGCAGCACGCAATGACTACGTTCCAACAACTAGAAAGGAAGGTCCAGAGAAATGACAAACTGAAAGAAGAAGCTACAACGGTCAGCAATGAATATTGGAATTTAGTTCATATGAAGAAAGTAGAACAAGAAGATGAAAGGGAAGCTATTCACCTAGCCCCGCACCCTATAACTCGTGAGGATAAGGACACCACAAAAGTGTGGATAGAAAAGGATATGTCGTCGAAGGGCTCCATCGGTCGATCCTTAAATGACAGCATGCAGGTAGAGGCCACCTTGCAACCTGACCTACGCAGCCTCATCATTCGCTGGAGATGTCACAAAATCTGTGTGGTAGGCGATATAGTTAAGATATATCGTCAATTAAGGATGACAAGCAACCATACCGGTTTACAGCGGATAATGTGGCGAGAACGAGATGAAGCTTCTGGCAGCTTAGAAAGTTTATATCAGCTGTTAACAGTCATGTTTGGGATCACTGCGGCACCTTGGTTAGCAGTACGAATGCTACGTCAACTCGCTGATGGTGATTCGGAAAGATATCTACTAGGCGAAGCAGTGGCTAAGAACTCCTGCGTGGACGACTTGATGACTGGCCACGAAGACTTATCTGAAATGAAGGTAATATCTAATAAAGTTAATAAGTTAATAAAGGCAGGTGAACACATGCAGGGATGGTCAAGCAACTCTGAGGAGTTGTTAAAGTACTTACAAGAGGTTAATAGAGTCAGTAAAGAAACAGTGAACAGTCTGGAAATTAAGCTAGATAAGGTAATAAAAATACTTGTACTTACCTGGGACAGGAACGAAGACATATTTAAAATTACTGTGAACTTACCGGAACTCAGGAACCCTGTAACAAAAAGGTTAGTTTTATCAGATGAGGCGAGTCTCTTCGATCCCGTACGGTGGGTGGCTCCAGTCGTCACAACAGCGAAGGTCAAGATACAGAAATTATGGCTTTGCAACTATGGATGGTATGACGAGCAGCCCTCAGAATTGGTTACTTACCGAGATGAGCTGAACGGACTGCAAGTGATCGGGACCCCACGGTGGATGACAATCACAGCAGGAATCAGAGCAAGAGAGTGGTGGACTGGACCAGAGTGGCTGAAAGACAAAGATACCGAGTTCACTAGAGTTGACATTCTACCAACAAGTTTAGAAATGAAAAAGACAAAGTTGAAGAGAGTACTAGCTCAACGCCGAAGATTTATAAAATGGAAAAACAAGACAAGGCAAGAAGATTGTTTGACAGCAGCTGAAATGGAAGAAATAGAAATGAGATATATAAGATTCTATCAATATTTGATATATGAAGAGGAAATTAAGAATCTGAAAAAGAATGGTAAAATTATGGCAAAGAGTTATTTAATTACACTGACCCCATACTTAGATGAACATGGTCTGTTGAGGGTCGATGGCCGCCTTAACAACTCGTCCTTCGCAGAAGAATTCAACCACCCTCAAATCATTACCAGTAAGCAACATATCACAAATGTTTTGATAAAGGAGGTTCATGTCAGAATGCACGTAGACACACTTGCAATGAGGACATACATTCGAGGCAAAGATTGGATTATTACTATTAAGATAGCTATCACACAAGTTATACGCAGTCGCAGTGTCGCCAGTGTCCGCTTAACTTACTTTACTTACCGGCCGCACGCTTGTATGCCACCAAGCCACCATCGTGATATATATCCTAGACTCGAGTACAAAAGGGTGGGCGGTCAGTCATTCAACTTTTAAAATATACTTACCTAATTCAAGTATAAAGGAAATACCTACTTATCAAGTTATCAGGTAAAACCTCTAATCATCCCAATCAGACTTAGGTATAGTCGCGAATAAAGTTAAACGTTCATTACATAACCGCTTTCCCGTTATGTATCTGAATACATGTGCATACTTACTTATAAACGTAACTTGTAAACATTGAAATGATATACTTAGTTAAACCACTCCGGTATTAGTTCGCCAACATCAAACATCATTCAAAAAGAGACTTTATTGTGTTATAATAAGACTTATACTCGAGTGTGTTCATTAGATTGTTTAAAAAATATGAATAAGAAGTTTCTATATTCGTACTTAAACTAAATATTATTCACTAAAGACATTGTTTAGCTAACACCAAGTTTGTAGTTAAAAGTACCTAAAACAATCCATACAGTCCATTACAATTGAATCTTTATCAAATTCCGTTAGCAAACAAGATGTTATGTTGTAAAATCGAATATTTTTATAGTTGTAAGTACGTAAAGATGTCTTACCTGCATCTTACATGCTACTATGTAAGATTACATTACAAATAGTTATTAATCAAGTATTATTTCTTCTATTTGTAATCTATTTGCTTTAATTATTTTGTTAAATTGCTCAGTTTACATTATCTAGAAGCGAAACGATATAATTAGAAAACATGAACTATAGAAAATTGCACTTTATTTCTATGAATGTAAGGTTCAAAGTGTTTTGCTTAATGTTGATAACATATGTACGTATGTATATCTCTCAAATGTAAACGAGCAGCTGGGTGATGGGATTTTGTTTACTTCTTTAACATTATTGTTAGTTAATAGTTAGTATACATTTGTGGGTACCTAGCTTGACTAGTTATGTAGCACGTAATTAGCACCAAGCTAACTTGTTTGTGAGATAATAATATTCTCTAAGGCCCGACCATAGATAAATATTGTGTTTCTAACGAATAAAATGTACCTACATATTTTAGTATAAAATAATTAGCGCCGATATTGTAGTATAAGTTTGTAACTATTGTACTGAGTGAGGACCTACAGTTTTTTTGTGATAGTTTAGTTTCAAGTTTGTATAACGACTGTTAGTTGTTAACTTAACGTTTAATGTAAACTTAAAGACTAGATTTTCGTGCCTTATGCCTTTTTTTGTTAAAGTTTACAATGTACTTAGTGTTATTTCGAGGTTTTAGGTTAACAAATGTTTCCTTACTCATTCTAAAGCTTATAGTTTAAAAACTGTTGTTTTTGGTGGGCGGTATGTTAAGTTGAAATTTGTTTTTTATTACCTATACACGCATACCTACTGCATACCTATATGTACCTATGATGAGATGACCCGCCGCAGTTTAGTTGCAATAAATAGTCATAAGCGTATGGACCTGTTTTAATTTCTTCTAACACCTTCACTCCAAAATGAACCTTAACGACTAAACACCTGGTGTAACCAAAGATAATTTGTAATAGAGGCGGACTGTCAAAGTAAATTATGTAGACACAGTAAATTTACTGCCATCTTTCGACAGAAGATTATACCTGTTAGAACGCCATTTGACTTTGACCCTTATTCTTTCACTGATATGTCAATTTGTTAAATATCAAAATTTAACGACATCTACTCGAGACTAGGCCAAAGGTATGGTGCAACCTTTTCGAGCGATGGCGCTATACCTTTGGACTACTGTCGACTAGATGGCGTTAATTTTTGACATTTAACAAATTAACACATCAGTGAAAGAATAAGGATCAAAGTCAAATGGCGTTCTGGCAGTTTTAATCTTCTGTCGAAATATGGCAGTAAATGTACTGTGTCTTCATAATTTACCATGATAGTCACTCTATTTTCTTTGATACTAAGTAAAATATAATTCATTGAAATTGAAGCCAATGATTATAACAACGGATCCAATTACTGATGTTTGTGAGGATTCTAGTTGAATGAGGCTCAAACGTTAAACTATAAATAAGTTCACAAGTGCCCTTTCTGTACTTAGTTATTCTGTGCCCACACGCGTTTATAATTGTGACGTTATCTATGAAAATATAAAAAATTAAGTTGACACCTACCCATAAATTGAAATGTATGCATGTTTAACAAATAATTTAGCAATATGCTATCTATGTTATTAATAATTTTATATTTTTTGTACTGTGACCTATAACTTTCATGTTTGGCAATCTGCTGTAAATGTAAGTTGGTTAAATAAATAAATGAAAAGGGACCTTATTGTCGATGGCGCTTACGCCATTATTAACGATGCTCTGATATAAATACAATGCCGCGCGGCGTTGTGCGGTGTAAGCGCCATCGACAAAAACCTAATTGTAGATAATTTATTTAGAAATTTAATTCAGGCAACAAGGCCCATATTACAAATACTTTACAGACTAAAAACTATTTAGTCGACAAAACGGCGTGGCTCCGTTGCATCGGCTGCTCCTGTGTCGGATTCGGCAGTTTGCCCCGGAACCTCCGAAACACGACACCCTTCGGCCAGAAAAGGTTGGATAATGCCAACCCTTTTCATAGATAATGCCCCAATTAGTTATCAATGACTCCCAACAGGTGGCGGCGCGATCGACATGGAGATCTCCAAGCACCTCCGCGAGTACTCTAAGGGCGTGGCCGGAAAGGAGCAACTTTTACTAGCCGCCATCGCGCGCGCCTTCGAGGCCATACCGCGACAGCTGTGCGACAACGCGGGCTTCGACGCCACTAACCTGCTGAACAAGCTGCGACAGAAACATCATCAGGGTATGTGAAAATACTAGGTAAAATACTTGGTAAAAATCAGGGATGTAACGGATGTGGTTTTATCGGAACCGAAAGCGGAACCAGATGTTTTAAATTTAGTTTATCGGAACCAGAAACAGAATCGGAACCGAAAACGGAACCGGAACCAGAACCGGAGCCTGAGTCAGTACTATCAGTAGGTATACATTACACAACACAACACATACGAATAGGTACTTTAAATTCAAAAACACGGATAAACCAGAACATCTTTAGTTACTGCAGCACGTGGCAAGCGGGGCTATGAGCGAATGACTGGTATAAACCTGTTTGTTTTTTATGTACATCGCTCATGTCCCGCTGCCGCGCTAATCATTGACATCCGATATAACTTCCGTTTCAAAAGTAACGGAACCGGAACAGAAACGGATGTGTAATACCAAACGGAAGTTCCGACTTAACGGAAACGGAAACGGAGCTCCGTAACATCCCTGGTAAAAATACTAGGTCGAAATACTAGGTAAAATACTTGGTCTAAATACTAGGCAAAATACTTGGTCGAAATACTAGGTAAAATACTTGGGGCCTGTTTCTCAAAAGCTTGTAACTTGTAATACAGTTGGAAGTCCCTTTCTGACAAAAGCTGTCAAAAAGGGACATCCGCTTGTATTACAAGTTACAAGCTTTTGAGAAACGATCCCTTGGTCTAAATACTAGGTAAAATACTTGGTCGAAATACTAGATAGGATACTTGATAAATAAAATAAATAAATGACAGTCCGACTTTATGTCAAAGTATTTTCGAGAGTACTCAAAGCAATCGCCCGCGCCTTCGAGCTTAAAATACTTGGTACTAATGTACTAGGTAAATTACTTGTTCAAAATACTGAAATTATGTTTCGTTTTCATCTCGTTAAATATAGTACATATATGTAAATACAATCCTGCATTAACTGCAAGTTTCTGTTTAACCCGATGGTTGACTAGCAGAGAATGCCTTAAGGCATTAAGTCCGTCATTTGTACAATTTTATATCGTGCAATGAAGTTTAAATAAATAATAAAATACTAAGTATATATGTATACAAATTCTTTGTTAGTTAAATATACTTAGTATTTACGTTAAATATAATTAATATATACGTAGTATTTATTACTTGCGTATTTCACCCATGATTATAACAACGGATCCAATTACTGATCTTTTTGAGGATTTAACCACAATGAGGCTGCATTGAATTACAAAAAAATAACACTTGCACACTCACAGTATTTGTAACACTAAATACTTGTTCCAGGCGAGAAATGGTACGGCGTGGACATTCAGAAGGAGGATATCGCGGACAACTTCGTCAGCTGCGTGTGGGAGCCTGCTGTTGTGAAGATTAATGCGGTTACTGCTGCCTGCGAGGCCGCCGCGCAGGTAAGAATACTATATAATACTAGGTAAAAATACTTGAAAATACTAGGTAAAATACTCACTGATACTAGGTATGAATACTTAGACATACTGAGATTTATCAAGCAACATGACTCATAATTAGTATTTTATACAATCGTGATATAATGGAGAGCTTTTCAGTCGAGTACCGTGTTTAGGCAACGAAACTTGCTGAGTTGCCTAAGGAAGGTACAAGATTGAAAAGCTTGATTATATCACTATTGTATACAATACTTTTTTACGAGTCAACAAAAAAAAACTAGTAGAAGAATCATATATGTAGGTAAAAAAACCAAAAGTATACAGCTAAGATGCGCGAGCAGCCGCGATACCTTCATACTCGTACGCGACCCGGCCCCGCGCCCCGCGCCCCCGGCCGGTTGGTCAACGACACCTTCTCGTAACTCATGAGGCCCTGGTACTTGCTCCGCGCTTTCGATTGGTCAATTTCATTATAGTTGACTAAACTGTATCGAAATGAATATTATAGTTGACTAAACTGTATCGAAATGAATATTATAGTGGAGTTGGGGTCCCATAGTGAAAAAAGTATGCGATTTAACTTTGGTATACGAGGTCTTAATTCAAGCATTGCAGTCGACGAGTAGAAAAAGCACTATTATACTACTGAAACAGTAAATCAAATATTTTAGAAATGTCAATTCTAGCCGATGATTATAACAACGGATCCAATTACTGACGTTTATGAGGATACTAGTTGAATGAGGCTACAGTATAGTACTAGGTACAGAAGGTTCACTCTCTAACAAAACGCGTCTATTACGACAGATATGACCGCTAGGTAGCGTAAGCGCGAGCAGGCGTCCGTTCCGTAACGGTGCGCAGCAACTACTGTGGACTAGACACCATAATTGGTGTGGGCCGCGTGAACTGGTAGCGACGCGACGAAATCGCGGAGTGAGCCACGCCAGCTTTATTTTTATTAGGCATTGAGATATTTGAGATATATTTACATTTGATTCGATAAATTAACGTAGCGAACGCGTTTGCGTTAAGTGTCAGTTTGTTTGTATGACATTCTGAACAGCGCACCAAGCGGGACGTTTTGGAAACTCAGATAGCTAGTATAAATTTTAAGTACGTGTTTTTAATAACGTCGATCACGTTCACGTCTCACGTCGTATTTCTCATAATTTGCGCGATTTGAATGTCTATTAGTCCAGGCACAGTATAAGTAATAGTACCACCGTACAGAAAGGACACTTCCTACAAAACCGAAATTTGACAGCGATTCACGGTCGAATCTTGATATCCCTATTCTAACTCATGGCACTACTTTCGGCTATTAGGGTTGTCAAAATTCAAGTAATTATCTGTGGTCGTGCACGCAAAGGGACGTCAAGTTGTGTCAACCCAAATAATTGCTCGGAGCAACGCTGAGCCGGACGGAGCCGAGTTTGCCCGAAGTCAGGGGTGTCTCCCCACTGGTCCAGGTTATAAAACGTATTTATTGTTTCAGATCCTGTCGGTAGACGAAACTATCAAGAATGTGAAGGGTGGCGACGCCATGCCCCAAGCCGGTGGCATGCCCGCCGGCATGGGACGCGGCATGGGCCGGCCGCGCATGGGCTAAACTATGTATACCTCGACTTATCTACTTTATATCACGGATACTATGACAGATCAATAGCCTCTTGAGACCCAGAAGTATTTGTTTTATTAAATTGTACAACGGGACTTAATCGCGTATCTGATTTTAAGATTTACCTCCGACGTTTCGAGGACGGCGTTGTCCTCGTGGTCTCGGAGAAGACTGTCTAAAGTTGACATCAGCATCGTCTAACCGCGCGAGTTTTTCGAACTACCCGCACTTGGTCTTGTTTATCAGCTTGAACGTTTTGCGCACTAGGGATGTCACTCTGTCGACACACGATACTAACATTTGTTAGCATTTGTTTTGTTTTTGAACTTGGAACCCTTAGTTACTCAATTAAAGCTCAAAATACTCTGCGGAATATGTACAAAAAATTGGACGCTGGGTCTCAGGAGGATAGGGAGCGTGCGCGTTGGAGGGTCTGCCATCTTGTGGCCTGAATCGGAAACAAACATGTACATTGCCAAAGCAAGTGCTATGATCTACCGTCCTCGTACGTTCTTGTGCATCTACTATGCACATCTGCGTTCGGCCATCTTGTGGGCTACATAGGAACCACAATTCACATTTACGCCTCGCGCCAATCTGAAGGGTACTGTGCTGCCCCCTACAGTTCATGCACGCCCCTATTCCAGTATCGAAAATGTCAGGGTATTTTAATACACCACAAAGCCTTTTATAACTTAAAATCCAGAACGAAAACACTTTGGAAATTTAGTGACTATCTGGAAACGTACGTAAAAAGTTATAATTTCTAAACACAACTAAGAATTAAACAATGTTTTTAAAGTATTACGATTGCTGGTCCAATATATCTGCTTATATTTACTGAAATGTAAAATGTTTTATTTATATTACTTAGCAATGTCAGATACTTTCCATGTTAATACAGATTTTAATCGGTTCGAAGCATTTGTTTGAATTATTTTATTAATGATAATAACGCCTCTATGCTTTCACAAATGTTTAGTATGTAAGTTAGTTAATAAAATGTATTACACTACTATTTTGTGGTTTTATTTAACAAAACAGATGCTCACATCATCATCATCATCTTCCTCGCGTTGACCCCACAATTTGGCAACGGCTCATGTTAGCCTGGGGTCCGCTTAGCAACTAATCCCAAGAATTGGCATAGGCACTAGTTTTTACGAAAGCGACTGGCTGAACTTTCAACCCAGAGAGTAAAATGGCTTTATTAGGATTAGTCCGATAGTTCCTATGAGAAGTAGATAATAACAGAATAAATAAACTATAATAAAACAAAGTAAACTTATTAATATAAACAAACTATAATTTACAAGCATGTTTGCTAAAATATACACGGTAGAAGTCACGAGCGAGTTTTTATCAGGATAATAATTAATTAAGCTAGGCTATATTATTTAGGCTAGGCACCCGGATGTGCAAGGGAGCCGGGGTCCGCTTGGTAACTAATCCCAAGAATTGGCATAGGCACTAGTTTTTACGAAAGCGACTGCCACCTAACCTCCCAACCCAGAGGGTAAATAGGCCCTTATTGGGATTAGTCCGGTTTCCTCACGATGTTTTCCTTCACCGAAAACCGACTGGTAAATATCAAATTATATTTCGTAGGTACAATTAAGTTCTGAAAAACTCATTGGTACGAGCCGGGGTTAGAATTAGAACCCGCGACCTCCAAATTGCAAGTCGCACGTTCTTACCGCTAGGCCACCAGCGCTTCTTAAAAAAATCTATTATATCGATACACAAAGAGGAAAATGGGTATTTCGCTTGAATGCATCAGCGGTCGTCCACTCTATCCTCTCGCGTTGCGTTTGGCAAGCGTTTGAAACGATGCCCCAGATCATAACCTACTTACATAATAAATAATAATTAACAATCATGCAGTAATAGACGGCGGCGATACATTACTAATACCAATAAAACATATCATAAAAACCATTGCAAGTTTCATAGTTAACCAAGCCTGACCGTACCGTTTAAGGCCAGTCCAGACGGGAACATATGTTCGCCAATTTGATTATAGTCTTTCGAAGGAGGCCCCGAAGGGCCATAAAGTGGAGTCCAGACGAGACAATTTCTCGCCAATCTGATTAAATTGTCCGATCAAATCAGGACGTGCGGACGCAAACGCCAATTTGGCTCGCCGATTATGACCGATATTACCGATAAAATGGGGTGCGGACGCAAGAATACCAATTTCTGGCGCTAGTATTTTCGTTTTGGAGCCTTTTTTTAACTTAGAAGGCTCAAATATCATATCACCATAAGTCTTAAATTGGAGATTGACGCCAATTTCATTTCTGATCAAATCGGCCGATTTGCCCAGCCCGTCTGGACATAGCTTTACTTTGCCTATTGTTTAGTAAAACCGCACGTGCTACTTACAATAAAAAAAGGTTGTGTCTCTATAACCGGTTATTGAATTACGACTCTATGGTAATTGGAATAAGAATCAAAATGAACCAATGGAAAAATATTTATATAAATAACATTTAAGTATGCGAGGTGAGGCTGTGTGGTCCTGAGGTGTCCTTCTACTGAGTGACGTCAAGTTGTGTCAACCCTGACAATTGCTTGGAGCAATGCTGAGCCGAACGGAGCCGAGAATATCCGAAAGGATCAGTTTCGCCCCCTGCTGACGTCTCTTGAATCACCCTGTATGATTTCCTCATAGGTTAAATGCCGTTTTGTTCACTGATTAAAACCGGAGCCTTTACAAATAGGTACAATGACGACCAGAAAAGGCGATTTAGTAACATCCCTTGTACACGCCACGCCAGCAGATATATCGGAGCGGCCGCGCTGCTCACAAATATCTGCACACGCCTCTATTGTCAAGGCGCTAGTGCGTGTTCAGATACATTTGCGCACCTCGGCCGCTCCGGTATATCTGATGGCGACTGTATAGTATTCTCCACGCTAGACTTATTTTGCTAGTTTATGTGTCTAATTCTGATGCATTATTGATAAAGGTGGTTTTAATGAAGATGTTGCATTAAGGCCTTAAGGGGTTGAACTACAAACAAATAGATGATAAGCTTAGAATAAAAATAAATGGAAAAACTTCGCAGACATTTCTGCTTATTTAAAATTAAATTAGTATGGGTAGCACATCGTAACTGGCAAAGGTAACTGGTGAAATTTCCAATATGACTTGGAACTCCGGTAGCCGTTCAAGAAGTGTAGGTAACGCTCTTACGTCGCTAGGGTCCCCTAGACCCATAATATGGTGGAAAGATTTGCTGGCTATGGGTGAGGTCTTGGTGGCTCAGATGGCAGAGCGCTAGAGTATCGATCCAGAGACCGTGAGTTCAAGTCTCACCCAAGACTGTAATTTTTCCACTTTTAAATTTATAGCGGGTATTTATTCGCCCCCCTCGCTCTTGAGACTTCGGGTTGCTGGTGCGCTGAGGGTAAGACCTTCCTCCATGAGCTGGGTCGTCGCCTGTTTGACAGGGGCCTTGACCCGCGCTCCGGGTTTTTCCTGGTGCAAATGCATCGCTTTCTGCTTGCTATAAATCCAACGCGGCAACGCAGCGAGTGTGATGGGCATTTTCATTTCAATTTATTTATTTAAAACAAAATGCTACTTTTCTACTTTACAGGATTAGCCTAATAAGTCACTACATTTCAGAATCAGAATCAGAATGCTTTAATTATTTGTAAAACATAGGTACATACATGGGTCTTAGGTTACATTTGAGCGCTATGATTGTTTTGCCGGTTGGCATACAAATGTCAAAGAGACAAGTGTTTCGGGGTCCCTTTGTTTCCCATAAAGTTAACTTAAAATTTTAAGTCATAATGTATTGTTTATCATATAGTCCTAAAACTGAAACCGTTAACTTTCAGGATTTTCTTAAGGTTATCCTATAGATAAGTTAAAGGTTAGCAGGTTTGTTTGTTTCATGGCAATCCTGAAAAGTGACGCGTTCTAAACCAAATAAATTATGACCAACGAAAATGCGGGCAAACGATACATTATGACTTTAAAAAAAAATTGGGAAACAATAAACCTTACATTTGTTATACCTAATAAAAATAAATAATAATAATAATAAACGGGTCCCAGCAGGCGTTCTACATGTTGGATCTAAGGGCTTCTACGTGTTGGATCTATATCCCCACGCAAGCCTATCAAAAGACCGGGATTTATAGGCCCGTGATCCCGAAAAAGGAGATACAAATAATAAATAAAAAACGCTGAAACGGACTATCAGTCCCTTAATAAAAATGCACTGTATTATAGAGGCCATCCGCTACAATTCATTACAATAATTAAATTATGTTGCCGGCGCCGTATCATTACCCACGCTCTAAACTTACACATCATCAACCTTAACACATAGATAATAAGGTCTATTGGTCAGATAAGGTTTTATTCTTAGTACAGTCGAGTTCACAAACTTTACAAGCCAAGCCAACGTTAATTCCAAAATAGTTATTTACGATACAAGTGCGGAAAAGAGGAATCGAAACGAGTGGCGATAACATATATAAAACACGACCGAACAGTCAGTTTACAGTACATATGGCACCTTAAACTTTCGACATACGCACGGAAAGTGCTCTTTCCCGCACTAGTTTGGGAACGTAGCACCATGGCCCGTTTCACATATTGTGTCATTTTATGACAGCTTTTGTTACAAAGGGATTTCCACTTGTATTACAAGTTACAAGCTTTTGAGAAACGGGCCCCATATGTACTGTAAATAACTATTTTGGAACGGCGGCGTATTAAATATATGTTTGTGAACTCGACCGTACCGTGCACACTATTAACGTACAACTTGTAAACCTTATCATAAAGGATTAAGGCCATTACTAGTCAATAAGTAACTACCAGCGTAGCGTTCCGTTAGAAATCGAAGCCAAGGTTCCAACGTTTCCCACACTGCTTGAGCGTGAGCACACATCGTACTAATACAATGAAAGTGACTAATAAGCACTTTCATTTTCATGATGAATCAATCGAGACTGATAAGACATATGAGATGATGAAAAACTTTAATGATATAAGTCTTATCATAGAGAAATAAAGTAAAGAAAGAGCGGTAACTCCATACATCAGTTTTCTTACCAAAACTCGAGTTATTTCGTAGTCGAAATCTAACGCCAAGAAGTGTATTACTGTAAATGTATTACTAAAACAATTTACGACTAATATTATAAGCAGGAGTTGAAAATAAGACTTCCGGTTAATCCTGTTATAATATTAGCTAAAAATTGTCGAGCAATAGAGTTTTTTTGCCGCTACATCTAATGTCAACTATCAGAACAGGATAATGTCCGCTACTTGACGTTAAATGTCGACTACGACTAAGAAAACTGATGTATGGAGTTACCACTCTTTCTTTACTTATATTTCTCTATGGTCTTATCCTCTAGCCGAGACGTCAAAACTTGCTAATAAAAATGCAATTCTGATTTCTCAGAACAAAGATTCAAATTAGAATGGAACAAGAGACCCTTTTATAGGGCTAGAGGATATAAAAAGTCGAACGAAACGTTTCCTCAAAAAACCGACCCCTTGCAATTGAAGTTACGCCACAGAATAAATAATAGTACTAGAGTATTATATGATCTGTGGTACTAGGAAGACTCACTCTAACAAAACGCGTCTGTTACGATCGGACAGATATGGCCGCTAGGTGGCGACAGCGCCACGCGCGGCTTATGGCTATTGGCTAGCCACCAAAATTGGTGTGGAACGGATGTACCTACTTGTAAGCGACGAAATCGCGGAGTGAGCCACGCCTGGTTACGCTCTCATTTATAAAACTACATATATCAAAACTACAACTACATCTATGAAAAGGGACCTTATTGTCGATGGCACTTACGCCGTACAGCGTCGCGCGGCATTTAATTTAAACTTACACAACTTAACTGACAACCAAATAAAATCGGCTCACCTGCCTATTGGTATGATAATACTATTACTTATTCTGTGCTATTGGTAGACTGTACGGTTACCATCAGTTTGTCACTGACATAAACGCCGTCGAGAACGTAATTTACTTTCTATACATCCCGTTTGCACTAATATGCGAGTGCGAGCGAGATGTATAGAAAGTAAATTACGTTCTCGACGGCGTTTATGTCAGTGATAAACTGATGGTAACCGTACTGAACTAAGAGTAGGTACTAGGTACTAAAGACTACTATTGTGTAGACTGCAAAAAGGACCGCGAGTGCTAGGTTCAAGACAAGTAGGTAAATAAACATGTAATACCTAATTATGTTTATCTTCGACCCAAGGGCGCCCACATAATATTTAGACAGCCGCGATAGCTCAAATATTGCGTGTGCGCGCGAGGAAACGCCGGCGGACGCCCATCCTCCGGTGTGTCGCCAGTTCAAAACTTTAAAACGCGTGTCAATAACAAAAAATAAAGCGTAAAAAATATATTGTGGTGAACTCGAAAGTTAAGGTGTATAAGTAGCTGGTCAAGCACGCTACGCTTTTTTCTTGAAGGTTTGAAGGTCGTATCGGTCTGGAATTCACTCTAATAGTGTTCACATGTCTCATACGCGTTGCCAATCCTGAGGGGCTACCGCGAAAACTGAAATTCGCAAATTGCGGGGATCTTTCTCTTTTACTCCAAAGAAGGCGTAATTAGAGAGACAGAGAGAGATGGCTGCAATTTGCGAGCTTCGATTTTCGCGGATATGGTTAAGTAAATACGCCGCGACAGTGTATGGCCGCGAGAGCCGCGTCATACGTGCCGGAGCATTCGGCGTGCTACGCCCTAGTATAGTCCGACAAGAAATTGTAGAAAATTATTGAGGGCGCCACTTTCTACGTAACTGTCACATTTTTGACATAAAATGCTTAAACATGGCAACAATTTAGTATCGATTTTTTTTACCTCCATTTTATTTAATTTCTACAATTTAATGTCACACTCCCTACCTAATTCTAGCAAATGACAGAAATACAGATATTTCACAAGGCAGGCAACACTAACGTCAAACAATGAGCGCGGGAAACGCGCAATTACGTAAAAATCGATCATTGTCGGCCAATTTCCCACCAGTTGTCTGCCTTCGTCTGCGAAAATTAACGCGTTTCAAGCTTAAAACACCATTCTTAAAACATAACCTAAATTTTTAAACCACGTTCTAATACTTTTTGAACGCCTTGGAGTGTGCATGAAATTAAAAAAGTTTTTCCCGCTCAAAATGTTGACAGCCGTGAAAGTCGCGTTCGGTTTTTGCACTTTTTTCCTCGCGTTCGAGGAGACTGTGTCATGGACCATAGATTTGCCGCAAGTGAGGAGGTATTTTTTTGAAAAAAATATGCAAGAGCGAGAGAGACAAGACATATGGAAAATGCAGCAGGCACAGCGGCCACAGCAAGTTGTATATGATAATATACATACAAAAAGCTTGCATTTTGATTACGAGAAGTATAAGAACCATTACGCTGATGATTACAAGTACAATGGATATATGGAACACAAGGTAAACATATTTTCACTAAACCTAAACCTAACCTAAATTCACATATAGGTTTTATTTTACCTGTCAATCCTACGAATAAATTCTTTTTTTTCTTTAGGGCCCGGATGGGTAGCCCTTTAAGCCAAATCCCAAGAACAAAACTAGAAACAGGAGATACCTAATTACCTATGCTGGCGCCATCTATAATAACTTTTGACAGTTGACCCCATTGGAAACTTATGCATTAACAATGCACATTTTTAGGGTTCCGTACCCAAGGGGTAAAAACGGGACCCTAATTACTAAGACTCCACTGTCCGTCTGTCTGTCACCACCTAAAGTGTTTAATTGAAAAATTACTTCCCGCTAAATAGCCTTCATTGCGTAATAATCCGCCCTTTAATAAGTAATTTATTTAATGTACCTTCCTATTTTAAGAACCTTTTAACACGCGATTTCATAATTAAGTTTCGGAAATTAGGTTATTTCGTAGTTAGTAATCTTTAAACCTAAACAAAAAACGCTTTAACCTTGTCATCTAATAAAACATTTAAATAACGGAGCCTGTCATAATCAAAACTGGTCAACGAAATAATAGTCATCTCTGTTACACTAATAGTACACAGCTAGGTGTAGATGAAATGCATATAATGTCAATAACTACCAATCAGCGACATTAATTTAATCCGCTAATGTCAACATTCAAAACATTCAACATCGGTCGTAGGGCTAAGATGGCCGGCTGTTTATCATTTGTCACCATAGCTGTCACGTTCTAACAAATATGTAAATGCGAAAGTGACGCATGGCATGACAGGTGTTAAAAATGCGACCATGATAGTTGGTGTGGCAACTTTTGCAGGTGCATGAGGCGGTACAAAACGGCAGCGCGTACCTGGACGGTCTGCGGCGCTCCATCGAGGCGTACCTGCAGCGCCTGGAGTCCTGCCGCGGGCAAAACATGACTGTTGTAAGTAGAATAGCTAAGAGGAAGAGACAGTGAAACACTTAATGTGTGAATGTCACGCCCTCGCCAGACAAAGAATGAAGGACTTTGGAGCAGGATATCTGGAACCAAAGGACTTTAAAACGCTACCCATGAGCTCCATCATCCGACACATGGATATGGTGGGAAAAGCTCTTGAGTAGTTGACGGATCTTAATTCTCTAGGGGGTAATTGCACAAAAGATCCCTATGGGTCGAAGACGAAGTGTATCCGCAAGGGCCCCCGAAAACAATAAGATAAGTAGAATAGCTCTGTCTGTTTGTGTTCCTGAAAAACTTAAAAACTATTGAACGGATTTTCATGCGGTTTTCACATATTCCCGATTCTTGGGGAAGATTTAGGTGTACTCGTATACCAACTATGAGTGATGTTGTACTATTTAACGAAATAAATGCTTTCTGATTTATTCTTTTTTTGACCCACTAGCGACTGGTAAATATACCTATACTTAAAACTTGATACCAGTAACAACTGCCAGCTTTTCACTCTATTTCCAGAACGTTGTCCAACTACGTCGGTACTCCAATCAAAACGAATCAAACAACGCCCTCTACTACTTCCTGACCAACCCCGCGAACCCTCTCACCAACCCAACCAAACCCAGTCTCATCCAAGCAGCTATCCTGAACATCCTCCTCCCGTTCTCCACGTACGGTCTCCCAATACCAACTAACTTAACCACAGTGACCCAAATGAACATGAACTTCACGAACTTCCTGGCAATGGCGCCGAATTACACGATGTTCAATATGAGCGAGGAGTTTAGGAGCTGCGTGAGAGCGGATTTGGCGAGCGAGCATGTGAGGCGGCTCGCTGAGCTCGCAGTGTGGGCCGCTAGCGAGCTACAGGATAAGTTGTACGCGGATAAATATAGCGAGGTAAGAAAACTTTTCAAGATAACAGAAAAAACACCCAACTACACTCATGGACAAAAGAAGAACGCAATAATAAGTTTTCACCACAATAGCTGGTAAAGGCTCTCTTGATTGAACACCTAAAAGAAAAGGATGAGTATAGTTTTCCGGGTTCTTACACCGGGTGACAAATTGGTTTGACCAACTATACTTTATATTATTTCAGCACCACCACGACCACAATCTCGATGCCCACGAAAGCGACGGCCACGAGAACGGTATCCTCGGCCCCGAGCCAAGCTACGGGCACGGGCACGAGAAGGCCCACGATAGTGACCATGGGCATAATATAGCCCACTATAGTGACCATGGGCATGATAAGGCCCACGATAGTGACCATGCGCATGATGATGACACGCTGGTGCTGAGGCTGGCTTGGTTCTTAGACAGGCTGGCGCATCTGACTGGTTATGATCCTACGGGACGGGATTTTGTGGAACCATCGACCGGTAGGTCCATATAAGTGTAAGGCCTGAGTAGACGCTCGAAACGGAGCGTTCGGCGGGGCGTGCAGCGTGGCGTCGGGCTCACGCGTGATGTGAGCAGCGTGCACTAAGGCCGCTATTATACGCTTGCATTTGTTTAACATGCACGCCGCACGCCCCGCCCCGCTGCACGCCCAACTCGAGCGTCCACTCAGGCCTTACACTAAAGATTATAAAGTTACGCTTTTTATTGGCGTTCTTGGGTAGGTATACTCTGGAGAGACAAATCTACCTTTAACGTTTCACCAAAGAGAATTAAGAAGACATAGAGTGCTCACTCCACACATTTGTTTTGTTACCAAAACGACTATTTCGTAGTCTACATCTATCGTCAATGTAGCGGAACTATCAGTACTGCCACTCGACACTAGATGTCACATGTGTCGCGACTGACGAAGAGTGTATTGCCCAACAATAGGGAATATTACGCGAACGTCTGCGTAGGGGGCGCCACTCCCAAAATAAGTCACAATCTAAGGGTCTACCGCAAACGAGAGAGTCGAAATTTGGCGATTTGTCCTCTTCGTTATGTTTTTAAGCCACATTTTTGTCAAGCTTGAGTTCTGGCGATAGTAGTTAGAGAAGTCGGTTATTTTTTTTTAAGATTATTTCTAAGCTTATATTTTCCGCAGCTCGGCCGCCATCGAGTCCGCGCATGATCCCCACGCTCATCTCCAACGCGGACCTGCAGTTCCTCACGACCTGTCTCCGAGGCACCAATGGAACAGCAACGGAGCGGTGTGCCTTCCCCAGCGGGTCTTCCCCGCCTAACCTGGAGACTCTGCGAGCTATGGGGATGACAACAGGTATGCATTTGATTGTGTTGATCATGGAACGCTCATTTTGAAATTAGAACACTATGGTCTGTCAGAAAATGCCCTAAACTTTATTGTCTTCTTATCTTAACAATAGAACACAAACAGTTGTTGTAAGTAAAACCCAGTCTAGCGGAGCTGTAGTCCAATTAGGAGTGCCACAAGGTTCTATTTTGGGTCCATTCCTGTTTATGGTTTATATAAGATGTTTTTTCAAACAAGCACAAACACTAGGGTTATTTAGACCGAACCTCATACTGGGCCGCTTTATTTAAAGTCGTAACACACTATCGCACCGCACCGCGGCCTTGGTGCGCCGCATATTTACTTTACTCTTTGTGCGCCGCACCCATAAGTGAGAGCGAGAAACAGTTATTTCTTTCTCGCTATCACTTATGGGTGCGGCGCACCGTGACCTGGAACGGTGCGGTAATGGGTTATGGCTATTAATGTTCAGTTACTAACCCCATTTGAGCTTTTAATAAAGCAATTTAAATTAAATAAACGTATTTTTACAGTCCAACAAATGCCGGATTTGAAGCCATCCGCATCAGAAACCGAAGAATACACATATTCGGAGCAAGTATTCACAGACGACGATATGCCTCTCTCGCTCCCGCAGCGACCAGCAAAAAAACACAAGAGATCAGTTCAAGGAGACCCTTTAGAAAACTTCATACAATACTTCGCTAAATACAAAGCGTGGACCGGCTCGAACCAAGAAGAAAAACACAGCTCAGAAACGTCACACGCAAATACAGAAAAAGACAACTCTGAAATGTCACATGTGAATACAAACAAAGAAAACGCGCCAAATTCAATAAGAAGGAAGAGGTTTGTTGTTAAAAAGAAAGCGAAACATGTCAAACCAGACCCATTTCCGATTGCCAGTTACGTGAAACATAAAATAGAAATGCACATTAAAAAAGACGAAAAAGAGGCTAAAGGTTTGAAAAAGTTTATAGAGAAATTGCATAAGCCGAAAACAGAGGTAAAACTGTTGAAGTTTAAGAAAACGAAGAGATCTATAAAGTATTCTAGAAAGGAGCAGCCGCGAGTGCCGAATGATCCGCAGATGGATATCAGCTATTACGTGAAGAACAAGGAAGGTAATTATAAATATAAATCATATAAATGGTCAAGCAAATCTTGTCAGTAGAAAAAGGCGCGAAATTCAAATTTTCTATGGGACGATATCCCTTCACGCCTACATTTTTCAAATTTGCCGCCTTTTTCTACTGACAAGATCTGCTTGAGCAGCTGTTAATAAAAATAAAAAAATATTATAGGAAATGTTTACACAAATTGACTAAGCCCCACGGTAAGCTCAAGACGACATGTGTTGTGGGTACTCAGACAACGACATACAGGGTGTCCCAAGAAGTAGTGATATACTGAAGCTGGGAGGTAGAGGACCTAATAGAGGGCTATCTGAATCACCCCCATGTATGTTCCACGATTTTTCGTATTTTCGGAGTTATGATTTTTTTTTTAATTTTTCACCTATCGCCGAGTACGATGAGATTTTTATTTACGGTGACGTGAATTATTGCGGTAGATGCTTGATTTTTTTTTGTGTGCTAAGCTGATAGATAGGCCAATTTAGTATGGTAACATTTACTATCGTTAGATCTTTGAATGGAATTTAAAAAAAATTTAATGCCAAGAAAGATAAAATTACCCAGTATGTTCACAACTTCAAGGGCGCTTAAAAAAATAAAATCGCATAAAAAAAATTACCGTTTGGCTTTTAAAAACTTGCTCTATCTATCAGGTAGCTACCCTGAAAATTTCATTTTATTATTCATAAGGCTTCAATCAAAAAATTTAAATCTAAATGTGGTATGTGGTGGTGCAAAATTTTAATTTACATGATGATTAATGCAAGCAAAGCAAAACCAATTACAAGGTGTTTAATCACAAGAAATTTTCAAAATGGCCCCCCTGTTGCTCAATGCAAGTGCGACATCGCCGGAAAAAATTGTCTTTTAAACGTCTGAATGCAATTCTATTATTTTAATGGTTTCTTCTGCTACTCTCAATTTCCGGGTTAACTCGTCCAAATTGCGGCATTCTCTCGAGTAGACGAGGTCTTTGTAGTATCCCCATACAAAAAAATCAATGGGGTTTAGGTCGGGGGACCGTGGAGGCCAGGCTATAAGGCAGGCGTCACCCCGGCCGCAACGACCAATCCATCTTTCAGGGTATCTTTGATTTAAATAGTTTCTCACGTCCAAGGCAAAATGGCATGGTGCACCATCACACTGCAGTACTATGCTTCTGCGTGTCTCAAAGTCCACATCTTCTAACAGCGGGGGTAGATCGACGCGTAGAAAATTTAAAAAGTGATTGCCGCCCAAGCGGTCTGGCAGCTGAAAGGGCCCGATTAGCTGACCGTTAAGTATGCCAGTCCAAAGGTTAACACTAAAGTGTTCTTGGAATGTCGATTCCCTTTTTGAATTCGGATTTTCAATTGCCCATGAGTGAGAATTGTGCATATTAAAAATCCCATTTCGTCTAAAGTGGGATTCATCCGTCCACAAGATTTGGTTAAAAAAAAATTCGTTTTCAGCTTGTCTCCTCAGCATTTCCTGACAGAATTCAATTCGCCGATTGTAATCTTCCGGTTTCAACTGTTGCACTTTTCTAATGTGAAACGGATGATATCCTACGCTCTGTAGTGTACGGTGTACCTGAGATTTAGAAAGTCCGGTACGACGTTCCATAACTCTCACACTGGTCGACGGGTCTCTTTCTACTTCTTCAACAACTGCATCTACTACATCAGGATCCGGCATAGTGACCATACGGCCTGATCTGGTACCCGGTATGTGACCTTCCAAATACGCATTATGTACTCTTAAGATCATGCGATAGTCAGGAAACGTTTCAGGTTGAGGCCCGCCTCTTCGTTCCACATGTTCCCGGTACAGCCTTGAAGCTTCCGCCGCATTCCCCCTAGCATAACCGTAATAGTAATGCATTTCTGCGTAGTCACGTGAAGTAAACATGATCACTTACACGCAAACTCAAGTCCAGTTAAATAATGCCAAGTCGTCGATTCCAGGTAATAACACTAATCCAAATCGTAATGCAAGTCAAAGTCCATATGAATAGCCAAAATGATTAGGGAAACGAACAATTAGCAGTATTAAAACACAATTTTTAAATTATTGAAAAATAACAACGATGACCAAACAACGTGAAATTCGTGAAAATTTTCTCATGCGTCAACCGTCTTTTGTTTTTTGTTCTTTTTCTATTGATGGCCAGTGCGTGATTTAGAACGAAATTTATTTAGAAAGGTTTTGCTTTGCTTGCATTAATCATCATGTAAATTAAAATTTTGCACTTACCACATTTAGATTTAAATTTTTTGATTGAAGCCTTATGAATAATAAAATGAAATTTTCAGGGTAGCTACCTGATAGATAGAGCAAGTTTTTAAAAGTCAAACGGTAATTTATTTTTATGTGATTTAATTTTTTTAAGCGCTCTTGAAGTTGTGAACATACTGGGTAATTTTATCTTTCTTGGCATTAAATTTTTTTTAAATTCCATTCAAAGATCTAACGATAGTAAATGTTACCATACTAAATTGGCCTATCTATCAGCTTAGCACACAAAAAAAATCAAGCATCTACCGCAATAATTCACGTCACCGTAAATAAAAATCTCATCGTACTCGGCGATAGGTGAAAAAAAAAAAAAAAAATCATAACTCCGAAAATACGAAAAATCGCGGAACATACATGGGGGTGATTCAGATAGCCCTCTAGGTCCTCTACCTCCCAGCTTCAGTATATCACTACTTCTTGGGACACCCTGTATATAATATATATAAATACTTAAAAAATACATAGAAAACAACCATGACTGAGAGACAAATATCGGTGACGTCACACAAATAAATGCCCTTACCGGGATTCGAACCCGGGACCGTCGGCTTCATAGGCAGGGTCACTTGTCAAAATCAAACATTATAGCGATTGGTTCCTTTAGTACAGTTATTTTTCATTTAAGGTCAATGTGGTTAATTCCGTCATAGGGACTATTCCGTCCACGGAGCGTATATTTTCAATCGTAGGAAAAAACCCATTGGCTTTTGATTGCTGAAACTAAAAGCAATCGCTACTTTGTCGATGAATTTATTCATTTTGTTCGTTAAATTCGAGAAAAACGCTAATGGCCGGAATAGTTCCTATGACGGAATTAGCCACATAGACCTTATTAGTGATTTAAGGTATTCATTTAAGTGACCAAGTCTCCCCTTTAAGAACAAGTTTTCCCAGTGTCCCTTAGGGCTGATTTAGACTGCGCGCGAACTCGCATGCTATTTTAGTTACATTGCGGACTGTTGGTTACGTCCATATTAAACCTACCGATCAAAACCCGCAATGTAATGAAACTCGCATGCGAGTTCTCGCATCGCATGTGCCAGACGGCAGACAACCACATTTCTGCAAGATGACCTTGGTAGAAGCGAGGTAGAAGCGCGGCTGTCTACATGGTTTACAACAAGCCCAAAACTTCATGGTTGTCCAGACTTCCAGAGCACGCCTGTCTACCAAGGGCGTTTAAAGGTCATGCAGAATTTGGTTTCAACCACTTGCTACACGGCTTAAAACCCAATGATTTATAACTCAAGATAGGTTATAGGCGTTCCAAAATTGAAGCGCTTACCTTGTGACAAATTGGACAAGTTGCCTTTAGACGCGGCTGGACAAGCGAGAAATGTGCACGTGCTAACGAGCTCCCGCACACCGAAAGAGAAAAAGACGACCTTATGTTTAACAACGAGTGTGACAAAGATGGGTGGAATGAAAAAAATAACAGATTTGTTCGTAGGCACAGAAATAAATATGGAAGTATTTTTTGTGCTCCTCAAGTATGAGTATAACCTATCTATGTTTATATAATATCATTGTTAAAACCACTGTTTTTCTACCAAGGTCATCTTGCAGAAACTGTGGTTGTCTGCCGTCTGGCACATGCTTAAATGAGCCCTATGCTATTTATTTGTAGGCGCGGATTACGATTACAATACAGCCCAGGCGCTCCTGGTGCGCGCGAGCCTCGAGCAAGTATTCCGCAACCCGCCCAGCCTGTTGGTTGTCCAGCGCTACGGCTCCAACTACAACCCGGGCAACCGGGAGGTGGTCCTTAACGGATTCGTCGCGGGCCTGGCTGACGTTTAACCTTTTGACCGCCACAGTCGGCTGTGGCCGTCATCGAAAAGTCTTGCCACGGACGCCACAGCTACAGCTACAGCGGACAACTACGCCAATGTAATAGGGATTTACGCGGGACTCCGTAAAGTTCAATTTCGCTTTAATAATTGCGATCGCCTGGCGTCGGAAGCACGGCATATTCCTTCGCCGTCTGGCGGTTAAAGTTAACCTTTTGGGCGCCAATGACCGATATATCCGCACCGTAGGTTCAACGCCAAAGATTAATCGGTCACAGACCACAGAGCAATATAGACCTACGTGCATATGCATAAAGTTCAATTTCAGTTTTGACACTTCGGTGACGTGGCGTCAGCGTGACAGCTTTTGTGTTTGACACGGCGTCGAAAAGGTTAATCTGGACGTCATATGACGTCCGACCTCAACGACCAGAGGCACACGTCTTACCATATATATATCGTTGTCTACGGTCCCACAACACAGGCCTTATTGAACTTACTGTGAGACTTAGTTTTGCGTAAAAATATTTATTTTCACCACACCAACTGGTAAAGGCTCTCTTGATTGTTCAAAACCGGATAGGAAATTTGCATTTTATTCACATGTGAGGCAAAGTAATCAAATGCGAATTTTGAGTTGTTTTCTTATGTTTGCTGGTAGAATCGACTTTTAAATGATGATTAGGAAAGATAAATATTTAAATTAATAACATAACATTCATTTGGAATTGATTTTGTTTGGTATCTTACAGTTAATATTTTCTTCGGGTTGGTGTGGTGAAAAATTGTGTATATCACTCGGGGGCAAATTTGGTTCAATTTTGTATTTTGTTTTATCCATTTTTCGAACCACTCGCTACGTTCGTGGTTCAATTTTGGAATCTTTCGCGTGCTCGGGTATCAATATTAGCAGGAGCGGTTAAACAACAACTTTGCCCCCTTGTAAAACAAATGTGACGTTATCTATGAAAAGGGACCCTATTGTCGATGGCGCTTACGCCATTATTAACGATGCTCCGATACAAATACAATGCCGCGCGACGCTGTGCGGCGTAAGCGCCAGCGACAATAAGGTCCCTTTTCATAGATAATGCCCCAAATAACTATTATTTCTAGGCCGGACTTATAATTACAATGCGGCGCAGGCGGCGATGGTAAGCGCGGGGCTCGAGCAGGTTTTCCAAACTGGCAACATATTGGTCGTGGAACGTTACGGTTCCAACTATAACCCGGCCAACCGGGAGGTCATACTGGACGGGTACATCGCGGGCTTGGCCGACTTTTAACCTTTTGGACGCCAATGACCGATATATCCGCACCGTAGGTTCAACGCCAAAGACCGATTAATCGGTCACAGACCACAGAGCAACATAGACCTAGGGGCTGTTCATAAATTACGTCATCTATTTTTGACGATTTTTGACCCCCCCCCCCCTAAAATCATCCAAAAATCATGTTTCGAATGACCCCGTTTCCTCCCACGTCATGCTACCATCATCCGATGTCCAGGCCCCCTCCCCCCCCTAATTTGAAATGACGTAATTTATGAATAGCCCCCAACGTGCATATGCATAAAGTTCAATTTCAGTTTTGACACTTCGGTGACGTGCCGTCAGCGTGACAGCTTTTGTGTTTGACACGGCGTCGAAAAGGTTAACCCCTCGAACGCCCTTGTCAAAATTTGCTACTGAATTAATTCAATTCAATTAATAACCTTTCAACTGTTCATTACAGTCCAAATTGTCTGGGACGGATACGGGACAAGGCAGTTGAGGGTTAAGGCCCCGTAGGTGGGTGTTCTTTTCTTGGGACCGCGGATTTAATGTTTTTGAATTTTCATTTGCTGTAAGTTATTACAACAAAAAAACCGGCCATGTGCGAGTCGAACTCGCGCACGAAGGGTTCCGTACCATTACGTAAAAAAATCACGTTTGTTGTATGGGAGTCCCACTTAAATATGTATTATATTCTGTTTTTAGTATTTGTTGTTAAAGCGCCAACAGAGGTACATCATCTGTGAAAATTTCAACTGCCTAGCTATCACGGTTCATGAGATACAGCCTGGTGACAGACAGACGGACGGACAGACGGACAGCGGAGTCTTTTTAATAAGCTCCCGTTTATACCCTAAAAAGTAACCGATGGATTCCCTTCAAAATAAAATAGCGCATTTTTGAAGCAATTTTCATATTTTTAGCTTTTAAAAAAGCGGTACCGATTTTTTATAATCTCCGCTCCGGGTTCGAATCCTAAGGGCATTTATTTGTGTGTTTGCCACAGATATTTGTTTCCGAGTTATGGATGTATATGTATCTATTTATGTGTGGACATCGTCGCCTACGAACCATTGTATAAAGTTTGCTTAATTATGGGCTAGGTCGATAAATGTAATAACAGTTTTGTTTAAAAAAAAAATGTTTCCTTTAAGTAAAATGAGCTAACATAAGGTTTTTAAGGCACTTTTCCTCCAGGGACCATTTTTTTTACCAATTTACAATTGTAATGCTTTATATTATTATGTTTGTCAATAAATAAATACCCCATTTTAATAGGTAAGCTTCACTTTCATCAATATAAATTTTAATTAATGACGATATATTTGTACTTAAGTTTGTGGGTGGCTTATAGTTACTATTTTATTGTATGGATATAAATAGTATTACAAAATAAATTATTTATAGAATTTGATGTTTTATTGAATCAAAATTAAACTTATTTTAGTAACAATAACTTTAATCATGTAACAAAATAAATATTTTTTTATCCACGTTTCCCAATACATACTGCACACTGTTAACCTTTTGGACGCCAATGACCGATATATCCGCACCGTAGGTTCAACGCCAAAGACCGATTAATCGGTCACATATCACAGAGCAACATAGACCTACGTGCATATACATAAAGTTCAACTTCAGTTTTGACACTTCGGTGACAGCTTTTGTGTTTGACACGGCGTCGAAAAGGTTAACTGTCCATTAGTAAACCTTATTACAAAAAGCATAAGGTCCACCGATAGACAGTTAAGAGTGTTGCTGTTGGTACAGCCGACGTCAAAACTATACACATTTGCACCCTACTCCTTTGTAATAAGGCGAAAACTGTAAACATATTTTTGACGTCAACAGTACTTTGGAAAAAGTTGGAGCGGCAAAAAAAATCCTACTGCTATTTAGCATTTAGCATCATAATATTTGAGCTTTTTTCCAAAAAAAATGTACATTTCATTAAAGTCTTCAAAATATTGACTTCTTGGGGTCATTTTACTCAGAATCATTTGTAGGTCACGCCTCATACATGAAAAAATGTGTCTCAACCTTTTGTATGGAAAAATATTTTTCCAGTGCGTCACGTTCATACAAATAAAAAACTATTCATACAAAAATGTGACGATCTGGAAAGGAAATCTTGGGACACATTTTTTCATGTATGAGGCGTGAATGTACAAATGATTCTGAGTAAAATGAGCCCAAGAGTCAATATTTTGAAGACATGAATGAAATGTAAAAATTTTTTGGATAACGCTCATTTATGATACTTCTTCTCATGCAACTTTAAAGTTCTTAATCGTGATAGTTGCCGATTACATATCGTGCAGCGATATTTCTTCCCCGAGTGAATGAGAATATGCTCATTCAAATTACTCAATCGCGTAAATTTCTTGTTACATATTTCGCAAGAGTACGGCATTACACTTGTGTGTGTTAGAACATGTCTTTGAATATTAGTCTTAGAAGTAAATTTTTTATTGCATATTTCACAAGTATATGGTTTTTCACCCGTGTGAATGCGTTTATGTATTTTTAAAACCATTTTTCTAGTGAAATGCTTGTTGCATATTTCGCAAGAATAAGGCTTTTGTCTGTTATGATCACAATTGTGATCCCTTAAATTGTTGTATCGTGTGTACTCTTTCTTACACACATTGCACGCGTATTTCTCTCCTTTGTGTGTTCGAATATGTCGAAACAGATGGCCTATTTGAGTAAACAATTTTCCACATACTTCACACATATGTTGCTTAATCGTTATGTATTTATCAATGCTTTTTTTTTCTTCATTCAGGTGTAACTGAATATGTTTGACTAAGTTACTTTTATGTTTAAACGTCTTACCGCAGGAATCACACATGAAAATAGTCATGTCGATCGCATGTCGGTTACCGGTCGCCCCACTGTCCCTTGTGTGTCGACCACGAGTCGCTCTGGCGTGGCTCGCTGCCCGTGTTTGTTGCGCGGTGGTGGACGTGTTGCTTAGCAACATCTTTTGGTGAGGGATGCGTTCGAGAGACACAAAGCAATCCCTCAGTGCAGGCAATAAGTACGGCTTCTTGGCTAGAGCTTGGTTTAAATCTGAAACGGACCAAATAAAAATTCAAATAGGTACTAAGTTAGAAATCGTCCTAATAATTCACAGGTCGAAATATATTTTACTTAACTTATTGCAATGTATGTCTATCTTTTAATTTTATCAATGAATGCATGTTAGAAATTAAGTAATATCAAAGAGAATTTAGCATAGAGGCGTATTGTCAAAGTAAATTTTGTAGTCACAGTAAATCTACTGCCATCTTTCGACACAAGATTAAACTTAGAACGCTATTTGACTTTGATCCTTGTTCTTTCACTGATATGTATTAAAATTGTTAAATATCAAACGGTGTCGCCATCTACACGAGTATAGGCCAAAGGTAAGGCGCTATCTTTTCGAGCATAATTTTTTTTTTTTTTCATTTTATGAGGCACGTTTTTTTCTTACACTTCATTTATTTTATAGGGAGTTATGTATATCTTTGGTAATATAATGCCAATGGGGTTGGCAACTGTCAAGGTTTGCATAGATGGCGCCATCATAGCTTGCCCTTTTTTCTATGAAATTTGGTTTGAAGGGCTGGCATCCATGGCATAAAAAAAAATTTGATACAATTCTAGGGATTGACAGGGCAAGCTATGACGGCGCCATCTGCTAATACTTTGTCCAACCCCATTAGCACGCAAGGTTTAGCAGTTAGTGCTGATTAAATGGAAAATAAATGAAAATGAAATAAAATACGAATGGATTACTTACTTACTGGTCTTTGACGCCCATCATCGTCGGAATGTACACATTCTGACACCAGCACAAGCTCATCCTTGACCAAGTGGTCGGTATACAGGCTGGACGGAGCTGCCTCGCTAGCTTCCTCCTTCACACGTATTGTGTCATGGCACTCTACTGCTTGTGAACTGCTTGCATCTGGAACAGACTATTCCAGTTTAACATAGTCTACATTAGTATAGTTATAAATTTTAATAGTAAAGGAAAAATGGCAAAAAACATGCGGACCAGTGTTCCAAAAGTTCATAAGTGCCCGTAAAATATGATGGACAAATATTTTTCTACAAATGTGATTTTTAGGGTTCCGTACCCAAAGGGTAAAAAACGGTATTACTAAAACTTCGCTGTCCGTCCGTCCGTCCGTCCGTCTGTCACCAGGCTGTATCTCATGAACCGCGATAGCTAGACAGTTGAAATTTTCACAAATGATGTATCTCTGTTGCCGCTATAACAACAAATACTAAAAATAAAATAAAATAAATATTTAAGGGGGGCTCCCATACAACAAACACAATTTTTTTGCTCTATTTTTTGTTGATGGTGCAGAACCCTCCGTGCGCGAGTCCGACTCGCACTTGGCCGGTTTTTTTTATGTTAAATTTATTTAATGTTTAATATCAACACATCATATCGTACATTTGAATTGTATTCAGTTACCATTTTGGAAAAAATTCAATGAAAAACCGATTCCTATTCATTCCCGGCTCTCAACAACCGACTGAACTAAAGGAACTAAAAGACCGAACTAAAGTCTATTTTTTTATTCCGTAGACTGAAATGACATTTCATAGTATGAACATCATGTGTCATCTCATACTATGAAATGTCATTTCAGTCTACGGAATAAAAAAATAGATTTTAGTTTGTTTGACAGAGAGCGGAGCGCTCTCTGTAGTGACCGAGCAGGCACAAGCCTACCGAGATACCGAAATTGAATTGAAAAATATACAGGTATACAGTCCCTGATTATAATGCATATTCTAATAACCAATACTAACTCACCACAGCGTGTGTGATTGTCCTTCCAAACGTCAGCTGGCGACACCCTCGGATCCTCCAAAGATTCCACTTTCACGCGCACTTCCAACGACATACTGCTCACTTCTAGTTACAATAGCGAGTTACGGCCTCAATGTGTTGTGATGCCTTCTGGCTGGAGAGAAATGCCGCTCTTTGGTCCCTTAGCTACTCGTAAAAATGTTCAACCTAGGAGGCCGCGAGGCCTGCGCGGGGCCAACTACGTGACGGCAGTAGCGTGGATAACACTCGATTGTTTCCTTTGCCCATAAGTTCAAGCTAGTTGATTAGGTCTGCGAGTGGGGTTTGAGTAAATGAAGAATTTGATGATGGCGCAATAATCAAGAAGTAAATAGACTATTTAATACGCTTAGAGAAAATAATTACAAGTATTACAACCACTTGCTAAGTAAAAGAAACGAACAGCTTCATTTCATAAACTTACTTGACATTGACAAGTTACCATAGATTAAGTAAGGGCCTCTAGACATGATGCAATACGTTGGCCGTCACGATTATAGCCATAATAGGCAGATTAGACTCTCGCGCGAGCCACGAGACGAGCCGCGAGCCGCGCCACGAGACGCGAGTGAAAGCGGTGGGCTCGCGGCTCGTCTCGTGGCTCGCAAGCTCGTCGAGCTAATATAATTTAAACACTAACGGCACGGCATAAGGATTATAACCGAATGACAAGCCGAACGCGAGTGTAAGTGGTAGACTCGCGTCTCGTCTCGTGGCTCACGCGAGTCTAAACAACTATTAGATAAAAGATGTTTGCCATGGCCGTACCAGAAATTTAAAAAAAATACAAATCCGATAGCTGTCACTTGTCAGTGTCAAGTTGTCGACGCTATCTTATCTATGGTGTTATGAAGCGAATTCTTGCTTGCATTTTAGATTTTAGAGAAATATCTGAATTTACATATTTCTCCATAATAATTACATTGTTTAACCTACTCAGCCTCATTTATAATAGAACACTAAGTTGTACCACGCGTAAATACTTACTAAATGTAGTTTATACTTGTATATTCCTCAATGGCTCTAATGAAGAAAGAGTTTGAGGCAATGCCTATGAAACCGGAAGCAGTGTTCATAAAAACAGAGCCAGAGTGGGACGAGGCACCGGATATCCGGACAGAGGGAGAAAGAATGGCGCTGGAGCCAGTGGTCCATATCAAAGTGGAGCCTCAGGAGGATGAAGTGAAGGTCGAGTTTTTGCACGATGATCAGGTAAACAGAACAGGTGAGTCAGTTCAATACTGTGTTATTTACTAACAGTCATTGTAGTGGTCCGGCAACGGTCCGTCTCAAATGAGCTACGAGTGGTCGGGTTGAGCTGGAGCGAGGCCAGTAGGGTAGCTGAAGATAGGAAGGCGTGGTGCGAGTTTGTGAAGGCCCTTTGCACCTCTGGGGTTCCATAGGACAACAACTACAACATTGTAGTGGCAGTGACCGACAGGAAACCAGTATTAGGTGCCAGCACACACTGCTCGCCCTTAGAATTGGTCAAAGGTGCCTAGCCTTTCAAAGATAGCATGCACCAGGGAATTTGTGACGGGTACCGCCGTGGTCTAGTGGTCACGACGTTAGCCGCGTAAGCTGAAGTCGCGGGTTCGATTCCCGCCTCGGCCACTGGTGGATTTGGTCACATTTTCTTTAGTGTATGCCATATACTGAGACTATGCACTGTATGGTACTTCAGTTTAGGGAACCGGTAACCCGACACTTCAATTTTTATCCAAGAAAATAATGGTAGGGAACCAATCTTCTAATACACCAACACTGTGGAGCTACTGGGCAGCAATCTTCACTGGCTTGCTGCCACAATATTTATTTATATTTTAAAAACCCCTTTTTGGCTCATTAGAATGTAATCTTACCTGAAAATTAGTTGCTTTTTATGGGAGGCAGTTTTCTGTCAAAAAGGCAAATACATCAAAGTTAAATAAATAGAATACTTATTTTAGCCATTTTAGTATAAGCACAGAATAAATAATAGTACTAAGTACAGAAGACTCACTCTCTAACAAAACGCGTCTGTTACGATCAGCACAGATATGGTAGGTGGCGACAGCGCCACGCGTGGCTTATGGCTTTCCCCAAAGTTGGGACAGAACGGATGTACTTTAGCTACCTGTAGCAAAGCAACGAAATCGCGGAGTGAGCCACGCCTGGTATGAGGTGGCCAGTAATAGATGACCCTAATTAGACCAGAAATCTGTTTTTTATTATGAAAAAACAATGTTGTAATAAATAAGGGTATGTGTAATTGTGTATTAAAAATATTTTTAATAGGAAAAGTTGGTAATGACTGTCAGAAGTAGGTTTTTAAAATATAGGTACAATGGAATACATAATGAGATAACTAACAGATCCTAACATTATATTATATGTTTGTATATTTGTCGACCTGTCTGGCCTAGTAGGTAATAATGACCAATGAAGCCAAGTTTCAGACTTTGCAAAAAGTTGGGAAAGTTCTCGGTAATCTTAGGAAAATTTGACAGCAAACAATAGAAACTTTTAAATATTAATGTTTTTTTTTATTCGTCTAAAAATATTGCCAAGTGGAATATTCGCTATTTCGGAAACTTTCTGACGTCACATCAGTAGCATTTAACTTATTTTGATTAAAAATTTATAATTTATCATCAGGTTGGTCGTCAAGTGTCACGGGCGACCGTGATGAGGCACCTGAACTCAAACGTGCCCTAGGCGAAGATCAGCATGTAATAAATGACCCTCTATCAGAAAACCACACGAAAAACCCAAAGAAACGTAAACCTAGACGCAAAATAATCTCGTGCGACGTTTGCAAAAAACGGTTTCCAAAAACGGCGCATTTGAAACGCCACCAAAGAATACACACTGGTGAGAAACCATACTCGTGTGAAGTATGCAAAAAACAGTTCGCCCATCTCTTCGCGTTTAACAGGCATAGCCGCAACCACACTGGTGAAAAACCACATACCTGTGAAATATGCCATAAACAGTTTACAGAGTTGCATAATTTGCTAACACATAAACGAATACACACCGGTGAGAGGCCGTATGTCTGTAACGTATGCCAAAAACCTTTCATAAAAAGCACCGATTTAAATAAGCATAAAAGAGTCCACACCGGTGAGAAGCCGTTCGCTTGCGAGATATGTAAGAAACAGTTCTCGTCAAGCGGTAATTTGACTAAGCACATAAGAACGCATACAGGAGAGAAGCGACATTGCTGCGTGAAATGCGATAAGCAATTTACGAAGAGAATATATCTGGAAAAGCATATGCTACTACACAATGAGGGAAAGCTATAGCCAGGTAACGACAATGTCTTTTAACATATGCTGAGGTCAAAAATCGATACCCTAGTTCGCACTCGTACTAATTACGGCGAAAATTTCGTAGCAATTAGTACCATAGTGCACGACTGTAATCTTTTTTTTTTTTCTAACATCTCTAATATCTTCATAACAACTCCTTCTGGGCGCGCTCGCTCCATCGTAGGCCGTTTTCGCCTCGGCTAGTCTGTGGCCATGAGTAAGCCCATATACATATAATAGATAAAAAAACAATGTTTCAATCTGATTTCAGGCGCATCTGTTAGAACCTCAGCTCTAGAGAGCTGCTGACTGGATGATTCGGCGTCCAAGTGCGGGCCCACGGTTGAAAACTGCGCTGCTAAGTTAGCCCAGGGAAGACAAAGTAACTAACAAAGGAAAAATATGTGAAGCAAATAAAAGTGCACCACAATGAAGCCAGTTCCTTGTGAATTATGCAGGAGGAAGTAATATATGTAACGTACTATCACCTGTTGCCTGTGATGACGAAATAAATAAAAATGAATTGAAAGTTAGACTTCAATGGGGTTGGCCGTCTAAGTATTTATCAGAGGAGCTATCATAGCTTGCCCGGTCAATCCCTAGAATTGTGTCAAATTTTTGTTTTTTTAATGTCTTGGATAACAGCCCTTTAGCTAAATCTCATAGAAAAAGGGGCAAGCTATGATGGCGCCATCTATAAAAACCTTTGACAGTTGCCAAACCCGTTACAGAGTTACAGTGGTGAGAAATCATACAGTTGTGATGTATGTGACGTGAGATTGAGTTCCATTGTAAAAGCAAGGAACTCAATATCACGCACATTAAAGGACTCATAATCATATGAGGCTCGGAGATAATGGGTGTCGAAATTAATTACCTTTACTATTATTGGGGTTCAAATAATTAACTTAATGCTAAAACTGAAGCCATAAAATCTGTTTTTACCATCACATTATTTGGCCCTAATTTGAACCCAGTCGAATTATCATTTAATATTACAATTTCTCTATATAGTTTATAGTAAATTTGTATTCCATTCCAAGGCACCTGTGTATTAAATACCAACATACCGATTAACATGTATTGAAAACTTTTTTCATGATGTGTTGTTATACGGTTTTACAGAATTCTTCGGTGTAATTTGTAATCTAGTCAATTTTGTTTCATTGTTTACATTTTATATATTTCTCTAACTAGTGGTCAAATTTATTTTATTTTAACGTCCATAGTAACGACACGATCTTATCTTGCAGCTGGGGACCATAATGTATGAAATTATATGGTGTGTTCCTATTTGTCCCCGCCCCGCGTGAATGGGGCGCCAACCAACGGAAGGGATTCCTTCCCATTCGTCCCCGCGAACAAATTATCTTCGGCGGGGACAAATGGGAATGCACCTAGTTCCACTTGTGCCCATCAGGGCAAATGGGAATGATCCGTTCCTATCTGTGACCACCTCAGTTTCATCATATCTATTTTATTATACAAAATGTTGATTTTGATCGTTGTTATATTCAAATTCGTGATAGTGATGTATTGTATCAGCGATGGTTCGTAGATACGTTTAATAGTTTTAACTAATTTAAAATTTATTGTTTTTTTTATTTTTTATTTGTATTTTTATTAACTTGATAGATCATGTTTGTTTGCATTCTCATTATGTTAAATCGAAGCAAAACTGACACATTATTTTTTTACTGATAAATAAAACTCGTACAATTAATGTTTTTTCTTTTATGCATCCACCAATCTGAGAGAATCATTACATAATCACTACACATTTAAAACATAGTCCCCCGCTGAGTCTGTGTGTTTGTGTGTATATATGTATGTTCGTGTTAAACTTAAAAAGTACTGAACGGATTTTCGTGCGGTTTTCACCAATCAATAGAGTGATTCTTGAGGAAGGTTTAGGTGTGTAATTTGTTAAGGCTATGTGTAACCCGTGCGATGCCGGGGCGGGTCGCTAATAATTGTAAAGAATAAAAACGTGTTTTTGTATAAAATAAATAAAAATTAGTTTATTAAAAAAAGATAACATAACTAGCTCAGTGGTCCCATACTAGGCTAAGCCTGTGTCGTGGTGACCGCTCTACAGAATTACTAAAAACATTAAATTTTGGGATATCCTCTAAAACTAGACTTTTCTTTTACATAAAAAACTATGCTAAACGAAATACATGCAAAACTAAGACATGCTATCTAATACAATTTTTATTTTTATTATTATAAAATAACAACTTCGCATATTTTGGGGATGGTATGCATCCCCACGATATGTAAGTTGGGTGACAATGCAATATTACGGTACCGTCAAGCTAATCTAATCTGATGATGGAGACAGGAGGTGGCCACAGGAACTCTGTTATAAAACCGCAACATAATTTTGTTTGGGGTTGTTAGAATTGTCTCGATTAGTATTAGTTGCCTCGGGAAAAAAAATACAGTCAGCGATAAAATGATTGCCGGTAAGTATCAAATAGTAGTTTATGCAACAGTGATATAATAAGGGTTCTTAAAATTCAAGGGTCGAAGTTACAAAACGAGACGTAGTCGAGTTTTGTAAAAAAAGACCCGAGAATTTTAAGAACCAATTATGAGCTGTTGCATACATTACTTTTTCTATGACAGCTGCAGCAAAAAAAGAAAAAAAATATTATTATATATATTATTATTAAAAAAAAAGAGTTATTATTAAAAAAAAAAGAGTTATTATTTAAAAAAAATTGAGATATTATTTAAAAAAAAAAAGAGTTATTATTTAAAAAAAAAAAGAGTTATTATTGTAAATGAAAACATACCTCTTTCAATCAAGATGATCGGAACTTGTATCTTTAAAAAAAATAAAGCAGTTGTATTATACTCATAAGATGACTGCTAGCAGTCATCTTATGAGCCTATAGACAAAGCATTCAAATGACATTGCTTTAGATATCACTGTCAGTCATTTAATTGACACATTTAAGTGCTGGAGTAGAAAAAATCGTTTTTTGTTGCAAGGTCTGTCGAACACCTTTGCGAATCGGCACAAATAAGTGAGAAAAAGCAATTGTTAGCATGAGACAACGCATCGAGAAATCGAACAAAAAATCGCAATACGAATTGTATAATGTATAGAGGACCTTATTTGATGAATTTGTAAAAAAAGCTAGTTAGCCGACTCTATGGTCAAGAATTTCGACGCCATTTTGTTTACGTGCTGTCAATGTCAACTTTGAGGTTAGGTTAGTTTCATGAATCTAGTAGTAATCTAGTTTAAAGTTTTTGATTTAATAAAATTATTATTCTTTTGGTATAATACATTAGTGAATTACTGTGTCTTAAATTGCACAATATTGTTATTTATATATTAGTCGAGAAACAAGTAAAATCACCTGAATTCATCGAAATTTGAATTACATTTTTGTTCTGTTTGGTACTACCTATTTTTTAGTTTCTGTGCCATAGAAAAGTGTGTAGCTATGTACATATAAACATGGCAACATGTTTACGCTCTAGTAGGGCCATGACTGTACTTATAAAATTTAAAGAAAATCTGTAATATCGGTTAGATTGAGTTAATTTCGACGTCACCGTCACCGCTATAAAAACATGTCGTTTGAGACCGTAGTCGTGAAGCCGGAACCTAATTATGAGGCCCTGGACGCGGACGAGGCGAATGACGGATTTACAGATGATGGTAAGCATAAAAAAATAATTGACGTATATCTCAGGACTGGCCTTACGGGCAATAAGAATGGAGCATGAATGAGGCCAGTACAGCGGTGTGACACCGCTACATCGCGATTGGTTGATGTGTTCGCATCACGCACGCGATTGGTCGCAACTAGTTGCGTAAGGCTGCTTACAGACGAGCGACAGTACGCGACACACTGTCGGCGACGGTCGCCGACGGTCGCTGACGACCGCCTGCGACGGCTATCGGCGACGGTCGGTGATAGCTGTCGCGGCGTCGCTCTTGTGTCACAGCACGCAGTTGTCGATGTGTAGTTCAAGAGATAGCACGTATTTTCTTTAAACAATAATGCATCAGCATCAAAATCGTCATTACTCATTTTGAAAAAGAAAATACGTGCTCTTTCTTGAACTACACATCGAAGACTGCGTGCTGTGACACAAGAGCGACGCCGCGACAGCTATCACCGACCGTCGCCGACAGTCACCGACCGTCGCCGATAGCCGTCGCAGGCGGTCGTCAGCGACCGTCGCCGACAGTGTGTCGCGTACTGTCGCTCGTCTGTAAGCAGCCTTAGACTGCACGATTGGCTCGAATTCGTGAGTGACACCGCTCAACTAGTACCATTTTTATTGCCCATAAGGCCCATCCTGTAAAAATGATTTATTTTATTGACTGTTGGCTTAGCCATAAGGCGTGTGGCTTCTAAATGGGGAGTCTTGAATTCGTACCCTGATGGCAACTATGAAAACAAACAAATGCTTGAATAGACTTCCTTAGAAGGTTCTCAGAGCTCCTAAAGATTTACTGTATTATATTATTATACTAGCGTCGCGCCGTTAACAAATTATACATAAACCTTCCTCTTGAATCACTCTTATCTATTAAAAAACCGCATCAAAATCTGTTGCGTAGTTTTAAAGATCTAAGCATACATAGGGACAGATAGCGGGAAGCAACTTTATTTTATACTTGTACTATGTAGTGATGTCTTATATTGTTTGATACACTAAGAACTAGAGATGCCCAGAATAGTGGTTTTGGCCGAATACCGAATATTCGGCTCCTCTCTCGGCCTAAGCGCCGAATATTTGTAGCTATACTTCGTTTTTTTTAGCATTAGAAATTTGGTAAACAATCTTGATGTGTCTTTTAATTGAAAAACACATTTTAAAAATAAGTTACGGTAAATATGTAACAATTATGAATCTAATACGATCTTTTATAGTCTTCTGCTTTCATAAGTAATATTAATTTTTAACAAGCAGAAACGTCTGCGAACGATGCTATTAAGCTTAGAATAAATTTAAAAGTGGAAAAATTACTGTCTTGGGTGAGACTTGAACTCACGGCCTCTGGATCGATACTCCAGCGCTCTGCCATCTGAGCCACCAAGACCTCATCCATAGTCAGCAAATCTTTCCACCATATTATGGGTCAAGGGGACCGTAGCGACATCTACCGTAAGAGTGTTACACTTCTTAAACGGCTACAGGAGTTCCAAGTCATATTGGAAATTCACCAGTTACGATGTGCTACCCATACTAATTTTAATTTTTAACAAGCAGAAACGTCTGCGAACGATGCTATTAAGCTTAGAATAAATTTAAAAGTGGAAAAATTACTGTCTTGGGTGAGACTTGAACTCACGGCCTCTGGATCGATACTCCAGCACTCTGCCATCTGAGCCACCAAGACCTCATCCATAGTCAGCAAATCACCCAAACACCCAAGACAGTAATTTTTTCACTTTTAAATTTATTCTAAGCTTCATAAGTAATAGTTATTGATTTTTAAAAAGTGTTTTTCAATTAAAAGACATGTCAAAATCGCTTACCTTCTTTCAAGTTCTTTCTAATGCTAAAAAAACGAACTGTAGCGCATATAAAAGGGATTATTTTATCCTTTTTGAAGTCAGACTTTTTTTTAAAGGTTTTATTTTATTTACCAGTGTGTGTGAAGGTGGAACCGTTGGCTCAGCTGCCTGACTGTGACAGCTCTAATGAGGATGCGGAGGCCGAAGGAGGGTACTCCTACCATGAGGTCAAAGACGAACTAGAGTTGGGACCAGAGGTGGTTCAGGAACCTCGCCACAGTGAGTATCTCTCTCTCTCTCTCTCTCTTTAGCCCTTTTCTACCCTTTGGGTGTAGGCCTCCTTCATTTTACGCCATTCGTCACGGTTCTGTGCAACCTGGAGACACTTGATTCCCGCATTCCTTTTGATGTCATTGTCCCAACGCATATTGGGTCTACTTTGAGAACGTTCTTCCCCCCATGGTCGCCACTCGAGTATTCGTGAGAGTGAGTATATCTATGTTTATAATTTGTGCACAAATATCCGAAAATTGTGATCATTGTGGAAACAATAAAAAACTGTGATTTACATGCCATGGATTCTCACTCATTGACATTTAGATAATGAAATAGTAACCGGCCAAGTGCGAGTCGGACTCGCCCGCCGAGGGTTCCGTACTTTTTAGTATTTGTTGTTATAGCGGCAACAGAAATACATCATCTGTGAAAATTTCAACTGCCTAGTTGAAAAATAGATACTATCACGGTTCATGAGATACAGCCTGGTGACAGACATACTGACATACCATACGTTTTTACCCTTTGGATACAGAACCCTAAGAGGCAAGGCAATAAAAAAGTGTGTCTGTCTGTTACCTCTTCACGCTTAAACGCTGAACCAATTTAGTTGTAATTTGGTATGGAGATAGTTTGAGTTCCGGGGAAGGACATAGGGTAGTTTTTATCCCAGAAATCACCGTTTAAGGGGGTGAAAAGGGGGGTGGAAATTTGTATGGGAAAACGATAAAAAGCAGATTGGGTAAAAACAAGCTATCCAAATTACTAACTCCACGCAGACGAAGTCGCGGGCAAAAGCTAGTATTTTCTATAATGTTAATATACAGGGAGGAAAACGGGGACTACGTTTGTATGGAAAAGCCTTCGTCCCTTTTCCTCTTTAAAGTTCTTTACGCTACGTCTTACGTAGGCGAACAACGCGCGAACGCCGCGCGGCCGCCGCGCCGCTTCGCGTCTAAATCGCTCACGTACGAGTAGGACATACCTATACGTATCAACGGTTTGTTTCATCCTCGCCGCGCCGCGCCGCGTTCGCGCGTTGGTCGCCTACGTAAGCCGTAGCGTTACGGGCAGTCTACCTTCAGTTGTGTGTAAAGTGGAGTTGGTGTCGTCCGTTTGTCTCGATGGCAACTATGCAAACCTGCTTGTACAGTCGAAAGTTATAATTTATTACCCATTTTGTATATTGTCACTGTGACCATAGTATTAGGTCTCTGGCGATTTTCATATTGACAGTCACTGTGACAAGGTACGAAATGCTTTCGACCGTACAGTTATTAATTTAGTGTCATTGTCATTATATTTTGTTACTTTTAAGCACTTAAGTTTATGTTAGTTGTTAATAAAGATATGTGACGTTATCAATGAAAAGGGACCTTATTGTCGATGGCGCTTACGCCATTATTAACGATGCTCCGATATAAATGCAATGCCGCGCGACGCTATGCGGCGTAAGCGCCATCGAGAATAAGGTCCCTTTTTATAGATAATGCCCCATATTATCTTCTTATCTTAGATTTTCATTATATTTTTCAGCTACGTCCAGTCACACAGCGACTATCAAAGACGAAGATCTGCTTGTACGTCGCGCCACCGCTTACACTAAAAAAGAAATCAAATCACAAGAGAAAAAAAGAAGCATTATCCTTCAAGAATCCGCAGAAACTAACATATATGTCTGCGACAGTTGCGGTAAAACTTTTAAACGGAAAAATAAACTAATTCAACACATCTATACACATTTGCGGAGAATTTCAAAACAAATTCCAAAGCAGCTCAGAAAAAGGAAAAAATTACCTGCCTGCGAAACTTGCGGGAAGGAATTTGCGACAAGGGATTATTTAAAACGTCATAGAAAAATACATACACGGGAAAAAGTGTACACGTGTGAAATATGCAGCAAAGAGTTCTTTAGTGCAGGCAATTTGAATAAACACAAAATAACTCACACAAAAACGAAGGCGTACGCATGCGATATATGCAAAAAGACGTTCAGTTACATAGACTCTTTAAAAACACATAAACGTATTCACGACGGAGAGAAACCTTATAGTTGTGTTACGTGCGGGGCGCGATTCACGCAATTATGTCATTTGAATGTTCATAAAAGGACCCATACGGGTGTAAAACCGTTCTCCTGCGAAATATGCAAGAAGCAGTTTACTACAAAACCTACTTTAAAGGAGCATGTGCGAGTCCACACCAATGAGAAACCCTATTCATGCGATATATGTAACAAAATGTTCAGTTACAAGACTAGTTTTAAACATCATAAAATAACACATATGGAAGTCAAACCTTACTGCTGCGAAATGTGTCAAGCGCAGTTTTCACAGTTGTTTAACTTAAAGAGACATTTGCTGAAACACCACTCACCTATCCCGCTGCCACCTTCGAAACCACACGCTTGCCACATATGCACAAAGCGGTACAATGACAAGCGTGACTTGACTAGGCATTTATTGACTCACGCGTAGTTGCCCTGTATCACAGAATAAATAGTACCACCGTACAGAAAGGACACTTCCTACAAAACCGAAGTTTGACAGCGATTCAGGGACGAATCGTGCTATCCCTTTCGGCTGTTTAGGGTTGTCAAAATTCAAGTCTACCTTACCTGTGGTAGTGCACGCAATTTAAAAAAAAAGCATAAGGATGTCAAGTGGTGCCACCCTAATAATTTCTTGAAGCAATACTGAGCCGAACGGAGCCGAGTTTGCCCGAAAGTGCCCCCACTGTGTGTATGAGTGCAGGGATGCATTAACCACGTTATATAAATTCTTGTTATATCTATCTCTAAAGCTTATTTTGTATGTAATTATTAATTTATTACTCTGTATGAAACGGGACTTAAGAGCCCGCAGTAAGCTCGGCCGACTTTCACCTTCCCATACAAACGGAGTTTCGTTCTCATTTTAAAATTACGTGTTGGATTGTAATGAAACTTTCCACATACAATAACATGAGGTATCTATCCCTGTAATTAGTTTATATAGCTTTAGCTTTTTTTACTAGGTACCATAGCTTCAGATACCATATCTGAAGCTACATTTTAAATTAATAACAGGCATAGACCTTATCCTGTTGTAAGTACAAAGTTTCAGAGCAATCTAGCTAGTCGTTTTAAAATGAGAGCGTAATCGCTTGCACTAGTTGCACTTTTTTTAATTTGGCCTGACGCCTGACGTTTCGAACGAGACATTAAGCTCGTGGTAGAAGACAAGACTGGCGAGTAGGTAATTTCTTTTAACATCTTTTTGGTTTTGTAAACTACCCGCACTTGTTTCAGTTTATATCATGGCTAAAAATCGTGACAGTTTAAATCAATTCAAGTGTCGCCATCTTTTACTTACTTGAGAATAGGCCAAAAGTATGGCGACATTGCTCGAAAAGATGGCACCATACCTTTGGCCAAAACTTACTCAAATACCAACCAGCAAAGCCTCCAAATTTTGCAAATTACTCGCAATTTTTTAATAAGTATATATGTGTTTTTCAATAGATATTATTTTTATATGTTATAGTGTGCATGATATGTACAAAACTTTCCTCCTTATACAATAAAGTAAGTTTATATTATAAGTGAGTTACCTAAATATAAAAAGTTAGTAACTATAAAATATACTATAGTAACTTTCATTTCGCCTCGAGAGAAACATAAGTGGTGAATTTAACCTTATGAGTTATAAAGCCCCTCCACACTCGTGCGCGAACCCGAGTGTGGAGGGGGCTTAAGAACTTAGCCGCAGACGTACAGTCGCCATACGCCCTCATTTTAAAACGACATACTGAAAATACTAAAATAACATGTAAAACTATGAAAATTACTGCAATGTTTAATTCCAAGGTTCACGTTATTTCAGCAAGTCATTGTGTTTCATTTCCTTCCTTATAAGCTAAGTACCTAGAAAAAACAAAAACCCGGACAAGTGCGAGACGGACTCGCCCACCGAGGGTTCCGTACTTTTTAGTATTTGTTATAGCGGTTACAGAAATACATCATCTGTGAAAATTTCAACTGTCTAGCTCTCACGGTTCATGAGATACAGCCTGGCGACAGACAGACGGACAGTTGAGTCTTACTAATAGGGTTTCGTTTTTATCCTTTGGGTAGGGAACCCTATAAATCACAAAACCGCCGGAGCAATATTCGTGCAAATACCTACCAAAGGTGCTATCAAAAATTTGCGGCTGTGCAAACGGGATATCGCTATTATAATGTTCATAGCGCTGTCTCGCTCGTACAGCGGATCCGCGACCGAAGCTTAAGATTCCTTATTAGCATTCGTGGAGAAAATATTGCACAGTTTTTTCAAAAGTACAATTTAAACTGTTGGTTCGAGATAGGATTTCGTGAAAATTAAAAAAGGTTAGATTGAAAAACTTTTATTCTGAAATTCTGGCATTTATTTATAGTCTGTGGCGACAATCTGTCAATGTCAAAAAAATAAATTGTTGGGAGCTCTCGTCTCGCTTGGTGAGTTTTATTCATAATTTAGAAAAATCCGTACCTTTATTTATTTCATGTGTAAAACTAGCATACGTGCGCTTTCGAGGACGCGGATCCAAGCAACCCTCAATTTTAACCGAAGATAAAATAATTGATTATAAAGCAAACCTGTGACCCACGCACATGTTATATGCCTTTTTTTATGTGCCTACTTTTGTTTGTAAGTGTTAAATGGATTGAAAACAACATCAAAAACTGATTCTTAATTTTCGTCATTACTAAAATAAGCTACTTTGCTACTTTTATAAATTGCAAAAAAATAACTTTAAAATCTGACTTGTCTGTGGCAATCTCGCACCTGTCATGTCACCCGTAGTATGGCGTGGCGTGGTTAAATTCGTCCCACATTCAATCCGTACTTATGTGAAGGTTATACGAACACTAATTAAATTTATCATTTCTATTTCACTATAAAGTTTAATCGTGCATCATTATTGTTTGGGGTGTACCTAAATTTGTAATTTTTTTCGATATAGTGCCTTAGAAAACACGGGTGGCGGCTTTAGTCATGATGATGTCCAGAATTGGTCGAATCAGCATGCTGCTGGAGGCAGCTCGGGTGATGGAGGAGGCCGAACGATTGCTCCATGGTAAGATTACGAGATTAACTTAATCACAACGTATAATATGTATTCCTCTTAAATCACCGCGATTTTTTTCGTGGTTCATTTTGGTGCGTAGTAGCGTTCAAAGATGCGTAACCTTTTTAAATTAGCTGTGATCGTGAGCGGGATGATGCGTAAATATGATTAAAAGTCAAGTTTTTGATTGAATTGTATAAAATGGTTACATTATTTGATCAAATGGATGTATCTCACAATGTGACAATTATTATTATCACTGACAGTTTCCAGACGTTTCCATCACTAAAGTCTATTTTTTTATTCGGTTGAAATGTCATTTTATTTCATAGTATGAAATGACACATGATGTTCATACTATACTTCGTTTTTTTTAGCATTAGAAATTTGGTAAACAATCTTAATGAGTCTTTTAATTGAAAAACACATTTTAAAAATAAGTCATGGTAAATATGTAACAATTATGAATCTAAACGATCTTTTATATTCTTTTGCTTTCATAAGTAATAGTTATTGATTTTTAAAAAGTGTTTTTCAATTAAAAGACATGTCAAAATCGCTTACCTTCTTTCAAGTTCTTTCTAATGCTAAAAAAACGAACTATATGAAATGTCATTTTAGTCTACCGAATAAAAAAATAGACTTTACAAATATATCTGTAGTATATATATTTGCTTATAATTAATTTAGTCACAAAATAAATAGCCTTGAAATGAAATTAAATGAAAATTCTTTATTCACATAAAATATGGTATAACAAGGTGTTATTGGAAAGATATTCCTGTACAGAAACATATTTTGCTGGTTAAGCATGCAAATATTATCTTGAAGCTATTCATAGTTGTATTAGCCTTCATCTATTTGGTAGGTACATTGTTAACTTAAAATTAATATTTCTACAAGGGATGTACCGACTAGTTGGGAAAGCCGGCTATTCGTCCTCATTTATAGTCGGCGACTAGTCGGCAAAAATGGCCGATTGGTCAGCACTTCATAAGTGACAGAAAAACAGAGCAAAAAGAAATAAAGAGCACATATTTTCATAAGCTTTTTACCTATTACCCAAATTTTTATTTAGGGTGCTAACGAAAAACTTTTGTTCGAAATTATTGACCGTGTGGTCGCTTTTTTATGTCCGATTGTGCGGTCGCCGTATAAAATATAACCTTAGGATTTTTTTGTTAAATTTTTTATTGTTACTATATGATAAATAGCGCGACGAAAGGGTAAAAGGATTGTTTTTTAGTGCATTTGAACCGAACTTAGACCAAACTAATGATCTGGCCGACTAGCCGACTAGTCGGCTGACTAATCGGCCATCCGAGCGCCGATTAGTCGGCTAGTCGGCCAAATCAATAGTCGGTACATCACTAATTTCTACTTAATACTAGGTATTACATATCGAACAACTCACTTACAGAGTAAAACACCTGTTTTTTAAGCCAACGATATAGTTGTGCTTTGAACGGGTTTATAGGCAGGGGTTTGATGGTTTCCGGAAGGGCATTAAATATTTTCATACATAAATAATAACTATTTTTCATAAAAAGGGAACTGTTCGGAATAAAATCTAATACAAGTTTATTGGGATATCTCGTGTTTCTATTGTATACATCTTTGGCCTTTTTGAATAGATCTGGATATTTTTTTACAAAAACTGCTGCCTCGAAAATGTAGTTAGTTTGAAACAATAGAATTACTTGTCAAAGCATAGCGGATACACAAAACATGTCTGGATTCTAATTTTTGGGTATGGGATTAAGTAGACTACCATTCATAATCAATAATATGATGTTTCATAAATATATGAAAACACAATAAAATTGATATTTTGGCCATGAAGTGCCCAATTAATTAATGCAAAAAAAAAATAGTGCTAAATCAATAGATTGGGCAGGAACTTTATTTAACTTGCAATATACCTATGTAAATGTAAAGTGTCATTCAATAGAACTTGCCAACTATGTAAACAAAAGTTACTAGTAAATTGACATTCAGTGTCAATTTTAGTACGGCGGTTTGTTTACATAGTTAGCAAGTTCTATTTAATGACAGTTTAGTTATGTTTGTTAAGGTCATATCTTGTAAGTTAAATTTGATGATGGAGACAGGAGATGGCCGTAGTAACTGTGATAAAACAACACAACCTAATTGTGTTTAGGGTGTTTAGAAATGTCTCAATGAGTATTAGTTGTCTGTGGAAAGAAAGGTACAGTCAGCGATAAAAGCTTGTGCAAAAAATTTTTTTTTTTTCATTATACTTATCATCATCTTTATTGTGGGTGTCTTCACACTACCCTGAGGTTGTCTGGAAGAGATCGCTCTTTAGCTATAAGACCGGCTGTTGACTACCATAGTTTAAGTTATGCTTAATTTGTATATCATGTTCTTTGTCATATCGGTGAGCAAATTTGTATTGTATTGTATTATTAGTATTTTACTCTTGTTACAGTTCATGTTAAAGAGGAAGCAGTCGAGATAGAAGAAGTAGTAGAAGAAGAAGACGACACATCATCATCAAAAGGGGAGACATGGGAGAACACCGCTGCCCTCGAGGTGACAACAACCGAGGTGACAACAGCTGGGGTGACAACAGCCGAGGTGACAACAGCCGGGGTGACAACAGCCGAGGTGACAACAGCCGGGGTGACAACACCGCAGGATGACGAGAACGCTGATGATGAGGTCAAGGATGACCTAGAGTTGGGTCCGGTGCGGCTGGTGCGGCCTGTCGTAGCATACGCTATTAGCGGTGAGTTGCATTATATTTAATATCTGGGAGACCGAGCTTTGCTTTGCATTTAAAAACTCAAAAATGCGCTTTTTTCCAGTGTTAAGACCTAGCTAGATCGATTTTTTGCCCCCCAAAACCCCCGTGTAGCAAATTTCATCGAGATCCCCGAAATATATTATCTATCTATCTATTAAGCCCTTTTGTTCCGAGTTAGAGTATGTCTCTAAGCTCAGTGTGCCGCTTGGCAAAGGCCTCCTCTAGCTCTTTCCATTGGGGTCTGTCGTGGGCCACTCTTCTCCAGTTCGAACCAGCTTTTTCTAACTGAAATATATTATAATATATTATAAATAACATATCTGGGTGACCGAGATAAATAAACAAGAATTGCTCGTTTAAAGGTATTAGATATACAAGAATTGCTTATTTAAAGGTAAAGTAAGTAAATACACTTTATTGCACCACAAAGAAAAATACAATAACAGATTTACAGTGTAAATAAAGATAGCAACAGGCGGTCTTATCGCTTATCTCTTCCAGACAACCTTGGGGTAGCAGGATATAAAGAACAGAAAACTTTTAAAACAGGTAGAGCACGAAATAAATTACAGGAAGAAGAAGTTTACACATTCGATCATATACTATTATATAAATATGTACCAATAGGTACAACCAAATAGGTTAATAAATATCACATACATATACAAATATATATATATATATATAAATATATACACAGCGGCACATTAAGGAAGAGATAAGTAATAAAGGTATTAGATGTAAGCTTCGGCAGTGGGGAGACACGCCTGACTTCGGGCAAACTCGATTCCGTTCGGCTCAGCATTGCTCCAAGCAATTATTAGAGTTGACACAACTTGACGTCCCTTTGCGTGCACAACCACAGACAAGATAGTGACTGAATTTTGACAACCCTAAATAGTCGAAAGGATAAGTAAGTTAGAAAAGTCTCTGTCAATTTTCGGTTTTGTAGGAAGTGTCCTTTCTGTACTGTAGTACTATTACTTATTCTGCGGTTTCGGTTACCTAGTTTCTTACTGTTGCACAGGGTTAGTCAACAGTTGGTCCACAAAATAACTGCGGTGTGGATCCACCTTGAGGTTTTAGTTGGAACTTGTAGAGAGATTTAAATGAGTCAGCCAACTTGTTGTTTTACCATGTGCTATTATGACAAGCGTTTTTCATTTATAGATTTAGACCAAGATAACTCTGCAGGGATTTTGATGGCACAGATTGTACAAGTGTTATTTTAAACGTCAAACTTCTATGAAATAATGACGTATAAATAACAATTGCACAGTCTATGCCATCCAAATTGCTGCAGTTATCTTGGTCTAACTTGGGCTTTTAGAAGGCACATTATACTTTACAATACACTATTTCTAATGAACTGTGTTACTGTTGTCTTCTACCTAATCAAACATAATAAAACAAGAAATAATGGAGTACCTTGCATTATTTTTAACTGTCATTAAAGCATGTGCCAGACGGCAAACAACCACAGTTTCTGCAAGATAACCTTGGTAGAAAAACAGTGGTTTTAAGCCATGTAGCAAGTGGTTGAAACCAAATTCTGCATGACCTTTAAACGCCCTTGGTAGACAGGCGTGCTCTGCCAACCATGAAGTTTTGGGCTTGTTGTAAACCATGTAGACATCCGCGCTTCTACCAAGGTCGTCTTGCAGAAACTGTGGTTGTCTGCCGTCTGGCACATGCTTAATAGTTATTTGTTTTACAAGGGCGCAAAGTTGTTTTTAACATCTCCAATACTTCGTAATAATAATAATATTTACCCTTAAGAGGTTTTTTTTATTTATTAAAAATTGTACAAATGGCGGACTTAATGCCCGCCCTTAATGATCAAGGGATTTATAATATTTATATACTATGAATGATATTTTGTTACTTAGCGCGACTTGCACCATTCTACTAACCCAGGGTTAACCGGTTAAACCTGGAGTTACCATGGTTACCAGTACAATTTGACACTAAGTTAACGCTTTAACCGCTTAACCCCGGGTTAGTGGGTTGGGTGGGGTGGGTGTGGGGGCAAGTGGGCCTTAAACTGTATCACTCTAAAGTACTTTATGTATACAAGGTGAACTTATCGTAATCAGGCATTTAGTTCGTTTTTACCAGACAACCTTAGGGCAAAGCAAATATGCATATCTATGACAGCATGTACTTAAAATCACATTTTGTTTCAGCTGCAATAGAAGAAGCGCGAGCGGTCGCAGCCGGACAACAACCAGCTGAACAACAACCAGTTGAACAACAACCAGCACGCGTACAACAACCAGCCCCCATACAACAACCAGCACGCGTACACCAACCAGTACCCTTACAACAACCAGCCCCCGTACAACAACCAGCACTACAACAACCAGCACGCATACAACAACCAGCACCCGTACAACAACCAGCACCCGTAAAACAACCAGCACGCGTACAACAACCCGTACCCTTACAACAACCAGCCCCAGTACAACAACCAGCCCACATACAACAACCAGCACGCGTAAAACAACCAGCCCCCATACAACAACCAGCACGCGTACAACAACCCTCCGAACAACAACCTCCCGAACAACCATCTGAACAACAAGGTTCAGAGCAAGCTAGCGACAAACTAATTGAACTTAGAGACTTCCCCGTCAGGCCTGAACCCATTGCTGTCCCCGAAGCACCTTCCACTAGCAATGAGTGTCAGGAAACCAACCATGCGGAGACTCCCACAACTCATAAAGAAGCTAACATAGAAAAAGAAGTAAATAGTGTCCCTGAAGCCAATGTGATTGAATACACCATTGAAGTTAACATAGAAAATCAAACAGAAGACGAAAAACTGTCTGACGATGAAGAAAAACTCATATACGAGGATGATATTCTTGAAGATCCTCAACAGAAACTCCCAGAAATAGACGGCGAAGAAAAGGAAAACCCATATAGTTGTGAGATATGTAAGGAAAAGTTTGAGTCGAAGATGGATTTGATAGAACATGTTATGGTACATATACACATGGAGGAAGAAGACAAACATGATGTCGACAACGTGTCAAGCACGGAAGACAAGGATGGTGTGAATGAAATTAGGATAAGTATGGAAATTGAAGAAGAGAAGATTGATATTGTAGAGAACATGCCAAACACAGAGACAGAAGACAAAGACAATGTTGGAGTCTTGCCAAGCATCGAGCATGATGTCGCTGTAATCATGCGAAGCATGGAACAAGAGGACAAGAATGATGTTGAAATCATGCCAACAGAAGACAAAGACGATGTTGAAATCATACCAAGAACAGATCATAATGTTGAAATCCTGCCAAGCATAGACCATGATGTTGCTGTAATCATGCAAAGCATGGAACAAGATGAGGACAAGAATGATGTTGAAATCATGCCAACAGAAAAGGAAGATAAAGAGGATGTTGAAATCATACCAAGTACGGAGCATGCTGTTGAAGTCCTGCCAAGTATAGACCATGATGTTGATGTAAACATGCAAAGCATGGAACAAGATGAGGACAAGAATGATGTTGAAATCATGCCAACAGAAAAGGAAGATAAAGAGGATGTTGAAATCATACCAAGTATGGAGCATGCTGTTGAAGTCCTGCCAAGTATAGACCATGATGTTCCTGTAATAATGCAAAGCATGGAACAAGATGAGGACAATACGGAACATGAAGTTGAAATACTGCCAAGTACGGAGCATAATGTTGAAATCCTGCCAAGCATAGACCACGATGTTGATGTAAACATGCAAAGCATCGAACAAGAGGACAAGCATGATGTTGAAATCGTGCCTAACATGGAGCACGATGTTGAAATTATGCCAAGGCCAACACAGGATGACAAAGATGATGTTATCGAAATCATGCCAAGTACAGAAAAGGAAGACAAAGATGTTGAAATTGTGCCAAGTACAGAAGATGAGCGTGACGTTGAAATCGTTCCAACAACAGACCAAAGGGTAGGAAATTCAATCGAAATGTTGCCAAGTAAGGACCCGGAGGATAAACATGAAATTATAGATCCTGATGATCCTGAAATTATTGATCTCGATGATGGAGACGTAGAGAATATGCCAAGTGTGGAGATTGAAGTGGATAAGCCGGTTGAGAAGAAAGGTGAGTTATTATACTTATTATACAGGGTGCCCAGTAATTAATGGATAACCTTCTAACCACCGACAGGGCACCTTAGGCTGGTCCAGAAAATGCACTTATAGGTCTAGTAAAAGTTTCGTGGTTTACGAGATAATCGCACTTTTCTAAATTTGAAGTATGGTGCTAGCTATTAAAAAAGACAAAAGTTCGATTATCTCGAATACCACGAAACTTTTACTAGACCTATAAGTGCATTTTCTGCACCAGCCTAAGGTGGCTGTTGGTGGTTAGATGGTTATCCATTAATTACTGGGCACCCTGTATATGTTTCTCTTAACCTCTCGTGTGCCGTCTGTTTGTGTGTTTGTTAATTCGCGATAAACTCAAAAACTACTGAACGGATTTTCATGCGGTATTCACCTATCGATAGAGTGATTCTTGAGGAAGGTTTATGTATAATTTGTTAACCCGTGCGAAGCCGCGGTTGCTAGTAAATACCTAAATAAAAATAAAAATCATTTATTTCAAGTTACAAGGCTCATAGTCAGTAGTAAAATTATTTTATTGCTAAATTTGCTACATCACAAGGTATATATATATAATATAATACATTAGTTTTGTCACCAAAACGCTTATTATTTTCATAGTCGACATCTAGCGTCAAGTAGCGGATTTACCAGTACCGCAACTTTCATAAGGAAACACCCTGAAACAGGAAGCTCATTCTCGCAAAGCCCTTGTACGTCTATTTTGGGTCCCCAAAGCAATTAGACTGATAAGTAAAACAACACCGTTATTTATTAATTCATTGTATTTTTTAACCACTTGGTGTCATAATCATCTTCCTCGCGTTGTCCCGGTTTGCCACGGCTCATGGGAGCCTGGGGTCCGCTTGGCAACTAATCCCAAGAATTGGCATAGGCACTCATTTTTACGAAAGCGACTGCCATCTGACCTCTCAACCCGGCGGTAAACTAGGCGTTATTGGGATTAGTCCGGTTTCCTCACGATGTTTTCCTTCACCGAAAAGCGACTGGTAAATATCGAATGATCCACCACCACCCACTTTTCTGTGTATCCTATGTATCTTAACCACTTGTCAATAAGGGTCCTGACCGAATTTTCAGTATTTTTTCTGCAATTTTTTTGAGATTTTTTTCTGCTCTATACAACAGTGCGACTCTTGAACTCACCATTTTAGTCACCACACACATATGGAAAGGTTAGTAGTATGTATAACTACCATGTTTTGTTTCAGAACAACCTAGCCCGCTGCAAAAGTTCGTGCCGCGTGACTGCTTCGTGAGGCTCGACCGCTGCGACATCTCGAGCTACATTATAACACACCACAAGCCCGCCAAAACCTCCAACACACCTCCAGAAACTAACCACAAAGACAACGACAAACACCAACATAATTTAGCCACAAACACATACGACTGCGACACATGCGGCAGATCGTACAGACAGAAGCGTCATCTCAAACGACATGTCAAAATGCATCTGCGGACACAATTTAAAAAGCCAAAAAAGCGAAAAGATTTTATCGAACCACTGTTCCCTTGTGTAGTATGCGACAAAAAGTTCACGCGACCATATTCATTAAAGATGCATGAAAGAATTCACACAGGGTTAAAACCATACTCATGTGAGTACTGTGATAAACAATTCGCCGTTTTAGGATGCTATGAAATACACAAACGCGTCCATACAGGTGTAAGACCGTACTCATGTAAGTTGTGTAAAAAAACCTTCACGCAGTACGGCCATTTGAGGACGCATCAACGTAGCCACACCGGAGAGAAGCCTTATTCCTGCGAAATATGCAAGAAGAGTTTTACGCGCTCCACCCAATTAAAAACACATATGCGGATACACACCGGTGAGAAGCCGTTCTCTTGTGAGACATGCCAGAGGCAGTTTAAGGATCAGAGCATTTTAAAAATGCATATAAGAATACATACTGGGGAAAAGCCATACTCTTGTGAAGTATGTAAAAAAAGTTTCTCGCAATCGAGCGCTTTAAAAGTGCATAAACGAATACACACCGGTGAGAGGCCTTACGGTTGTGAAACATGTCAAAAGCGGTTCGCAGATTTGAGTACTTTAAAGGCACATAAGCGTATACACACAGGGGAAAAACCGTACTCCTGTAAGATGTGCAATAAGGCGTTTACGCAATTGGCTAATTTAAGGATGCATGAGTGGCGAAACTCGTGTACAAAAAAAGATGAGGCTGTTAAGGCTTTCCCCTGATAGGCTGAACTGTGTTCTTGTTGTTGTTAGTGCAGTATTTTTTACTATTTTTATTGTCTGGACAAACTTATCCATTAACCTGACCAACTTGTAAAAATAGTTAATTGTTTTACAAGGGGCAAAGTTGTTGTTTAACCGCTCCGCTAATATTGATACCCGAGCAAGCGAAAAATTCCAAAATCTAAAAAAATAAATAAATTATATTTTTTTAGATTTTTATATAAGTAGTTGTTTTCAAATTATTTGTAAATGTGATTTATAAGTTATTAAGTAAAAAATATATTTATTTATATTTTTCATAATTATTCAAGTTTCTTTTATTTCACCTGAAAAATTCTTAAAAAAATAAATATATGTTTTTACTTAATAACTTATAAATCACATTTACAAATAATGTGAAAACAACTACTTATATAAAAATCTAAAAAAATATAATTTATTTATTTTTGGATTTCATACAACGTTGAAAATTTTCAAAGTGGTTGAGCACCCCCTTGTAGTTGTGATAAAGTTACAAAACTTGGTGTACATTATCTTTATAATAAGTGTGACCAAATAAGGGGGTGCCGCTTCTTCTAGCTAGAGTTTGAATTTTCCCATACAAACGTGAACCACCCTAAAGTACGTAAGAAGGACGGCCTGTATGCATTAGTAAGACACTTTTACCTTGTTGCTCCAAATGGATTTTTTTACAAAAAGTATATTTTATGCAATAGTATATTCTGCATTCAATAACAAAAAATTGAGATTGTCGCTATCTCACAAGTATTAAAAAAAAAAAAGTTTAAAAAAGTAAAAATATTTTTATAGCCGTTATAAACAAGTTACAACCTTGATTTTTTTTAATGAACTAATATTAGGTGCAATTAACATCCAAATTTCACAACAATCGAACCACTAGTTTACCTAAAAAAACGATTAAAAAAAAATGTTTTTTAGCCAAACCAAGGGGATTCTAGCATTGAAATTTGGTAAAACGATATCTTATATTAAGACAAATAAATGCACCTAAGAAAGGTATACACTTCAGCCAGGGGCAGTTTCACTATGGGATTGCGGCTAGACCCTTTGCATTTGATTACTTTGCCTCACATGCGAATTACTGATAGCAAAGTTCAACTTTGCTATCCGTTTTTGAAGTGCAAAGTAAGCCTTTCCGAGCTGGTGTGGTGAAAAAAAACTTGCTTTTGTTGTATTAGTTTATAATTTGTTTTATTCTTGTTACATATGAATATTGAACATTAAAAAAATGTACTATTGCAGCTTTGCATCTCACTATCAATGAATTGTATTAAACGACTTTTTTCACTGCCCATAAAATTGTATTAGAACATCATTAAAATACAGTAAATATTACAGACATTGTTTTATTAGTCACGAATCCTTATCTTTCGAACAAAGAGTATTTATAGACGCATTTTAAATTATGAGAAGTAAATATAACACAACATATTCTATCCGACTGATTAAATAGATATTCGAATTTAAACTGTTGTGAGACATACTAACATTAAATAATTTTACGATTTAGACTCGCTTGTTTTAAGTACGCGATACACGGCCGTCGTGAACGCTGCTCGTACCGTTAGTGCTTGAGAAAGGAGACCTAGGCTCTCCGAAACATGTCGCGCGAGTGACTTAAAACAAGCGAGTCTAAACCGTTAAATTATTTAAATAGATATTGTGTTTAAAAATAACTGCTGTTTTTCTAATAATTATTTGATGCTTTATTTCGTGCTTGGTGTGAAATAATTTATTTTAAATACAGTCAAATATTATATTGCTCCCCCGCTCACCCTATCAATCCTTGAGGAAGGTTTAGGTTTCACTCGTGAGTTATAGCTTTTTTTTCAGAATCCATAACTCCCGCGGGAACAATATAGGCCTTTGTCCTTCAGAACACCTGCCTGAAATAAGACCTTTTTCGAGCAAGTGTGATGAAAACTTAGTAACCATTCGCACGAGCGCTTGTTCAACGTGTGTTAAAAAAGCGCTTGAATCTGCCCACTGCACGCTAAATTCGATTTAAAGACCTAGGCTTAAAGTTGAAAATGCAACAACGCTTGATAAAAAGCGCTAACGCCATCGTGTGAATAAATCAAAGAACGAATAAATACACATGTTTCCATTTGTGTCATTCAACGCTTTTTTAAGCGTATTGAAAAAGCGCTCGTGAGAATGAGGCCGTAAAGTACTTAAACGCTTCACACACGTTCCTTAAAGCCATAATAGACTACCGCACCGCGACATTGGTGCACACCCATAAGTGAGAGCGAGAAAGAGATATTTCAAAATATACGCGGCGGTGGTGCGGTAGTCTGTTACGGCTTTTAATTCAGTGGCTGACGACAGGGACGCAGCTATACGATCATCATATGCTGCGTCTATTTCGTCACTCAACCATGACATATGCTCCGTGTGCAAGCTCTTTAAATTCGGCCAGTGGTATAATGTACTCGTACTCTGTGGTAGTTTATTTATGTCAAGTGTCAACTTGACAATCTGTTCATTCTGTTCTGTTGTTTTCTTTTAGTTCTTTGGTTAAAACAAGAGTATTTTTGCTTATTGTCTTGTTAACTTGTAGGTAAACAAATTCCACTCTTGAAGTGTCATTTTACTATTTCAACATCTGTATAGTTAATAAACTGCTGCTAATTGTTGGTAATGTTAATGTCAACGTATAGCTGTTGTCGAGAACATGTCTTTGGAGGCGGCGCGCGTAAAGCAGGAACCAGGGTGGGATGGCGCAGGCTCGTGCGGCGCGCGGGACTTAACAAATCTAGAGAATGAGCAGGGTAAGTCTGTTTACGATAAGTATGCCACCATAGATGGTAGCATCCTATAGAAGTGGTCTACGCGTGCCTCCGTGAGGGACAAAACATACGCAATGCGCCGCTATGATTGGTCAAATTTATTTGTTATGGTGGGCAACAAATGAATTCGACCAATCACGGTGGTTAATTTACGGTGGGGAATAAAACAAGATATGAGACTGTGACAAGGACAAACAATAATAGCGCTTTCGCTGCTACTCCTACTGAAAGATACATAAGACTATCCCGTTCTGTCAGTTATCCCCACCACTCATGCCCAATCCAGTTATACTAGATTCATGTATGCCACACTTGGCACTGACACTGTATGGACCATACAAAAATATAAGTAAAGAAAAAGAAAGAGTGGTAATTCCATACATCAGTTTTTTACCAAACCGCGAGTTATTTCGTAGGCGACGTCTAACGTCAAGAAGTGGACATTATCAGTACTGTTACTAGACACCATGTCACAAGTTTCGCTACTGACGAAAAATGTACTACTAAAACAATTTACAACTAATATTATAAGCAGAAGGAGTTGAAAGTAGAGTTCCGGTGCATTCGGTTATAATATTAGCTTAGCATTACAGTTCTTGTTTGCCGCAACATCTATTGTCAACTAGCAGAACTGATAATGTCCGCTACTTGACACTAGACTTCTTTACTTATTTCTCTATTGTTATGGAACTTTTTATATACGTATTATTCTTACTTAACAGTCAACATTAAGAAGGAAACAGAGTATGTCAATGATGCAGAATGTACAAAGCAGGCGCAAGTGGAGGAGCTCTGGCGCCACTTGTACGCCAACCATGTGGTTAAAGAGGAGGTTGTGCTGGGGCCGGAATGCATGCAGCGGCAGCACACTGACATAGCGGTTCACAGTGAGTCACTTTAGTACTGGACTGGCAAAGATGGTATATAGCTCCGTATAAGATAAGTAAATTCTAAGAAAATAAGCGGTACACTAAAAATGAATCTCGGAAAATCAAGAAAAATTTATGCTTAAATTGATGGCGCCATACCTTTGGTCTATAGATGTTGTGTTGATGGCGATACCGTTTGATATTTAACAATTATAACACACAGTGAATCAGTGAAAAATAATTTATCCATATTTATATATTTTTTGAAATTTTTAATCATTTTCATTTTTAGTTTTCATCCTGTATCGAAAGATGGCAGTAAATTTACTGTGACTACAAAATTTATTATGACCACAAGCCTACACTATATTCTCTTTGGTACTGGTAATAGGCTGGTAGTGATGGTATAATTTCCTTAAAATATAAAACTTTCAGGTAGCTCAGTTAGTTGAATGTTCTTAAATGATTGTTAATTGTCCCAATTTATTCAACGGCAGGATTCGATAGGATAATTATCAATGATACTTATCTTGATTAAATTATCATGATTTTTATGCCTGATAATTATCGATTTGATAATAACCTAAAATATAAAAAACACCCCAATATTTTTTTTTTACTATAAAAGAATTCAAAGAAAGTTATTATAGCACCATCCATACTTGAGATAATTATCCGATATTTATGAGATAATTGTAGGATAAATATCGCGATAATTATCAAAGACTATAATTATCTGGATAATTTCGAACCCGGTTCAACAATCCGTAATTTTTACGCAAAATTTGTACAAAAGCAGTAAATTGATGAATAAAACTGTTATTTCAGTTACAGTTAAACTCGAAGTTTTGTTTTCTGCCTCTCTATCGCTCTTGCACATTCGTTTAACACATTCATTGCCACCCAGCCAAACAAGACATCCGCGCCAGGCCACAATAAAATCGTCATATACCTAACGCTGTAGTACCACGATCCCGAGTATCGGGTCGTCCGGCCTGGGAACGAAAAGTTAAAATACCCGATAGTCTGGTTTTCGGCACTGAATGTGTAAATAATGTGTGTGTTACTGCAGGCACACGGTCGGGGTCGTCAGCGCCGGAGCGCCCCGCGCTGAGAGACTGCTTCGTACGCCTCGACCGTCTTCCACAAGAGGGTCTACTTCAGCGGACCACCGCATGCAAACCTCGAACATATACTGAAAGAAAGTCAGATATATATGACGTATGTTCTGATAATGACAAAAAACTTGTATGTGATGTTTGCAGTAAAGCGTTCACTCTAAAGAGTGATTTAATGAAACACCTCATGGTCCATATTCTAAGCCTGGATGAGGAAAGACAGCAGGGGACTCTTAACAAAGGTGGGTGTAATGTTTCTTTTTACTTCTCATGCTCGTAAAGTTGGTCTTTCAGTCGAGTGTGCATAAAGTAAAACCATCTATAATCCTTATTGAATTAGCAATCAAGTTTTAGCTTAGCAAAAAAAAAGTGTCATAAGATTTTCTTCCATTCCGTTACCATTTTTCATAGACTTTGTATGACGGTGACGGAATGGACCTATGCACAATTTGGGCCACTTTTTTCTTTTACTAGGATCAAAAGAGCTAAAAAAATCTAATCAGAAAAAAGTGTAGTGTATAACTACCATGACTCATTACCAATCACTACATAGTATAAAACAAAGTCGCTTCCCGCTGTCTGTCTGTCCCTATGTATGCTTAGATCTTTAAAACTACGCAACGGATTTTCATGCGGTTTTTTTAATAGATATAGTGATTCAAGAGGAAGGTTTATGTATAATTTGTTAACCCGTGCGAAGCCGGAGCGGGTCGCTAGTATGACTGCCTTATCTTTCTCATCAAATTGACGTCACAGTGGTCACTAAGTTTGGTTAGACGCACTTTAGCTTAGATTAACACAGACATCCTTCGACCACGCTCAGTGCTCAAGCGTATTATTTTATTATAGCCTTGTCAAAGTTAACACTTATTTTGTATTTTTAGATGAATCGAACTTCGCGAAATACAAGAGCAACGTCATCGTTATCAAAAACCTTGCATGTCCCGTCTCAACACACCGTGTGGCCCAGACTGAGACATCCCGAGCTAAACACAGAACTACACACACACAACAGAACATTACCATCGACACATTTCCACACACTTCTACGACAAACTCTTATGTTTGCAACACTTGTGGAAAAATATTTCTACAAAAACATTGTTTGATTGACCATTTCAAAGTGCATTTGCGTGGAAAGCAACTGTCATATTACAAACACAAACTGCCGCCCCAGAGGTCTAAGCCATCGAGGACTTTGAAGCTCAAAGGAACAAAACCAGAAACATGCGAAACGTGTAAAAAAGTGTTTAGCAAACCGAATAAATTGAAACGACATCAACTTATTCACACTGGTGAAAAACCATATTGTTGCGAAATATGTCAAAAAAGGTTTACGACTAAAAATAATTTAGATATACATAAGCGGACCCATACTCGAGAACAGCCTTATTCTTGCGATGTATGTCAAAAGAAATTTTCACAATCCAGCGCTTTAAGGACGCATAGACGAGTACACACTGGTGAAAAACCATACTTTTGCAAGTTATGTAACAAAGCTTTCACGCAATCGGGGCATTTAAAGGCACATGAAAGAATTCACACAGGGTTCAAACCGCACTCCTGTCCAATTTGTATGAAACAGTTTGCCGAAAACAGCAAGTTAGAGTTGCATAAACTAATACACACAGGAGCCAAACCGCGTTCATGCGAAATATGCGGGAAAAAATTCAGGCAAATAGCTCATTTAAATCGACATCAACTCTCACACACGGGCGAGAGACCATATTTCTGTGAAATATGCGAAAAGAGATTTGGCGACAGTAGTCAGTTGAGACAACATAAACTAATACACAAGGGAAATGAAATATGTAAGAAGCAGTTCAGTGGATCCGATAATTTAAAGAAACACATAAGAATTCACACAGGCGAAAAGCCTTATTCCTGTGAAATATGTAAAAAACGCTGTTCGGAAAAGGGTTCCTTAAAGATACACATGCGAACCCACACTGGAGAGAAACCTTTCTTTTGTGAAATATGTCCAGAGCGGTTTGCCTACACCAGTAGTTTACAGGCACATATGCGATATCATACGCAGGAAATGTTTTCTTGTGGAACCTGTTCGAAGCAATTTTCTACATCGAGGGATTTGAAAAGACATGAAAAAATACACACAGGAGAGAAACGATACTCATGTGATGTATGTACACGAATATTTCATGACAGACATTCTTTAGTGAGACATATCCGCGCCCATGAGCATTCCTTCGGGAAGAAAAAACGATCATAAAGTACAATTATTCTTTTCATAACATAACACTATATGAAAAAAATGCTCGTAATTTGAACATTTAACATCACATCGTATGAATTACAATAGTAAATACGTAGAAATCAAAAAATCTAAATTGACGACAAATGTGATGGTTTGCAATAGATGCCCATTACCAATACATATTATTATAACTGAGAATAAAGTTTTATTTTTCGCCTTTATTATTCTCACTAAACTGATGCAAGTACCTAATAATATTATTTCAGGATTTTTCTTTGATATTTTGTCATGTATATATAGACAGGTGGAAATCGGCCTGTTTCGAGAAGAGTCGTCGACATCTCTTCTAAATACCTAAAACTGGTATGGATGTGTTCCTCGTGATCTCTAGAATACGAAATGACCGGTTTTAGTTTATGGAGTGGGGGACGGGTCGAAAAAAAGGGGGGCAAAGATGGCGGCCGACCATTATTGATATTTGTTCACATCTTGAGTCCTATGGGACCGATCGGTTCGTGTGAGGTGTCGTTTGGAAGAGTATTAAACGTGCTATTATTGTTTCATAATAACCGTAGTCATAACTGTAGTCGTTTACAAAATATTTTAAAATATTTGATTTTATACCGTGCATGGATGGCATAAGTACTGATTAAATATGCGCCTAACTCAATAAATTACAACAATACCGCAATTATTTTATTACAAAATATACGAGACATTTCATTAGCTTACCAAAAACATAAGTTTTATTGGCGTATGATATTATATAACCAATTAATAACGAATTTTGTTCAGCATGGGTCACTACGCACCGTCACGTAAATGGCGGGCGACCGACGTAAACTTTTCATTATTTCTCGGGTTCTATTTTATTGATCAATTGCTGATAGGTACCATTTGAAAGGTTATTAAACGTACAATAAATGGTTTCTAATAGCCGTAGTCATAACTTTAGTAATTTACAAAATATTTTAAAATATTTGATTTTTTTACCGTGCATGGATGGCATAAGTACTGATAAAATATGCGTCTAACTCAATAAATTATAACTTTACTCCAATAATATTCTTACAAAATGTACGTGAAATTTCATTAGCTTTCCAAAAATATAAGTTTTATTGGTGTATGATATTATATAACCAAGTAATTACGAATTTTGTTCAACATGGGTCACTAAGCGCCGTCACGTAAATGGCAGGAGATCGGCGTCAACTTTTCATTATTTCTCGGGTTTTATTTTATTGATCAGTTCGTGATAGATACCATTTGAAAGAATATTAAACGTACTATAATTGGTTTTCAATAACTGTAGTCATAACTTTAGTCATTTTCAAAATAATTGAAAACATGATTTTTTACCGTGCATGCACATAAGTACTGCTAAAACATGGTTCTAACTTAATAAATTATAACTTTATCGCAATTAATGTATTTACAAAATATACGAGACATTTCATTATCTTTCCAAAAACATAAGATTTATTGGTGTAAGATATTATATAACCAAGTAATAATGAATTTTGTTCAGCATGGGTCACTGCGCACCGTCATATAAATCCCAACAAACAATTAGGCGACACTTAGCACCTATTTTCTTACCTAAAGACAGCCTGGCTCTAGAATAGCTACATCTATAGTCTTAGTTTACAGTTTACAGGCTCTGGTGAGATAAAAGTGTTTAAAAGGTTCATCTAAAGATTTAAGATCTACAGTAGCTGTTTTGGGCGCTATATTGCATGTTAAGCTGCTAGTATTATAGCTTATAGCTCAAAGTGAATTGAACAACCTTAACATCTATATGAGTAATAATCTGCAATTTGCACTTAAGGTTCTAAACGTGTGATAAAGCCTTCTACTTATAGCTTTTTATATCGCAATCGCTACTTAACTCTCTTGTATGACTTACAGTCGAACAGAGAAGTTATGAGTCGCTATTATAGATCTAAGATCATGTAGTTACAGACGAGCGTTATTTAAATACCGTAGTACATCTTATAACTGTCAATAGAGTCATACTTACAAGCTAAAACTACAATGCCAAACGCCAATGAATCAATAGGTAAGCAAAAACTATAAATTAGACCGTAAAATAAAATAGTAAATAAATATAATATAGATAGTTTACTCAATATTGACCTTATCTTACTATTACTATACTTAAAACCGGACTTCACGGATAGTTATTATGTGGACATACGCTGCTACTCAAATAGTAGTCACTTATTTTGCATCCTGGAACGTGCGGCGACAAATATCTCTTTAACGCCACAAGCCTCAGATCTCACTAAAAAGGTGATTTTAAATTATTAACTACGGAGTGGGTTTGAAAACGTTTTACGTGTAGACGCGTGAGTCAAATAACAACACAGATATTAAGTACTTCATATGCAGTGGTTTTGCAATCATGAAAGCTACGAACTTAACGATGTTATGAACCTAGAACTGGGCTTTTGTCAAAAGAGTCAAACTATACTTAAGTTTCCTGTGATAAAAAAACAAAACAAACAAACCATCATTTATATCGATATTTTATCATTTTGGATACCTACATTATAAAATGTACTGTCAAACAATAATAGAATGCTGCTGGTCTACCAGGCGCTCGCCGCGCCGTGTGTTTGCTTGCTTGGCGAAATTGGTCCTGGCATACCTACATATATGTTTATAGTTGTACGGTAACTAAACAATATTTTTGGAAAGTTAATAAATAGTTTGCTGATTTTACTCTAAAAATTTCACGCTATATTTACTACATTATCTCTTTCTCAAATTATTTCAGTCACTAAGCAAACCTCTAAGGTAAAAATTAAACATTTTCTTTAATATTTTTAAAATGGTTATTTTGGGCCTCAGATTTCAAACAATCGAGTATTCACAGAAAATTTAATATGCTTGCAAATGGTATCCACCATATGAAAAATAGAACCTGAAATATAATGCAAACTCAACGATGGCCGGGCTCCATTTACGTGACGGTGCACAGTACCCATGCTGAACAAAATTCATGATTACTTAGTTATATAACATTATAAAGCAATAAAACTTATATTTTTGGATAGCTCATAAAATTTCCCGTATATTTTGAAAATATTTATTGCGGTAATGTTATAATCTATTGAGTTAGAAGCATGTTTTACCAGTACTTATGTCCATGCACGGTAAAAATCATATATTTTCAATTATTTTGTAAATGACTACAGTTATGACTACGGTTATTAGAAACCAATTATTGTACATTTAACATTCTTTCTAATGGTATCCATCACCAATTGATCAGTAAAATAGAACCCGAGAAACAATGAACAGTTGAGGTCGGTCGCCCGCCATTTACGTGACGGTGCGTAGTGACCCATGCTGAACAAAATTCATCATTACATGGTTATATAATACCATACACCAATAAACCTTATGTTTTTAGAAAGCTAATGAAATTTCTCGTATATTTTGTAATAACATTAATTGCGGTAAAGTTATAATTTATTGAGTTAGACGCATGTTTTGTCAGTACTTATGCCATCCATGCACGGTAAAAAATCATATATTTTAAAATATTTTCTAAACGACTACAGTTATGACTACAGTTATTATGAAGCAATAATAGCACGTTTAATACTCTTTCAAACGACACCTGAAACGAACCGATCGGTCCCATAGGACTCAAGATGTGAACAAATATCAATGCTGGTCGGCCGCCCACATTCCCCCCCTTTTTATCGACACGTCCCCCTCTCCATAAACTAAAACCGGTCAATTCGTATTCTAGAGACCACGAGGAACACATCCATACCAGTTTTAGGTATTTAGAAGAGATGTCTACGAAAATCGTGAAGGAGACGACTTGTGTTTAATTTAACGCCAGACTAATATAAAATAGAGTGTATAATTTTTTTAATTAAGTTTGTTTTTAAGCATAATAAGATTAATGATTTTGTTTTAGTTAAAATTAATTAATGAATGTATAATTTTGAAAGTGCATATGAATACACTTTTTTGTTGGAAATGTTGAATTCACAAATTTATATGATGAAATAAATTTATAAATGTTGTTACTTATTTATTTAGATAGATAGATAGATTTATTTATTTCTTATTGGAAATTACATGGTATTTAACAATGTCACAATGTTTCCAAATAACATGAATTCACAAAAAGATCGTCAGATTGTAAACAATAATACATTAAAATAATTAAGAAATAAGTAAAAAATAAAAAACAATCAAATAATCATAATAAAAATTAAAAGTAAAAGTTAAATACAGTAAAATGAAATGTTAGATAATGTCAGAGCATAATAAACATACTAAATACAATGTCAAAAAATTTACCTATGTATGTCAAAATATAAACTACCTATGTCAAAAAATTATCTCTTGCAGAGTATAAAGCGGTCAAAATGTATATAATGCTAGGGCACCCTAGTTAATATAATGTCAGAATAAATAATAATATTGCAAAGTCAAATCAAAATTCCCAATTAACAGCTAAAAACAATAAGAGATAAAAAACAATAAACAATAAAACATAAAAAATAACAATGTCAGATTAAATTATAATAGAAAAATATTTACATTTTAATCGCGTTTCATGTCAGTGTATTCTTTAACGGAATACAGCGATTTTTTGAGTAACATTTCTTTGAGTCGGCGTCCAAAAATATTTATTTTACCGCAAATAAATTTCCCTGCCTCTAACCGGTCCAGCCGGCCTAGCCAAGGTGACAATCGCTATCGCTACGACAACGAACCGCTTTGTGTCTTTCTATCACTCTTCCATATTAGTGCGACAGTGACAGTTGAGTTTCGATCGCTACGGGATCATCCATTAATTACGTCACACCAATATCTAGGTGCTTTCATTATGCAAGGAGTTAAGTTTAGTTTGTATAGTTATGTGTAAGCTAGTTATAAGAAAAATTGCTACACCCCACCGGGGTCCATGTGCAACTTAACATAATTTGTAACATCTATGTAATACCATGGTTTGCAATAAAGATTTACTTTACTTTTACTTTAGGTTTTTTTACCCCTCCCCCCTCCTTGTCACATTTTGCAAACCCCTCCCCCCCCCTGGTGTGACGTCACATTTTAGGCAATTTTGTTTTCAACGAAATCGACAATATTAACTCGGCATTATTTTTTTAATAAAAAAATATTTTTGATATATAAATATTAGTAATTTTATAACACAACGAAAGTTACATCCAAAATCTCATTATTTAACTATACAGCGAATAAAAAAATATAAATTAATTTTCGGTTACTGATGAAGTTAAAGTGACATCACAATGTTTGTGACTCCCCCCTGCCCCATGTCACAACATGTCACATTTTCTTGACCCCCTCCCACCCCCTAAACGTGTGACGTAATTAATGGATGACACCTACGGAGCGTAAGCGATTTGCATGTTGGTTACGCGGCCTGGGGTTCCCAAACTGTGCGTTGCGGCGCCCTGTAGAGTGCTAACTCCATACATCAGTTTTCTTACGAAAACGCTAGTTATTTCGTAGTCGACATCTAACGTCAAGTAGTGGAACTATAAGTACTGCTACTTGACACCAGATGTCACAAGTGCCGCTACTGACGAAAAATGTACTACTAAAACAATTTACAACTAATATTATAAGCAGAAGGAGTTGAAAATAGACTTCCTTGAGCATTAGTTTTCAAATATAAATAAAAAGAATATAAATATTCGTCGCAACATCTATTGTCAACTAGCAGTACTGATAAATTCCGCTATTTGACGCTAGATGTCGACTACGAAATAACTCGCGTTTTGGTAAGAAAACCTATGTTATGGAGTTACCACTCTTTCCACCCACGCTATGTTTGCACCAAGTTAGCAATGGCATTGTACAGGCACAGTAACAAAAATCGACACAGACAACGTGACAAAAATATGTTCACATCACACTACCTTAATATTCATTAAGGAGTGTGATGAGCAATAGGATCGTGTTGATATATTTTATACGTTGTCGAACGGTCGTAAAATCTGTCAGATCATGATATCCCTAGGCATATTATAATACGGCAGATAAATAATCATAGGAGCAATATACTTTAAAGTGTCATTCAATAGAACTTGCTAACTATGTAAACAAAAGTTAGTAGTAAGTCATTCAGTGTCAATTTTAGTATCGCGGTTTGTTTACATAGTTAGCAAGTTCTATTTAATGACACTTTACGTAGTACTTGACATGAAAACTTCGAACGGACAGAGAAGGAAAAAAAAACACTTGCATTTTTAAACATTTTTATTTAAGTGATTATGACATTAATAGGAAAAAATAACGTGTATGTCGCTTGTTTCTATACTACATTGGACTTATAGTAAAAAATCAACCTCTAAATTAAAAAAATAATTAATGTATTCCAATACGTAATTCTTGAATATGCTTAATTCATAATTATGTTGCTCCTTTCGCTGTTTTTTGATTACATGCGATTTATAGATACCTACATATTTAATGACAGTATCGTGTAGGCGAGAAGAAATAAAATTTCCCCACAAAAAACTAAGTATTTAAGACACTTTTTCATTGTGTTTTCTTTCATGCATTTTTAATGAATCTGAATGTCTAAACTGCATGTCGCACTACGAGCAGTGCTTCTCACCTGTGTGATAGTTTATGTTTTTTCAAACCGTCTGATCGGATGAACTGTTTTTTACATATTTTACAGGAAAAAGGCTTCGTTTCTAAATGGATTAGTTGGTGTCTTTTAAGATGTTCCGATCGCAAAAACGTATATTTACATATTTCACAAGAGTATTGTTTATCTTCGGCGTGAAAACGCCCTTTATGGTGCTCTAAACCATGCATTTCTTTAAATTTTTTATCACACATTTCGCATGAGAACGGTTTTATGTGGACATTTCGCTTATGTGTACGTAAATTACTCGACTGCGCGAATTTCATATTGCAAATATCACAGGAATAAGGTTTCTCGCCGGTGTGCATTCGTTTATGAATCTCTAAATGACACGATCTCCTAAACCGCTTTTGGCATATGTCGCAGGAGAACAGCCTCACTTCCAAGTGAATTTTTTGGTGACTTTTTAAACCGCCAGATGTTTTAAATTTCTTATTGCATACTTCGCAGACATGGTACAGCTCAACTTCAGAGTGAACCGTTTTATGAACCCTTAAGTTACTTGAAGTCTTAAACTTTTTTTGACATATGTCGCAAGAGTATGCTTTTATTGTCGAATGAACATGCCTGTGCGCTTGTAAATGACCCATTTGCGTGAACTCTTTTTTACAAATTTCGCATGAATAAGGCTTCTCCCCTGTGTGTATGCGCATATGGTTGTTCAAAGTGTCTGCTCTTGCGAACTTATTTTGACATATATCGCATGAGTACAGCCTCTCTCCTGAGTGACTTTGTTTATGCATCTTTAAAGATCGCAAAAGTTTGAACGTCGTTTTACAAATATCGCATGAATAAGGTCTTTCAGCCTTATGAATTCGTTGATGTAATCTCAAAGTACCAGATTGTCTGAAGTCTTTTTGACAAACATCGCAAGAGTACGGCTTAGCTCCCTCATGGATAAGTAGATGTGATTTCAAATTACCAGCTCCCTTAAACATCTTATCGCATATTTCACAGGGAAAAAGCACTCCTGTATGTGTAAGACTATGGTTCCTTAAAGCAGTCGCTCCAGTGTAGCTCTTTTTACATATTTTGCACGAATATGGTTTCTCACCACTATGTACTAGTTTATGACATTTCAAACTACTCGGATATGTAAATGTCTGGTCACAAATTTCGCACGAATACGGTCTTTCGCCAGTGTGCGTTCGTTTATGGCTAATCAAACCAGACGATTGCATAAACCGCTTATTACAGATTTGGCATTTATATGGCTTTTCGCCGGTGTGACTTCGCATGTGTGTAACCAAGTGTACTTTTTGTGTAAATTTATTCCCACATATATCGCATATATATGGTCTCTCTTTTCCAACATGATTTTGATTCATTTTTGACGTCATTTCAGATGTATTTAGTGAGTGTAGTGTAATATGGCGTATCAAGTAATGTTTCTGCTGAAATGTTTCACCACAAATGTCACAAACATATGTACCTGCCTCATTGTGAACTGTGTTAGTATTATTTTTCCGCAAAGTTGCTCTAGCATCATTTGCTTGTGATTGGTCATGTGAAACAGGCCAAACGTTATTTTTTACCATTCCCTCAGCACTTCTAGGCATGTAGGAATGAATTATATGTTTCTTCAAATCAGATTTTAGCGCAAAACTTTCACCACAATTATCTTTACATTTAACGTGTATATCATCAGAGTCATCAGCAGAATCTCTGTCCGTGTGGTCTCCCTGGTTGTTGGCTGGTTGGAGTCGGATGCGCTCGAGTTGTACCCAGCAGTCCCGCAAGCGTAGCTGTGGTGCGCAGAGCGGCTCGAGCGTCCGTTTAGACAAATCCTCGTCGGAAGCCATTACCAAGTCTGTTGAAAGAACATGCGTGATATAGTTTTACCGTCAACCGACCTTAACCAAATCTTAACACAATAATTGCCGTCCAGCCAAACAATACATCCGCGCCAGGCCACAAAAATTTTGTCATATAAAACTGAAGTACCATGATCCCGACTATCGGGTCGTCCGGCCTGGGAACGAAATCATAAAATACCCAATAGTCGGGTTTTCGGCTCTAAATGTGTTAATTACCTTGAGAAAAACTATTATATATGGGGTGGGGTGGGGGTGGCGTTACATATGATAAAAAAACACAAGATTAAAGATCAACATAACATTATTTCGATTCGATTTGCGGTTTGATTCGCGATTTCAACGCGAGATCTGGACATGATTTTAGGGGGAGGGGGGGGGGGGGGGGTAAAAGCAAGAGAGCCCCTAAGAATTCTTATTATATAACTATCTATTAAGATCTAACTAAGGCCCACTTGCACCATTCACTAACCCGGGATTAACCAGTTAAATCTGGAGCTACCATGGTTAGTACAAATTGACACTGGGTTAAAGGTTTAACTGCTTAACCCCGTGTTAGTGGTATGTTGCAAGTCGGCCTTAGACTTTAGTCTCCGTAAGTTGAATATCAACTTACTTTTTTCGTTGATTTCACAGCACTCCACTTCCTGCTCCGTTCTCGTAGGCATATGTACCTTTAAATGTTTCACCAAATCCGACTTCAGCGTAAACCGCTCGCCACATATATTACAGAATTCTTTGTCGTCTCTGTGAGCGCTTGTGTTCTCAAACTGACCCCTTTTATTCGCGAATGGCTCGAATGAGATGCGTTTAAGCCTCACAAAACAGTCCCTTAGTGTAGTATTACAGATATCTTTCTTACAGTCATGTGTAACTTCTTCGATACATCTGGTGTCAGTTGCGCTGTTCTCACTGTTAGTATTTTGCTCGCAGCTAGGATTGGTTTCACTGTCTGTCTTTTGCTTGTTGCTCGGTTTGTGTGTAAAGTAGTCAGCATCCTTACTATCACTGCCAAATGCGCTATTCTCACTGTCAGTATTTTGCCCGTAGCTTTTCTTGTTACTGTTAGTCTTTTGGCTGTTGCTCGTGTGCGTGAAACAGTTATCTTTACTATCAGAGTCGCTGTCAGCTACACTGATCTCACTGTCGGTATTTTCGTCGTAGCTTTTGTTCTTACTGTTAGTCTTTTGGCTGTTGCTCGTGTGCGTGATACAGTTATCTTTACTATCAGGGTCACTGTCAGCTATGCTGATCTCACTGTCGGTATTTTGTCCGCAGCTTTTGTTCTCACTGTTAGTGTTTTGGCTGTTACTCGTGTGCGTGATACAGTTATCTTTACTATCAGAATCACTGTCTATTTGCTCGTAGCTTTGACTGTCTCGCTGAAGCCTAACGGAGCATTCCCTCAGTGTTGGCTGTTGCTGCGTGCGCCCCGGGTCTAGTACGCAACCGTCGGCATCGGTTACCGCCCAACCTGATAACAAGGGAAAAAATTTACATGACAAATCGTACAGGTAATAAATCCACCAAAAACATTTTCATGTAAAATGTTGCCAAGACGAAACCATAAGGCTCGCACTGTCAAAGTTATCAGATCTCTTGTAGAGCCAAGCTTCTAACTCTACAAGCCGTAACTTCACAAACTACACCTTAGGGCCACCCCACATCTAGCGTCTTTCGAGCGTCGGCGTCTACAACTCTATGGCCGCTGCTCGACGCAACGTCGACGCAACTGCGCAGCGACGTCATTTTCCATAGCGCTGACCAGACGCCGACGCTCGAAAGACGCTAGATGTGGGGTGGCCCTTAGTGTAGAAAATTGTGTGCTTGTAAAGCCGCGTCTCCATTACGCGCGGCGGCCGCGCGAGCATTGTTCGACCGCGGCAAACCTGTATTTTGGCTCGCGAGCCAATTTAGGCACCATCTTGAACTATAGCGCGGCCGCCGCGCGCGGCAGGCGATCCGACGATCGACCACATTATATCACAAAAATTAATTATTCGGAACGAAGTATAGCCAAATAGAAAAAAGATCTGTTGCGATAATCACTACATTTACTGTTCCATAGAAACTGTTTAGTGCCGTATAATTTAATTAAAGTACGACACTTTTCATTATCCATGTCTGCTGCCGCGCTCGCGAGCCAACTGAAATATGTACACATCCGTCCCAACTAGGCGCGAACATTGCCGCGCGTCAAAACACCGACAATGAATGGTTCGTTGCGCGGCGCGTTCGAGCGAGCCAATGATCGCGTTGGTTCGCGAGCCAGCCCGGTATCCATTGCGCGCGGCTGCCGCACGAGCCAATGTTCGATAGCTTGCCGCGCGATATGGAGACGGGGCTTAAGCTTGTATATAACAACTCACTGCAAACCACGAGGGCAATTAGTCAAAATATGTGGCTTGCTTGTAAGCTTGTATATAACAACTCACTGCAAATCGGTTGGTGCGTGCACTCCGGCCCCAGCACAAGCTCGTCCTTCACCTCGTGGTCGGCATACAGGCCGGCGCACGCCGCCGCGCTGTCGGAACAGGGCTCTTCTTTGATACATTCCACCTTCTCTTGTTGAAACTCTGTCTCCGACTTCACTTGCACTGCACAAAAAGAACCATTCAAATATCTACAGTAAATATAAAATTTATTATTTTATTTCTCCATTTTTGGATTTCACTTTTTTTTTTGGCTTTCACAGGCCTGTAATCCTGGTCTTTTGATAGGTTTGCGTGGGGATATACCTAGATCCAACACGTAGAGGCCCCTTGGAGAGATTTTATGTCATGCAGAACACCTGCTGGAACCCGTTCATAGGTGCAACAATAGACACCCGTGAACCGGTCTCAGTCTATGATATGATATGATATGATTTATTTATCTCACAATATACAATTTCACTTAAAATTACACATGGTAGATTGTCAGGGATTTATATTGTGATTGTCAATTTTTTTACATTACGAATAATTGAATAAGTACATATGAAGAATAACAGTCACAATCAAAATTTAGGTATTAATTTACAAATCGTATGTCAGCAGTTTCACAATAAATTAAAAACAAATATTTAAAAAATAAATTCACCAGGATGATTGAAGTTTGGGTGGACAATGAGACTGGGCTATTGCAAAGACGTCTGGACATCTGCCATAACAATGTTTTCACTTATTATTATTATTATAATGCAGACATATTCGCTGACAAGTGGCCGTCCCTACAAGGTAGTATCAGGATATTTTTAAACTCTACCAATGTTACTTAATATCAGAATTATTATTTTTTAAATCTCTATGTAACTTAGTAATGCATAATATGTATGTTTAATCCTAGAGATAGTTCGAAAAGTGGATAATGTGTGTAATACAAGTGTACTAATTTTATGATACTGACTACATAATATGTTTTAACAGTATAAGTGTCTTGGCTAATAGCTGTAAACTTATACTTAGTGTTTACCTGAATAAAGAATAAATAATTATTTGTCTGTCTTTCCAATTCGGGGCCATGGGGTCCTGCATCTTTTGGAGGCTTGCGTCGGGCCGAAGCCAACAGCGCAGAGGCTCTTTAAGACAAGTTAATCTAAATTCAACGGATACACGCCCACTGAGGATTCCGTACAAATTTAACTTATTTCTTATTTTAATTTTTTACAAATTCTTAGTCTTCAAATTTAAAATTTTCTTGTATTAAACAAACCTTGGTCCGTGAGTAAATCTTTCGTCTCTTTCCTGGCGCCGCTCTCGCACCCTGGTTCCTGCTTCACGCGCGTCTCCACAAACATCTTAAATCTTTGACTGCTAAGGACGTCAACAGACGTGCGCAGCTACAGCCCAATATCAACCACCGCGCATCCCGACAAGGTTCATGATGACGAGCTGCGGACGTGGCGTTCAAAGGGTAAACTCACTTCAAATCTCACAAACTATTTAAATTACTAGTGTTATTCGTTGTAATTAGAGTTAATAACTGAAAAGAGATAGATGAGATTTACTGTACATCATTTGAAGCAAATAGGGCTCGGTTTTTTAGAAAATGGACAGTAAAGTAAAAAAAACAGGCATGAAAAAACGCAACATAAACAACATAATATAACCTACAAAAACATCGTTGACAGTTACAGGTGGTTCTGAACTTAAGGTCAAAGTAGACAGGACAATTAAGTTGTCAACTTGAGCAGATATTATAGCCATAACAGACTACCGCACCCGCTTCGCGACCTAGTGATGTGTGAAGGCGGAGCGTTCTGCGTTTGTGTTGCTGCCAACCTGCTAGCAACAAGAAGCGCCAACCACAGGATATCGTACCGCCTTAAAGTGCAGTCCAGGCGAGACAATTTTTCGCCAATCTGATCGTCCGATCGAATCAGGCCGTACGGGCGCAAAACCCAATTTGATTCCCCGATCAAATCAGCAGGTGCGGACACAAAAATGCCAATTTTCGACGTTAGTATCTATAGAATGCAAATTGGTGATTAAATTGTGTACGCGTGGACGCTCGATGAGATTGGCGCCAATTATTTTCCTGATCAAATCGGTCGATTTACCCAGCTCGTATGGATACGGCAAGTGTGAAAACGTGGCAAATCATTGTAATCAGAGGGGCTACCGCAAAAACCGTTTTTCGCAAATTGCGGGGATTCTCTTTTACTCCAATGAAGGCGTAATTAGAGTGACAGAGAAAAATGCCCGCAATTTGCGAACTTCGATTTTTGCGGTTATAGCCCAGGACTTGTATCCATGGTCATGATATAAATGAAAATAAAAAGCGGCCAAGTGCGAGTCGGACTCGCCCATGAAGGGTTCCGTATTTAGGCGATTTATGACGTATTAAAAAAAACTACTTACTAGATCTCGTTCAAACCAATTTTCGGTGGAAGTTTACATGGTAATGTACATCATATATTTTTTTTAGTTTTATCATTCTCTTATTTTAGAAGTTACAGGGGGGGGGACACACATTTTACCACTTTGGAAGTGTCTCTCGCGCAAACTATTCAGTTTAGAAAAAAATGACATTAGAAACCTCAATATCATTTTTGGAGACCTATCCATAGATACCCCACACGTATGGGTTTGATGAAAAAAAATTTTTTGAGTTTCAGTTCGAAGTATGGGGAACCCCAAAAATTTATTGTTTTTTTTCTATTTTTGTCTGAAAATCTTAATGCGGTTCACAGAATACATCTACTTACCAAGTTTCAACAGTATAGTTCTTATAGTTTCGGAGAAAAGTGGCTGTGACATACGGACGGACAGACAGACGGACAGACAGACAGACAGACATGACGAATCTATAAGGGTTCCGTTTTTTGCCAATTGGCTACGGAACCCTAAAAAAAGCATCTGTCACTTGCATGGTCACTTATGTCAGTTATCCTCTATGGTTATCCTCTTGTCAGAACCAAAGAGTATAATAACTATATATACCATTCTAACAAAAAAAAAAAAAAAAAAAACTATATATATGTCAGAACTGTCAAATGCCTTTGCGTTCGTGCGTTGTACACAGAAGTCACAGAAGCATATACGTAATGATGCTAATCAGGGGCCTGACAGCTTTAGTTCCATCACTGTAGTATTAGCGCTGGTATCGCACCCTGTTTTACGTAAGCTGTGGTCTTTAGCTGTCAACAGTGTCAATTGAAAAAAATTGAATTTGACAATTCTCACTTTCAGTTGTTTTGTAAACTTCGAGTTGAGCGCCGCTAATCTTGTGTCCTCCTGCCGTCTTGGTTCAGTTGAGTACCCTGAGAAGCCACCCTCCTCTGGTTTGCAATACAATTGTCCTCCTCCCGTCTTGGTTGAGTTGAGTTCCTTGCGTCTGCCTAATATGGCACCGTTAAAGTGTTGTGTTCTCGGTTGTGAATCAACAAGTGCCACACATAGACTATTTTGCATGCCCATGAACGACCATTTGCGAAATTTGTGGATGTCGTTTCTGGTTCCAGTTAATCCACATTTACTTGGACTGTCAAAGGGTCAGCTAATGACTAAACGTGTTTGTCAGAAACATTTCGACGAAACTCAGTTTAGCCAAGGGTCCAGAATTCGTTATTCTTACCCCTGCCTTTTCACAGAAAAGGAATTTTTTCACGGCGTCCCTCTGTCTCCTGAATCTGAAGGTAAGTTTGTATTCAAATTATTAGTACGTAACACTATTTATGTCATGGTATTTTTGCTAAATATATTATTATGTTTGTTATTATCTAGCTAGCAATATCAGCGTGGTATTTTAATTTACGCTTAAAATAATAAATAATCTCTAAATATTACACACGTGGTATTTTTGACGCACAACGAATAAGATTGATTAAATATTTCATTATCTTATTTTTGTGTATTTTCAGAATACAATGTTCTCAATGAACATAACTACTGCACAAATCAAGAACGAGATGATACTGCAGTGCAAGTACCATCTATACTCATGGGCATGTCAGGTACTTATGTGGGCATTTATTTAGCTTGCTAATTTGTCTGTATTTTGGCTAGCTTAAGAACTATAATCTAATGTCCTGTTACACACTGGGAGGAGACTGTGCTCAGCAGACATATTTAGTTTTCAATGATATTGGGCTCCCATAGACGGACCGCATGAAGCAGTGGGACAGCTACGAGCGGCCCGTGTATGGTGGGTTTTAATGACCCCTGTATAGTTGTAGCAGTAGGGGACAACACAACTAGGGAATGCTTATGGTACTGAGTTTGTATGGCGAGTACTGAGAATTACCGGTTCTGGTACTGTATTTGTATAGAAAGCCAGTACCAGGAGCACTCCAACCCAACAGAAAAACATCATATCAAAATGTTGCTTGATGGTACCATCATATTGCATTGTCACCCAAATTACATGTAGATATGAAGTTTCAACTCAATTGTTTAATAGTATAATAGGAAGTGGGTCTAATTTAGCTTGCAAGATTTGGCCCAAACATACATTCATACACATCCATTGCAAGTTGGATGAACACACTCTGATATTGACTCTTGTACGTATCAGACACTAGCTTCTACCCGTGACTTCGTCTATGATAATGCTGATTATGTCCTTTTTCTCTATATCAAATTTTGCCCAAATCGCTTCAGCGGTTTAAGTGTGAAGAGGTAACAGAGAGACATACTTTTGCATTTATAATATTAGTAGGGAAGTATGGATAATTCGCTGATACCAAGCTTGGTGGGCACGCATACATCTGACTTATAGGTAGACTGATGTATGCATGCAGCCCACACAGCTTGACCCATCATCCGAACACACCAAAACATTATCTATTTATGCATCAAAAACTACTAGATGGCCTATATTATCATCATATATTTTGCAGGTGATGTTCATTTACATGAACATCTTTATGCACTTCCTTCTACGAGTCAAGAGACTGCCGCACCAAAACCTAATGAAGGTGAGAATTCATTTTCTTTTGCACATAAACTTTTGTCTACAGAAAGAGAGTTTAGTCATAACATTAACTGAAACTCATATGGCTATGATCAGTGTGGTCTTTCAATCAGTTTATATAATATGTTTCATATTAATAGTCCGCCACATTGATTTTGATGATGACAACTTTAAGATTTATTGTAATGTTTTTTATGTGGGCTGTAGCCAGGACTTTTTTAGTTTAATTTGTTGTTTATATTTGTGTGATGTGTATTATGCAATGTAGCTGGCACTGGTGACAAAACTGATACAATACACAATACACTTATCTACACCTAATTCATTAATCATATAACATGGGCGTACCCAGAATTTGTTAAGGGGTGTTAAGGGGCGGGGCAGAAGTAAATAAACTTATTAATCAAGATTCAATGAACCAAGGTCCAATTTTTAAAAATTCTTAACTTCGGGTCAGACAGCAGGGTGGGGCAACTGCCCCACCTCACGGGCGTACCCAGGGGGAGGGTTTTGGGGGTTCAAACCCCCCCCCCCGAAAAGTTCAGAATATTAACATTCATAGAATTAAAATAAGAACAGGCGTGCGGCATATTTCATTGATTACTAACTATTACCTAGTATACGGTGGTTTGGATTTTGTATTTCTCCGCCATCGTCGATTATCGGATCGAAATTGATGCGAATGAAGTAGTGGATATATTTAAAAAGAAAAACAGAAGATTAATTTTGTAATAATCTGTCTGTCTGTTTGTCTGTCCGTCTGTCCGTCCGTATGTCACAGCCACTTTTTCCGAAACTATAAGAACTATACTGTTAAAACTTGGTAAGTAGATGTATTCTGTGAACCGCATTAAGATTTTCACACAAAAATAGAAAAAAAGTGGCCAAGTGCGAGCCGGACTCGCCCATAAAGGGTTCCGTATTTAGGGATTTATGACATATTAAAAAAAACTACTTACTAGATCTCGTTCAAACCAATTTTCGGTGGAAGTTTGCATGGTAATGTACATCATATATATTTTTTTTGTTTTATCATTCTCTTATTGACCGAAGCGTAGCGAAGGTCTACGTTTTGACTCGGGCATTTAGCTTTTGTATGTCCGGATGTTCTCCTCTACAGGTCGCAATTCTTAACCGATTTTCGTGAAATTTTGTGACCGAATTCTATGACTAAATAATTTTTTTTTGTCGATCCGGTTTTTGGAAATTTTTCAAAATGGCGGAGTCGTGATAGCTCCCGCCTAAACAATACGTCATAAATCCCCTAAATACGGAACCCTTAATGGGCGAGTCCGGCTCGCACTTTGCCGCTTTTATTTTCTTGAACCCCCCCCCCCGATACTAAAACCTGGCTACGCCCGTGCCCCACCTTGCCGCACCGTGCGTACGCCCATGTCATATAATATGATGTTGTGATTCCAGTTACATGTAAGATACTCCGTGCAATTTTGAATTATATGCAAATAACTAAAAAAATATATAATAATATATTATATGTCATCTACAAAAAATTACGATTCTCGCGGCTTTGTATTAAGGTTGTCGGTCTTATTTATTTATTAGACTGTACATAGTACATTATTTAGTTATATTATGGACAGCATCATAAATATTATTAATATTATGTTCAACTTCTTTTGCAGCTGATGTCTCGTTACAAGAGGTTCAACACTCAGTTTCTCCAGTAATAATACAGTCAACAACAGTACCTGCTAAGCTTGAAATTGAAGGTTAGTACCTATATCTGCCGTTTAAGTTTTGGGTCGAAATAAGTATTCTGTCAAAAATTTAATTATTGATAGATTTTATTTGTGCTTTTACAGCTGAATTTACTTTTTTAGGGTTTCGTACCTCAAAAGGAAAATCGGAACCCTTATAGGATCACTCGTGCGTCTGTCTGTATGTGTGTCAAGCATTTAGTACTTATTTATCGAGACAATTCCAACAAAATCAAACATGATTAGATTGCGTTGTTTTATTACAGTGTTCCTATGACCACCTCCTGCCTCCATCATCAGATCATCTTGATGATACCATAATGTTGCATTGTCAAATTGTCATCCAATTTACTAGTGATAGTGTAACTGTGATAATAATATAATAATTGCTTACACTCTGATTCATTGAAGATTTGGATATAAGTACTTAACTTATTTTTCAGCGGATGTTTCTTTACAAGAACGTCAACACCCAGTTTCTCCTTCAACAGTGCAGTCAACAACAGTCACTGCAGTACATAGCGTTGAAGGTCAGTATTTAAAGTTTTGGCTTTGAAAAAGAAAACTGAGTATTTACCTCATTATTCTATTTACCTAACTGGACCTGGCGCCCACAGCATTTTCAAAGAGCTGGCGATGCGCCTCGTGTCAAGCATTTAGTACTTATTTATCGAGACAATTCCAACAAAATCAAACATGATTAGATTGCGTTGTTTTATTACAGTGTTCCTATGACCACCTCCTGCCTCCATCATCAGATCATCTTGATGATACCATAATGTTGCATTGTCAAATTGTCATCCAATTTACTAGTGATAGTCTGATAGTGTAACTGTGATAATAATATAATAATTGCTTACACTCTGATTCATTGAAGATTTGGATATAAGTACTTAACTTATTTTTCAGCGGATGTTTCTTTACAAGAACGTCAACACCCAGTTTCTCCTTCAACAGTGCAGTCAACAACAGTCACTGCAGTACATAGCGTTGAAGGTCAGTATTTAAAGTTTTGGCTTTGAAAAAGAAAACTGAATACTTACCTCATTATTCTATTTACCTAACTGGACCTGGCGCCCACAGCATTTTCAAAGAGCTGGCGATGCGCCTCGTGGAGGCGACGGCTGACAGAAGGGCTGGCTCTTACCTCGCGCAAAGCATTGGCATTGCCGTCCAGCGCGGCAGTGCCGCCTGCCTTCTTGGCACCTTGCCACAAAGCACCGAGTTGGGGCCAGTTTTTAGGGTTCCGTACCCAAATTACACATTAAAATAAAAGTTGCGACTCTCCCCCCCCCCCCTCTGCCGCCTCATGTATCCCATGAACTCCGCATAACATGTAGATCCATGAAGCGACCGAGGACGGGCGAGTCCAGCCTGTCCGCGATCATCTGCAGGATACTGTTGATGCTCCCTCGCACGCGTCGTATAACGGACGCCGACGTTTTCCGTATTATTGCACAGAAATCGTCGACGGCCGCGTCGGCAAACATACCCGACGCGCTGCAATAGCGAGGGAGCCGCAACAGGGCCCTGAATGCGTTATTGTATTGCACTCTTAGTGCATTGTACGCCCGCTGCGTAAAACTGACCCATAGACCACTCGTGTAGAAACTTTGGCAGTACGCTCTAAAAAGAGATAGTTTTACAGGCTCACTACAACGAATGAATCTATGAGCCAGCATATTGCCGCGAACGGACAATGCCCTTCGCTCACGTTCTATATCTTTATCATCTTTAAGGTCTTCGGCTAGCACATGGCCCAGATATTTAAATTCTGTCACTCGTTTCAAAGGCGTACTGTTTAAAAGAAGTGGCGGAATGTATAGTGGCAACTTGTTCCTACCTTTGAAAATCATGAACTCACTTTTCTTCACATTATACCTTAAGCCATGCGCATCCGCATACCTTTCACATATTTTTATCAGCTTTTGACGGGCTGAGTAGCACCATATCATCCGCATAACTTATATTATTTACGCTGATATTATCCAGGCGGCAACCGATATGCATGCTACTCAGCTCGCCAATCAGCTGATCAACATATAGGTTAAATAACCTTGGCGATGTTAACCCTCCCTGCCTTACACCACAGCTGAGTGAGTACTCGTCAGAATACACATTTGCCCACCTCACTTTGTTCTTTTGATTACCATACCAATATGAAAAAAGACTGACAACCTCGGGTGCCACGCCTGTCTTCCTTAACTTGTTCCAAAGTAGATCGTAGGACACAAGATCAAAAGCTTTGGACAAGTCCAGGAAGCATGCGTATATAGGCGATTTTCTATTGATATTGTAATCAACAGTGTGCTTCAGCGTTAGGATTGCGTATTCAGTACCTAAACCTTCTTGGAAACCAAACTGTTCATTACACAGTTTTAACAGCTAAAACAGAATCAAATAAATTAAGTGGGGCTCCCATACAACAAACGTTATTTTTTTGCGTTAGGTGCTCGAATCCGACTCGCACTTGGCTGGTTTTTTATTTAGAATTTTAGTTGTAGTGTTACGTAGTTTTTAATTTTCGAGTTAGAGTATGTTTTAAAGTCTTGGTTAAACCAAAAATAGTTATTTACGATACAAGTGGGGAAAAGAGGAAATTCGAAACGAGTGGCGATAAAATAAAACATGACCGAAGAGAGTTGCGAACCACCACTCGTTGCGAATTTCCTACTTTCCGCACTTGTATGAGTTATTTACGATATGTACCAACATATGTACTGTAAATAACTATTAGAGTTTAGACATATTTTATTATTTATTTAAACTTTATTGTATGTAGAAAAATGTACTTACTTAATGCCTTAACTTAAGGCATTCTCTACCAATCAACCATAAGGGAAAAACAGAAATGAGTTACTAATGTGTTGCAGAAAGTTTTTTGACATATATTTGTATTGCATAATGTTACTTGGCAGAAATGTCGTTTGGCAGAATTACCTTTCGCATAGTATCATTTAGCATACAATCGCTTCGCAGAGTTTTATAATCCAGAACCATACTTTGGCATACTGTTGATGATCATAATAGTATTTTAAACGAATATTGATTGCGCAGATAAATGTATTGCATACATATTGCATACTATTTTGGTGGCATAAAGCTATCATTAAAGGTGATGTTATAAATGGTTTTAATTGACTTACCAATGTGCTGCAGTTCCTAGTATGCTCTAACATAATCTGTTTTTAGGGTTCCGTAGCCAAATGGCAAAAAACGGAACCCTTATAGATTCGTCATGTCTGTCTGTCTGTCTGTCTGTCCGTCTGTCTGTCTGTCCGTCTGTCTGTCCGTCCGTATGTCACAGCCACTTTTCTCCGAAACTATAAGAACTATACTGTTGAAACTTGGTAAGTAGATGTATTCTGTGAACCGCATTAAGATTTTCACACAAAAATAGAAAAAAAAACAATAAATTTTTGGGGTTCCCCATACTCAAAATTTTTTTTTTCATCAAACCCATACGTGTGGGGTATCTATGGATAGGTCTTCAAAAATGATATCGAGGTTTCTAATATCATTTTTTTCTAAACTGAATAGTTTGCGCGAGAGACACTTCCAAAGTGGTAAAATGTGTGTCCCCCCCCCTGTAACTTCTAAAATAAGAGAATGATAATACTAAAAAAAATATATGATGTACATTACCATGTAAACTTCTACCGAAAATTGGTTTGAACGAGATCTAGTAAGTAGTTTTTTTTTATACGTCATAAATCGCCTAAATACGGAACCCTTCATGGGCGAGTCCGACTCGCACTTGGCCGCTTTTTATGGCAGTTGATCTTACTTTTCTGGTAGCCGTTCGTTTTTGTAGGAGGTCGCAGCTCTAACCTAACCTATTTATCTGACAGCCATTAGTTTTTGTAGGAGGTCGCCATTCTAACATAACCTAACCTTCTTTTCTGGCACACGTCCAATTTTGTTGGGGTCGCAGTTCTTACTTAACTTAACCCACTTTTCTGCTAGCAGAAAAAATCATTATGCCATAAGAGTATGCTGCAGGATGGTTATGGTACATAAAATTATGCTAAATCAAAGTCGGCAACAGTAATCTTCTGCTTAATGATATGCTGCAAAATGTATTGTATGCGTAGTAAATAGTAATGCCAAGTAATAGTTATGTAAAATTATCATTCGACTAAAAGTGTTTCTGCGATACATGTTATGCGAAATGTATTTCTGACAAACAATATTATGCCAGATGAGGGGAACCCGTATTAGGGGCTATTCCTGCAATGTTCTGCCACCAGAGTGCAGCACTAGCACCTATCGTAAACCATTTTGACAAGTTTTCACAGACAATAAAAATTGTGACATTGATACATCAAGGCGGTTTGTTTACAAAGGGCCTACCGGGAAACGCGAAAATCTAAATTTAGTTATCTGCCTCTGTATCACCTTCAGATTGTGATGGATTGTGGTAATAGCGCCCCCTACGCAGAGTTTCGCGTAATGTTCCCTATTAAAAAGTAAACTAGATCATGCATGGTCGGCTGTTATCGTGCAAGGTCTGTCTATGCGTTTTTCGAAACCTAGCACGAAATAATAGTTTCATTTGATATTCATTTTTTTGCTTTACGTTTTATTTAATGTAAGGCTCCGTTAACGATTTTAGAGCCAAAATGTAAAATTGATAGATTTAGTCGTTGAAATTGTACTCCTTTTGTTACGTAATATCTAAATAACAAGTATTGGTTTCTATTAACACGTCTTCTCATCTTGCCTTTTAATAATAAGGTCCCGAGCGTGCGTCACCGGCAATAGGTGACGAGAAGGGGCAGTTTTTAAAAATTCATCATAAAATTATAGTTAAAAATTATAAAAAATGATGTATAAGAACAGTTTCAGGAAATGTTGTAGATTGTTTAAGTATCAATATTACGTTGAAATTAAGTCGATTTTCACGAAAAATGTTCACTTGTTTTGAAGTAATTTCTGGTGAAAATTGATTTCGTATAACTTTCATTTACTCTCGTTCAGTATCATATAACAAAAATGTAGTCTATGCAAATTGGAGTATAGGATATGTGTAATACAAAATCACCATATTTAGTAGTCCAAACTTTACGAAATTTACAAATAAGATCGACTAAATCAGTACTTCACGCGCGTTTACCTAAACGTCCATCAGAAAAAAAATCATTACTAATTTAGTGAGTCAGTTTTCAAAAAAATGATCTGTACAAATGCAAGATAAGAAGACGTGCTAATAGATACCAGTACTTGTTATTTCTATTACGTAACAAAAGGTGTACAATTTCATGGACTAAATCTATCAATTTTACATTTTTGCGACTAAAATCGATACCGGCCTCTTAAACGTGAAACTACTTTTGCAGCTGACGTCTCTTTACAAGAACGCCACCCATTTTCTGCGTCGACGGTGCAGACAGTGCAGTCAACAACAGTCAGTGCTAAACATAGCATTGAAGGTTAGTATTGTCATTGTGCTTATTTTTTTGTTAAATATAGTTTGAGCCAAAATAACAAAACACGTGTCCATTATTTTTTCATGTTCAAGATATATTCAAACCTTTAATTAACTAGCAATTTGCTTGAACAAAACTCTCTACAGAAGTTAGAGCGTTTTGTCACTTTTCACTACTTTGGAGGCCAATTTCTCCCAGTGGGGTGAGTATGGACAGCTAAAAAAAATACGTGTCTGTTATTTTAGACTCTATAACATATATAAAAATAAATCAAATCGGAGCCGGACAGTTGGGTACCCTTCCGTTAAACAAATACTCTGTTGAGGTACAGAATAAGTAATAGTATTAACATACAGAACGGACACGCACCGCCCCGCCTCGACTCAGATTACCTCGCCCCGCGACAGCAGATTGCCGAGCTTTTGCCGAGTGTCAGCCCTAAGTAACTTACTCACACAATGACGCGTGTACAGACGTGCCGTTCACATATTTAAACGCAAATGATTTTTGATGTATGGCGTGTCCGCTCTGTGGTTAAGGCCTCTTTTATTGTTTACTTTTTTCTTAATGATGGATTAGCAACAAATTATTTATTTTACAATATTTATTCAATTCGACTTTTCCCATTTTTTTTATTTGGGCCATCTACCGTATAATCTACATAATTCTATTGTTTCCGAGACCCAAAGGTTGTCTGGAAGAGATCGCTCTTAAGCTATAAGACCGCCGTCGTTACCTCTATTGTCTTTGTTTATATTACTGTACATTTATTGTAAACTACGAGTTTGGTGAGGTGTGCAATAAAGAGTATCGTATCGTATGGTATGTTTCTCGTCGAGAACTTTGTAGGTACCGGTATTTACTACATTTTTTATCTTTTTCAGGACTCTCTCGCTCCAGAAAGCCATTGATGGACATCACCCACCGGTACAATGTCGCCGGTACAAGTAAATTCTCCGAGGAACATATTTCAGCAGGTGTGTTTTCAAACTATATTTTCACTGAAGTCAAATTAGGGAAGCTGAGCAGTGCGTGAATTCGTAGCGCGGCTTGGGTGTGTAGTGTGTAGTGTGCATCAGCCCTCGGGCTGCTCACACGAGCGAGGGGGCGCGGGCGCGGGGAGGCGACACATTCTTCCCTTGTTTGGTTGTACATGTACATAAATCTCTCCGCTGCACGCTGAGCTGTATCCATTAGTGATGTGCTGAGCGAGGATAGGTAAATGAAGTGTTCCTATTGGTACATGATGATCACGACTCTGTTGGAAGCGCAGCCTGAGAAGTTGGCGATGCTATTTGACCGAAGCGTAGCGAAGGTCTAGAATAGAATAGAATACTTTATTGCATATCACATTACAAACATGGATGGAATCGAACATAAAGGTATACATGTGACACCCTGCAAGGGCACGGCAATATAAGAGGGCTACAAGTAGGTGATTTAATTACAATTTGTACACATTTCATTAAATTTATATTATACATACATTCACACATGATCATTTGATAGCAGTATTACATTATTTCCTTACATAAACAAAGCACGGTAATATTTTCATTTACTGGCTGGATCAAAAAATTCTTTAATATTATAAAAACATCCACTAATTAAAAACAGTTTCAGCTGTTTTGTAAATTGACTTAGATTTTCCAGATCCTTGATAGAGTTTGGAAGGTGATTATAGATTTTTATAGTCATATAATGGGGGCTACATGTGACAAGTTTTAATTTCGAAAAAGGCAGTTTTAGTTGATTAACATTACGATTATTTCTTTTGATTTGGGTTGTATCTTTGAGTGAATATAAGTTTAAGTGTTTCCTAACAAATTTACAAGATTCGAATATGTACATAGATGCAACGGTCAGTATTTCATGTTTGATAAAGTAGGGTTTACACGACTCCATTTGATCTATGTTTACTAGAATTCTGATGCATTTTTTTTGCAGAATAAATATTTTATCAATATCGCAGCTATTTCCCCAAAGGACCAGGCCATATGATATTTGCGAATAAGCACAGCTTAAAACTGAATAAATGTATGGCAAAAATATTTATTAAAATATAGGTAAAGTACATGTAATTTAAACAACAGTCTACGTTTTGACTCGGGCATTTTGCTTTTGTATGTCCGGATGTTCTCCTCTACAGGTCGCAATTCTTAACCGATTTTCGTGAAATTTTGTGACCGAAATCTATGACTGAATAAAATTTTTTGTCGATCCGGTTTTTGGAAATTTTTCAAAATGGCAGAGTCGTGATAGCTCCCGCCTAAACAAATAGTCGTATCGGTATCATAAGAGTTTTTTCTTTTTGAGATATGTTTATAGATTAAATGGCCAAAAATTCAGAAAATTTATATCGCTGGTTTTGGCGGTATTTAGATATTTAGTTTTTACTTGAGAATGAGTAGCTAAATTTCATCAGCGTTAGTAAGAACTATAATGGCGTATTTTGCAAACGTTCGCTTTTTTTGTTTGCATCGGGAGGTCCCTGGTTCCATCCCCAGTAATTGTATACTGCTACATAACTTTTTGTATTTTTTTTATACTTAAATTTCGTATAGTTGTTTTTTACTTTATTTTTTTATTTTGAAAAAGTTAAAAATTTCGTCTTTTTTATTTATCAAGCGCGGGTTAAGCATATTCGTTTCATTTTTGTTTGTAGCTTTATGTAGTTTTTAATTTTTTGTTTAAATTACATGTACTATACCTATATTTTAATAAATATTTTTGCCATACATTTATTCAGTTTTAAGCTGTGCTCGCAAGGTCTACAGCTCATAGAGCCACTAGTATTAAATACTTTACACGGATGTGCATTTGCCTATACGATTTACCGAACACTACCGTGCGCCAGTTAGAGTTAGCGACGAGGATATCGAAATATTAATAGGTAACGAACAAAAAATCATTAAATATTCTGCCTTTTTCAGAACAACATGTCACTGACAAATTGTCAGACCCTGTCACCGGCAAAGAGTCCACGAATGCCCCGTTGGCCCACACGTCAAAGCGACTTACCACGAAAGGTGTGTTTCGATCCATTTCCATATATATTATGTAATTTTCTTACAATAGGCTGTTTGTTTTCTTTGGGAATGAATATCGTGAAAAACCTATTGCATTAAGAGGAAAGGGGACGGTTGTTTCTAAATACAAACATAGTCCCCATTTTCCTCTCTGGATATTGACAGTGTACATTTTTTTTTACACTGTTTCACTGTGTTACTTTTGTTTAATTTTTTTTGGACGAATGGTGTGGCCTAGTGGGTAGTGACCCTGCCTGTGAAGCCGATGGTCATGGGTTCGAATCCCGGTAAGGGCAATAGAAAAAATATGGACATCAATCTTACACAAATCGATTTAGAGTATGCTCAATAAGGATTGTAGTGTGTTGTGGGTACCTACTAGACGACAATTATATGAATAATAGATATAGATAAATACTTAAATACATAGAAAACATCCGTAACTCAGCAGCGAATATTTGTGATGAACTCACAAATAAAATGTCCTTACCAGAATTTGAACCCGAAACAGAATTAAAACCGGCCAAGTGCGAGTCGGACTCGCGCACGGAGGGTTCCGCACCATCAACAAAAAATAGAGCAAAACAAGCGAAAAAACGGTCACCCATCCAAGTACTGACCCCGCCCGACGTTGCTTAACTTCGGCATAGAGAAAAAAATACATAGAGTGCTCACTCCATACATCAGTTTTAGTACCAAAAAGACTATTAGCATCTAGCATCGAGTAGCGGAACTATCAGTAGGTACTGCTACTTGACAATAGATGTAGCACCGCCCGGAAAGTCTTATGCTATTGAGATAAGACTTTCCGGTCGGTGCTACATCTATTGTCAAGTAGCAGTACTGATAGTTCCGCTACTCGATGCTAGATGTAGACTCTGAAATTAATAGTCTGAACTGATGTATGGAGTGAGCACTCTTGTCTTACTATATTTCTCTATGACTTCGGTCAAAAATCACGTTTGTTGTATGGCAGCCCCACTTAAATCTTTATTCTGTTTTTAGTATTTGTTGTTATAGCGGCAACAGAAATACATCATCTGTGAAAATTTCAACTGTCTAGCTATCACGGTTCGTGAGATACAGCCTGGTGACAGACGGACGGACGGACGGACAGCGGAGTCTTAGTAATAGGGTCCTGTTTTTACCCTTTGGATACGGAACCCTAAAAATGGAAACATATATTTGACGTCAATTAAACCATTAAGCTGGCCCGATGATGGTGACTGAAGGTGGACATAATTATGATCTCTGTAATAAAACAACGCAACTTTATTGAGTTTGTAAAATGCTCTCGATAGTATAGGTAGTATGATGTATGTATGTCAGATAACTATTGCAAGAATAGTCGAAATTTAAAGCTAGTATCAATAATGAAAAGTTGGACATATAAAATTTATAGTTAAAATTATTGTTCATCATTCGAGTTGTCAATCATATTTTTGAATATACCTAACCATTCTATAGATATGTAAATAAATATGTAAATCATTAATTAATTCAATTTATTTCAGATACTTCGTCAGTACGAGAGTTTAACTCAAAAACTCGACGCTTCATAAAACAGACGAAACAAATCGCTGCAGAGAGTCTCGGCCAAACAGCAGCGGAGAGGCTCCAAAGTGCACATGAACATGCAAGCCTAGATATTCTTCAGGATTTTGAAAAACTTAACAAAAAGGCTAAGGCCTTTTTATTAATGCAACTGAGACTTGCAAGAAAAAACAAGATGGCAAGAAGATTTACTTTTCAAGACAAATTATTCGCGCTCGCGTTGATGAAGCAAAGTCCCAAGGGATATAAATTATTAGAAAATATTTTTGCTTTACCGACGAAAAGAACATTAGCGCGCGTCTGTCGCAAAAAATTGTATTCGAATGTGGAATAAATGAAAAAGTCTTCGATCACCTTAAACAGAGCACGAAAAACTGGGACACGTCAAAGAGATTGTGTTCATTGGTTTTTGATGAAGTAGCACTGACGCCACATCTGATCTACAATGAGAATAAAGATGTTATAAACGGCTTTGAAGAAATAGCGGGAGAACGCAAGCAAAAATTTGCCGACCACGCTCTTGTCTTTATGGTTAGAGGCATCTGCTCATCGTGGAGACAAAGCATAGTCTATTATTTTTGTGCCGGAACTGTCTCTGCACCAGATTTGGAAAGGATATTAAAAGAAATCATTCCAAGGCTTTCTGAGGCTGGCCTGATACCTCTTGCCCTAGTGTGTGATCAGGGGTCAACATTCCGGTCATGTTTTAAAAATCTTCAAGCTACAACCGCTCGACTACAAACACCCGAAGAAAGACCATGTGGTGGGTTTTACCAAATTTTTTGTTTTTCTTACAATAGGCTGTTTGTTTTCTTTGGGAATAAATATCGTGAAAAAACCTATTGCATTAAGAGGAAAGGGGACGGTTGTTTCTAAGTACAAACATAGTCCCCATTTTCCTCTCTGGATATTGACAGTGTAAAAATTTTTTTTACATAATTTGGTGTATACTAAGGAAAGCTATGGCCTCCTACGTTTGACTTTTATAATTGTTATAAAAAGTAGGAGCGCAAAACAGATTTCATAAAAAAACAATTAATACTCCTATCTAACAGTCATATCCTAACTCTTATACTCAATAATAAAAGTTAGTTTTACCGTTATAATAACTTCGTAAAATAGATTGTGACATTAAAAACACATAGATTATGGTTCTAACTTTTTAATTTCACTCTTTTCAGATACAGTACAGGTAGCTGGACATGATTTATTTATATTTCATGACCCACCACATTTATTAAAATCCATCAGGAACAATTTTCTGGACAAGGATATTGTCTACAATGGGAAAATAGCGTCGTGGAAGGACATTTTATATGTGTACGACACGGACATGCAAGGCGGTCACACTAGAGCGCTACCAAGACTGACGGCAGATCACGTCGACCCAAAGAAGATAAAAAAGATGAAAGTAAAAATGGCGGCTCAAGTTTTAAGCGCCCGAACTGCTGCAATGCTGAAATTTACCGACAGTGTTCGTAAGTCTACCAAGTTATATTTATGTATTTGAACAACTTTATTTTTATTATATCGTCCAAAAGTTTTTATAAGGATTAGGGATAAATTGTGACTATTAAAAGTTATCTTCTCTTAAAGTCGACTATGTGACATATTTTGCTAGAAAACGACGCATTTGAATACATCATGCACAGCCGCTACCACCAGTTTGGCACTGACATAAACGCGTATTAGTGCGAGCGAGATGTATAGAAAGTAAATTACGATGACGTTAGCATATATGTCAGTCTAGACACTGTCAGTGACTCATGGTATGGGTTTTAGTCCTAATCTTATAACTTTTGAATAACTTGAGTATGGTGATAGCTGTCATCTTGTAAAATTGTATTGAGTTGACATCTGTAGGTATCCTATTTGAAAAATCACTTATAAAACAAAGTCCCCCGCCGCGTCTGTCAGTATGTATGTTCGCGAAAAACTCCTGAACGGATTTTCATGCGGTTTTCGTGCTATCAATACTCTGTTGATAATCTTATCTAAGAATCACTGATTGACGATTTGATTGAAGAATGACTGATTCTTGACGAAGGTTAAAAATGTAAATGTTTCGTATAACCCGTCCAAAGCCGGGGCTGCTCGCCAGTACTATAGTAATGCTATGTCCTATGGATACTTGTGACTATTATGACATGTTTCCACTTACATACACAACGAGTTTCATTATTTATTTCGCATATTTCTAGTATAGTTAAGAAGCCGTCTTTGTTTTTTTTCCACACTTACAACTATCTTTACAGGTAAACCTAAGACAATAGTGTAACTATTAACCATACATTTTAATTTAATTTAATAGTTAATTTGGTTACTTAGTAACAGAATTTAACCAATAGGGCAACGCAAAAATCTGCGTAGGGGGCGTCATTAGCACAAACAGTAAACAAAACCTCCCGCTAACAAATACCTCTACCTTCCATGGTAACTAATAAATAATAATCTGTGAAAACTGTCAAATAACTGTTTACGGTATAGTACTGTCAGCAGCAGAAGCTGCTAAGCGGGCGAGGTGTTCACAATTACCTTGAGATCATTCTGTAAAGTATCATTCAATGGAATTTGCTAACTATGTAAACAAGCCGCCATACTGAAATTGTCTCTGAATGTCAATTTACTAGTGACTTTTGTTTACATAGTTAGCAAGTTCCATAGAATGACACTTTACACCTCGCCCGCTTAGCAAATTTTGCTGCTGACAAGACATTGCAGATATTAAATAATAATGCCGTCAATGAGCATTATTTGCATAGCATGTTTATAAAATCTAAATAAGGTAAACGTACTAGTGCTCGACATTCGAATGCCCACTAGATGACACCCTGCTGTCACCTCTATTGACAATGACTTAAGTTTCAAGATGACATGTACTGGGACAGCACCAGTACGTTTACCTTATAATATAATTGTATTTTACATATGTAGTTTTATTAGCATCATTGTAGATACCAATTTATTATTTCAGACAAACGAGTGAATAGTCCACAAGAGACGATGGAGACGACAGCTGAGGTCGTCTTGTTTTTTGACGAGCTTTTTGACAGCGTCAATGGATCGCCGGGCCAAGGCAAAGGCAAACTCAGATGTGCCGTCAAAGAAACTTCAAGCCATAAGGATTTTTGGCTAAATGCTATAAGAACATTGCAAAGTATGACATTTTTGGACCGTAACAGCAAACTAGCGATACGTAATGGCCAGCCAAGGCATGTACGCGTTCCGTGCTTGGAAGGGTGGATAACCACATTAAAAAGTTTCCTAGGATTATCAAAAATATTATTTTCTACATACAAAGTCAAATACTTTTACCCTCGTTTTGTCAATCAGGATCCGATCGAAAACTTCTTTGGTCGTATAAGAGCAATTAATTACAGAAATGTAAATCCCGACGCAAACACTTTTATATATTCTTTTAAATCTATAGTCCTCTCAAATATCTTGACTCCACAGTCCACATCAATGAACTGTGAAGATGATGACGGCGAAACCCTAATCAATTTAAGTAATCTGTTCTTCACTACATCACCTCAGGATGAGAAAGAAAACTGGCCCAGAAATGTAAATACGCCATCATCGTCTTCAGTCACCTTGTTCCGTCAGGACAAAATGAATTATAGAGAAGTTGTAACGGAGAGAATGAACGTCCAAACGTCCGCGTATACGGCGGGATACATATGCCGAAAAATAACAAAAAAAGCAAACTGTAATGAATGCGCAAAAAGTTATACAACTGAAGAAAAGCAAGGGATCCATGAATACATAAAACATAGGGAGTATAAGAGATTGAAAAATGCCAATTTGAAATACCCAAATTCGCGAATGGTATGTTTGTATAGAGAATGTGCCCAAATAATACATAATTATTTAAACGCGGCATGCCATTCAAATGATATTAAAAAAAAAATCATTGCTATAATAAAATCACGCTGCGAGTTGTCTTGGCTGGGCTGTAAAAGTCATAAAATATTAATAAAAAAATATTTTATGACTTTAGTAATACGGTTGCAAGTACACAACTGGTGTAATATCATAAACAGAATTTTAAATGGTAAAATTGAGGAGAAATACATTTTGAAAATGCATACTTTGCATGTCACTGCGTATAAAAAATACAAAGCTCACCGCTTACGACAAAAAGCAACTAAAGATTAAAAATAAATATTGTTTAAACACATTCCTTCTCTAGTTTTATTTTTATTATCCTTTTTGAAAGTATTTTTTAAAGGCCCTCCTGTCATTCATCGTATTATTTATCGTAGTCACAACACTAAAGAATATCGATATCGACAAGTTCCATTCTTGAAATCCCTAGTGTAGACTGTCAAATAAGTGCCACAGATTATAAAATTTAACAGCGCCACAACTTTAGTAAAGGGAACTAACAAAATGGCACTGTCCCATCTGTAGCTAGCTACATATTAATAATCTGTGATGCTAATGATTATATTTTCTGACAAAATCAACACAACTAATAAAATAAATCGACATTAGTACCTTACTAATTACCTTTTTTCCATAGTCACTACGATTTTCTCCTATTTGTAATAAAGCAACGTGATGCATCAGTGCCTTTGCTGTCTAAAGGGGGGTCCTGACAAGGACCTCACGACGCCGTACACATATCTCGGCAAAACGGAGATATATTCTGACATGCTCAAAGACTGCTTCGATTTACAGGTAAATGTATAGTTTTGTGTTCATTCTGAATCTAAGACAGTAGTCATCAGTTAGTATAAATCAAATTATTTCAAGAAAATACTTGTTTTATTACGACGTTCTTATGTTTCTACTGGCAAGCCTGCTTCGAAACTTTTGTTTCATGAATCTAGTGGGTTGGTGTTATAGATATACATATTACAAGCTTTCATTTAACTTGCCCTGTTAGTATGTTACTTAGTGTGCTTAATTTGACCTAAATTTGACCCGATTTGCGATTGTGATAAAACAAAGTAAAATTATTGTGTTTGGGGGTGTTAGAATTGTCTCAACGAGTGTTAGTTGTCTGTGGAAAAGAAAAGTACAGCTTGTACCAAAAATTAAATTTTTGCCAAAATCTTATTGTATGATATAGATACGCCCATTTCTTGCTACTATAGTTCGTTTTTTTTTAGCATTAGAAATAAGGTAAACAATCTTGATGTGTCTTTTAATTGAAAAACACATTTTAAAAATAAGTTACGGCAAATATATAACAATTATGCATCTAATACAATCATTTATATTCTTCTGCTATCATAAGTAATAGTTTTTGATTTTTAAAAAGCGTTTTTCAATTAAAAGACATGTCAAGATCGCTTACCTTCTTGCAAGTTCTTTCTAATGTTAAAAAAAACGAACTATAACACCTGTGTGAATTAGACGCTTAGTAGATAGCTAATTAGGGGATTATAGTTTGTTATATTTAGCATTAGAAAGAAGGTAAACAATCTTGATGTGTCTATTTATTAAAAAATATAGAAAAAACGCTTTAAAATATTTGTTTATATTACTTATGAAAGCAAAAGAATGTAAAAGATCGTATATGAAACTTTGACCTATATAACACTGGACACTGTGTGACATAGGCTCATCAGCTCAATAGCTGCTCGCCTATAATTATATAATATTTATTTCAAACCATACAGTTGACATCGGGCACCAACGGCGAGAGTGGAATCTGTGAGGTGTGCGTGGGCCGCCTGAGAGATGCGAGTGACTTCAAGCTGCAAGTGCAGCGGAGCCAGGCGGAGCTGCGGACACAGGGGGCGCATGTCAAAGGTTATTTTTTTATTTCAACTCCCATCTTAAATTCTGGCATTGCACTTACAACCCCTCTGGTGTTGTGGATGTCCATAGATGACATGACGGTAATAGGGTATTAGACTGTATTTAAAATAAATTATTTTACACCATGCATGAAATAAAGTATCAAGATTAAAACTATAAAGAGTAATTTGTGACGTCACATGCTAGAGTTTCATATAAAAATCATAGTAGCAGAATCGTTTTGACAGTTCGAGAAAAAGAAACTGATTTGCTAGTCAAATACCCTATTGGATTACAATCTGTTAGTTTGCTTGCTCATTTAAAAAAAATCATACAGTTGACACTGGACACCAATGGTGAGAGTGGGAACTGGGAACTATTGGTGTATAGCAGTTTACGGTATTATTTTGATGAAGTATGTTTTAAGTATATTAATATTATTTGTGTGTTTTAGAAGAAACAGAAAATGCCGATCGAACATTCGAGACTGTGATGTGTAAGTATCCATTTATTATTATCCTTACAATACATTTACAAACAAACATTGCTGATTGTATGAGAAAAAAAATGGAAGGAAAAACTGACTTTATTATAAGAAATTTATTTGCTACAAATGTGGTACCAATATAAGGTGGTACCTAACATATATACACATATATCTATTTGTGTAAGCCACATGAAATAAATAAGACTAAAATTTTGAAATCACTACTCACTACATAGTATAAAACAAAGTCGCTTCCCGCTGTCTGTCTGTCCCTATGTATGATTAGATCTTTAAAACTAAGCAACGGATTTTGATGCGGTTTTCTTAAATAAATAGAGTGATTCAAGCGGAAGGTTTATGTATAATTTGTTAACCCGTGCGAAGCCGAGGCGGGTCGCTAGTTTGAAATATAACATGCGAGTTCCGCACATTTTGCCAATAATCTAGATTAATCTGACGGTTAAAGTTGACTAATTTATTGACAGGTGAAGTGGAAATCAACCTCAAAGAAGAGCCCGAGGACCGGCAGCTGTACGCCGACCACGAGACGAGCGACGACCTCGTGCTGGGGCCGGTGGTGGTACAAGATAAGACTCAAGTCGAAAGTGAGTTAGATTATATTATATTAGCTTTTGCCCGCGACTTCGTCTGCGTGGAATTAGTGACAGCAGCTAATAGCATAACTAACAAATATGGACTGTAATTTTGGTCTAATAAATTATTTATATTGATTGATTGATTGATAGGGCCTGGATAATAATGCTAATAGCAATCATTCAATTTGCGCATTGCTTACTTGAATTATTAGGCACTTCGTTAACTCTTTCAATTCCACCCCCACCCCCGTTGCACTCTCTTCGGGGATGATTTCCGACATAAACACTATCCTGTGTCCTTTCCCAGGACTTAAACTATCTCTATGCGCCTTTAAAAACCTGTACACTCCTTTTTTATGTTTGTGTTGTTGACTTTGATAGACTTTTTTTTACGGTGCTTAACTCTAGCCTAACTTTTGGAATATTTATAACAATTATTAATTCTGTCTGTTCCAGCATCAAACCCGTCCCAGTCACCCGTGGGCCCGGAGCCTCCGGAGCCCGAGTTCATAACAGTCCAAGACACCCTTTACGAGAACCTCTCCCCCCCCGCCGCGCGCCACGCGCAAGCGACGCCCGCGCGCACCGGCGCCGCACGCGAGCAACACACCAGCGACATCACCCCCTACGAGTGCGGCACTTGCGGCGCCAAATTCAAACAACTGCTTTTACTAAGCCAACACGTGTCAACCGCACACAGGAAAGCGCCCAAGCCGAAAAAAACTACGGTTGTAACCGTTAAAACAGAAAGAATAATCAAAAAGAGAGACACAAAGTCAAAGCCGAAAAAGGAAATGGAAAATATGGAAATTTACACTTGCGATTCTTGTGGAAAGATATTCGCCAGCAGGAACGGCCTGAACGCGCACATGCGAACCCATGCAGAAGTAAAGATGTTTACCTGCGAAATCTGTAGTAAAGAGTTTAGGTTTTTAAACAATTATCAAACGCACCAAAAAATGCACTTCGCGAAAAAAGTGTTCCCCTGCGTAAACTGCAATAAACAGTTCAAGTTTCTATGCCATTTTCAGGCGCATAAGCGAAGGCACACAGGCGAGAAACCGTTCCCTTGCGATGTATGCGAGATGCCGTTCAGTAAGTTAACTCATATGATTAAACATAAACTTAGTCATAAAGGTGAAAAGCGGTATTCCTGCGAAATATGCAAAATGATGTTTATTAGTGCACACCATCTTAAAGGACATAAACGGGTACGTTATTACACACCTTAAGCTTCAGACGTGGCTCACTCCGCGATCGTCGCGTCGCTACAAGTACATGCAGCCCACACCAGTTCTGGTGTCTAGCCATAGTAGTTGCCGCGCACCGCTACGGAACGGACGCCTGCTCGCGCTTGCGCCACCTAGCGGTCATATCTGTCGTAATAGACGCGTTTTGTTAGAGAGTGAACCTTCTGTACCTAGTACTATTCATTATTCCTGATCATCTTTACCCAGGGTCCACTTTCTGACTTGTTACAAGTAAAGAATTATATGAATTACTTTTATTACACATACCTAGCAATAAACTAAACTGTATAATTTTAATAACTAACTTAATAGTCGAATTGTATGTACGTAATAAATTGTAAATCCTATGTTTATTATCAATATCCTCACGGATTATTAGCCAATTTATTTATACATTTAAGGTATTTTATTGTTTCATTATATGAATAATTATTTTTAATTTAATTAAAACTATGTAAATAATTAAAATATAATTTTGTGCATACATTTTTCTTTGCTCTGTGCTGTCGAAGGCAAGGTCAAGAAATGTTAGGTTTGCACATCTTTTAATGACAAAATGTTTTACCTACATATTGCACAGTGCAAAAACGATACCTACAGAATTGATAAAATATTATTATATAAATTGGTATCTTATGGAAGTTATATTTGTAAATATTCTGTGCTTTACCGCGTGTATGTGTGTGTACGTAATAATTATGATTGTATTATAAACTACAGCAAAAATGTTTCTTGTTTTTATTTACCGTTGTCGGGCTCGGCTACAGGTGTAATAAGCCTTTCTTTTTATTCTTAGATAAGTAATAGCACTACAGAGGTCGGGAAGTCAGGGGTTGCCGGCCGAGTACACATAGACAGGAGGTAAAGTATGAGGCCGGCAACCCCTTTTACGCCGAGGCACAAACTACAGAAGATACTACGTCGGGGTATGTATACTGCTTTCCTCAAACACGTAATCAAAGAAAATATTTTAATATTAAAATTTACTTTGGAATATAAGAACGACCCTTGCAGGGGTCATCGAGCCCGGAGTTGCATTGGTCCCCGTTGGCAAGTGTGGGTCTAATAGGCCCTTAAAGCGGAAGGGTTGCCACACTGGTTGCCACGAATTTTGTTATCTGCCCCTGAGGCCACTTGAATATGCAAGAGCGATAGAGAGACAGATAACGAAATTGCGTTTTTCACGGTAGGCCATGAAGCCTCGGACCGTACCACGGTCGCGGTCCGGTACACCCGTCTGTTATACTTTTTACACGTTCCTCCTTTCGTGTATAAGCACTTATACAAACTTTACCTAATCTGTGCAAGTTACGCCTCCTGTCAGTGTCATTTTATTTGACATTTCCATGGCTTCCTAACTTCGCTGCTTCGCTGTGCTTCTGATGTATGTTTTTTAACGCCGCTCACGACTATTTCGTTGTTAATTTCTGTAATTTACTCGGCGGTTGAGAATGCTATTTGTACTCTTGTGCCGTAACACCATCCAACTATGGTCCACAACAAGTTCAATCCGTAATTATTAATTAAGTATGTACCAATACCAATTTTCATTTTGTTTTTGTCTGAGTGTTTCTTCCATTAATGAATATATTTTACCATGCCTGTGACATTTAAATAATTGTTACACCAGAACGAAGATATTGGGTTTAATAGAATTACATACATACATATAATCACGCCTATTTCCCGGAGGGGTAGGCAGAGACCACGGATTTCCACTTGCTACGATCCTGACATACCTCTTTCGCTTCCTTCACTTTCATAACATTCCTCATACACGCTCGCCAGTTTAGGGTGCTCTTCACCTGGCCTTTCTTCAAGATTTCCCCGATCTGATCAGAGAAAGTCCGAGGTCTACCCATTCCAACTCCCGTTTCTACTTCTCCCTTATACACTCTCTTTGTTGGCCTTCTTAGCGCCCTTTGAATCGTGTTTGGAAGCTTTTGGTTTGGACTATAGTTGAGTGCTTTTACGGTACCATATTTCTCTTGTGCAATAAAGTTTAAATAAAGAACACCGCTGTGATGGAAGCCAGCAAAATGCAGGAGACGGTGCGCGTGAAAGAGGAGCCAGAGTCAGAGGAAGAGGCGCAATGCGAGTTACAGATGGACGGACACAGTAAGTTCTTCTAAGCCTGATAGATAATATTAGAGTCTAGAAGAGGGGTCATGCACTTTGTTTCCCATGAAGGTATTGTTTGTCATATTATCTTTAGTTATATAACTGTAAACGTTATTTTTATTTAAGGTTATCCTCTGGCTATCCTATAGATAGGATAGGTTAGCTTTGTCTTCTGGCAATCCTGAAAAGTGACGCGTTTCTGAACCAAATAAATTATGACTAACGAAAATGCGGGCAAACAATACATTATGACTTAAAACTTTTTGAGAAGCAATAGACTTTCTAGAAGATCACAGAATCAGAGATTCTAAATTGTTGACTGCCTTTAGGTGTTTTATAAGGAAACTTTCTTTATTTATAAGTAACTACAGTAAGAATTATTTTCAAATTAAGATTTGAACGCTCAATAATTGTTGGGCATTGAATATAGAACTTGGTTTGTAGTGTATTGACTGAATTTTGGCAGGGGTAAGGCTAAACTATACTACTATACTAACTATAAAAATTCAAACGTAATATCTAATATATTGTTTGCAGTTAAGGTAGAAATAGAGCTTGAACCACTGCGTGTGAAGATCGAGCCTTCAAGCTCTGAAAGAATACGCAGTGACCAAGGGCCTGGGCTGATTGACCGTGCTGATATAAAAGATGAACCCGTGCTGGGACCGGCAGAAGTGCAGCATGAGAAGATCAAGCCATCTTGCTCTTATAGAGTGAGGAGCGAGCAAGCTGGGCTGAACAAAATTGGGATAAAATATGCACTAGTGCGTGTCAAGACCGAACCATCTTGCCATGACAGAGCGAGCAGTGAGCGAGTGTCTCCGCTGTATGCCAACCATGAAATAAAAGACGAGCTCGTGCTGGGACCGGAAGAGGTGCAGCGAAAAAGAAATGAACATGCTGGTGAGTGTCCTTATTCTGAGCTCCTAATCTCACAAACGGGAGGTACTTGTCAATTCTCAGTTTTAATTCTATACAGAGGAATTTTTAGGGTTCCGTACCTCAAAAGGAAAAAACGGAACCCTTAAGGCTTCGTCACCGCCCGGAAAACGCGCCTGTGTGACGGAACCTTTATAGGTTCACTCGTGCGTCTGTCTGTCTGTCCAACCATTCCCCCCCCCCCCTTTATCTCCGGAACTACTGAGTCTCAAATTTTGAAAAAATACACAAATAGTTCTTTACCTATAGATGACAGGAAAACCTAGCAATGTGCAGTCAAGCGTGAGTCGGACTTAATGTACGGAGCCCTTGGAACGCGAGTCCGACTCGCACTTAGCCGTTTTTTTAGCTCTGCCTCTGCCAGCAGAGTAGGTCGTTTGTACAGTTCCCTGCAATAATATGTTACTCTTCGAAGGGCGCAAATATATGTAACACGCTCTTTTTTTTTTTTTTTTTCTTTTTCTCCTGGCTTACTCCCTGCAATTTTGCCCAGGGTGAATTTGCCAATGTCGGTGTTGACTTTCACACGTGAGGAGAATGTTCGGTATAATAATTTTGTATTTTTGGAAGGATGTAGTTGGGAAACCCTAAAAACAAATAATTGTTATGAACATCACAGACAAACACATGACGAATACAAAAATTAGCAAAAAAGCGGGAAGCGGGTGACAGAACGTTAGTAGTGCCAACATGAAGGAAGTGGAAGAGAAGAATACTTTATATATATAATATAGATAAAGATATAGAGTATAAATTGACATGAATTAAACGAGTTAAATTAGAAAAGATAAGACGTTATTTAGAGTTTAATGTTATTCGTTTGTAAATATTTAATTAGGATAGAAGTTAGCTTAGTATCCATGTGACAAAGTAGCGAGCTAAAGCATATAGGTCGTGGAACATTTTCGGGTAATACATCGTACAGCGAGTAGCTACATTTTGAACAAGCAAAGAAGATGTGGTCCAAGTTGCCCTCATCCAACCCACATTCACACATTGAATTCGCACGGACACCAATCATAGCCAGAAATAACGGGGTACATACTTTGCCTAAGCGTAAGCGACAAATGGTGGATATTACCCATTTCGGAGAAGTACGGCACACGTAACACGCGGTAACACGCTCTTATGGCTCTACAAATAAGATCGTGTCAGATATTTTTGCGGCCTTCGTTGTGTAATATAATATTATTGCAGGTGACTGTACAAAACTGTTTCTGTAAGACATCTGATATTTTAGTATAGAGGATTTTTTTTACCTGCAATATTTTACTAAATTATCGTATATGATTCATTATTGTTACATATTTGCCGTGTTTTATTTTTAAAAGTGTTTTTCAATAAAAAGACACGTCATTATTGTTTACCTTTTTTCTAATGCTAAAAAACGAACTACAGTAAAAGATAAGATAAAAGATAGTTTATTCAAGTAGCCATAATTACAAATGCGCTTATGAACGTCAAATAAAGTTACACCGGCTCCAACCCTACACCTCTGCCCCGAGAAGATTTAAATCCCCCCTCAATTGGAGGAGGGTATCCCAATATGGGACCGGCGACAAACAAACCGACATCATGTCGTATTAAATTGATACGATTATATAACTTCGATTATATGTGAATAGCTTTTGTGCGGATTGTTCGATTTATTCGTGTGGCGCTTTAATGTAAACTTTGCTTGTTATTTCAGAATCGAATTCAATAACTGTGAAGAAGGAGCATAAAGAAGAGGAAACACACAGGGAGCAAAATCAAGCGGAACCTAATTCTTCTGATATCCAAAAACCATACTCATGCAAAATATGCAAAAAGCAATTCAAGCAAAAATATTATTTAAAGAAACACAGAATAGTACACACAAATGAAAAGAGCTTTTCGTGCGATGTGTGCAACAAACAGTTTTCTCGATCGTATACTTTAAGTACTCATAAAAAAACCCACAGCGGCGACAAACCCTACTCTTGCGATGTATGCCAAAAAACTTTCAAACTAAAGTATTATCTAAACAAACATAAAATCATTCACACCAGTGAAAAGAACTTTAAATGCGAAGTATGTAACAAGGTGTTTTCGCGTTCGTTTAATTTAACTACTCATATGCGAAGCCATGAAGGTGAAAAGACATACACATGCGATACAAGCCATAAAGTTGAAATGACATACACATGCGATACATGCAATAAACAGTTCATGAAGAAAGATAAATTAGAAAATCACATAAAAAACGCGTGCAAAACCCCGGTAGAAAAACGCTTCTCGTGCGCAATATGTAATAAGCATTTTACACGTTCGACGACTTTGACTATTCATAACAGAATCCACAGTGGCGAAAAACCATATACATGCGAAATATGTAAGAAGCAATTCGTGCATTTCAGTGCTTACTTATGTCATAAACGTTTCCATACTGGCGAGAAACCTTTCCCGTGCGACGTATGCAAAAAACGGTTTAGATATTTGGGTGATTTAGTTAAGCATCGACGAATACATTCAAATGAAAAGCCGTATTCGTGCGAAGTATGCAAGAAAGAGTTTAAACGTTCGTCTACTTTGACCAATCATAAGCGTATTCACACAGGGGAGAAACCGTATGAATGTGAAATTTGTCAAAAGCGGTTCGCACAGTTGGGTCAGTTGAGCGCTCACAAACGAGTTCACAGCGACGTGAAACCACACTTTTGCGAAGTATGTAACAGACAGTTTGGACAGCTGATCCAATTGAAAAGACATAGACTAACCTATAACCACGTGGAGAATGAACAACTGTGTTAATTTATTTATTTTTCAACTTTATTGTACAAAAGTAAGGTAAACTAAGGGCGTATTTAGATGGCGCGCGAACTCGTATACGATTTTGATTACATTGCAGACCATTGAGGTTACATCAATTCAGCCGACCGATCAAACGACGCAATGTAATGAAATCGCATGCGATTTTAAGTCTAAATGAGCTCTAAGAGATCGCTATTTAGCCTCCTGAGACACCCGGTACAATTTTGTCTACATATTTGACAATCCATTCTGAACTTTCCATAGTTAACAATAGGATCCAAATTCAACAACAAAAACAAAACGACTGCCCAGACGCTGAGGAGGTTAGGCCGTCTGTTGTTTGCCTCTGTCTTTATGTATTATGTTTGTCCATCGTGTATTTATTATGTGTGTCCATCGTGTATTTATTATGCGATTTTGTTAAGTAGAGTCCAGACGAGCTGAGCTATAACCGCGAAAATCGAAGTTCGCAAATTGCGGGCATTTTTCTCATTTACTCTAATTACGCCTTCACTGGAGTAAAAGAGAAAAATCCCCACAATTTGCGAATTTAGGTTTTCGCGGTAGCCCCTCTGGGCAAATCTTATCTAGCGTCCACACGTACACAAATTTAATCACCAATTTGCATTCCATAGATACTAACTTCGAAAATTGGCATTTTTGTGTCCGCACCTGCTGATTTGAACGGGGAATCAAATTGGCGTTTGCGTCCGCACGGTCTTATTCAATCGGACAATTTCATCAGATTGGCTAAAAATTGTCTCGTCTAGACTCCACTTTATGTGATAGTGAGCAGACGTAAGGTATAGTCTGGGCTATAACCGTAAAAATCGAAATTCGTCAATTGCGGATATTTTTCTCTGTCACCCTAATTACGTCTTAATAAGAGTAAAAGAAAAGATCCCCGCAATTTGCGAATTTTGGTTTTCGCGGTAGGCCCCCTGTTCGGAAAGAGAAGAGTCGTGGTATGTATTGGGTCTCTTACATTCCACGACTCTTTCCGCACAGACTCTAATAGTGGTATTTCACTTAGTTATCTGGGCGCGCTCGGCTATTTTATTTTCTATTTTTTTTTTCATTTATTCACCATGGTATGTCGTTACAAGCAATCGAATACTTAAAATAAGTACAATACATTACAATAAATAGAAATGAATTAAAAGTAATAGTTGTCAATCGAAATAATTATACAATTTACGGCTTACGGCTGCCCACGAGTGTGGAGGGGGCTATAGGCGTGGCGGTCAAGAGGTTAAAGGCAACGCCCTACCAGGACCCATTATATATTACTGAAAAGATTTAAAAGTGGAATTTAAGTATGCTAAAGGCATTCTAAGTAGTAATGGAAAATGTATATCCTATATGATTTAAAACTAGGAGATAAAGTTTATACATATCAGCACCGTTCATTACAAGCCATTGTGAGCATTACAGTAGTTTTATTTAAAAACCCTTGAATACCTAATAAGTTTTTTTTGGGGACTACCAGAGTAAAGCATCATAATTTATAAAAATACCAAATGTATTTCCTAGACCTAGGTGTTATAAATAAATTATTTGTATTTGTAAAGCTGCGTTTCCACCAGAGATGTGCGAGAATTCGTAACGAGGGATGTTTGTTAAGCCCCTCCAGACTGTGCGTGAATCGCGACGCGGACGCGAGTGTGGGGTCGATTTCGCTGTTTGCGAAAATCGATTCCACGTTCGCGTTTTCGCGCACGAGTGTGAAGGGGGCTTTAAGAACCAATAAAGGCTTCGTCTCACAGGCGCGTGAGCGGCGCACACCGCTTTTAAAGTCAGACCAAGAAAAGTCTGCAGCGGATTTGATAGCCCACGCTGTGCAAGTGTTATTTTAAACGTCAAACTTCTATGAAATTATGACGTATAAATAACACTTGCACTGCGTGGGCTATCAAATCCGCTGTAGATTTTTATTGGTCCGACTCTACATATAAAACGTTCACGCGCCTGTTTGTCGAAGCCTTAAATTTACCACTAGAGCTGCGCTGAGCGACGATAGGTAAATGAAGAGATTTTATTGGTTAGATTTTTCAACCCTTTTTTACACAAATAAAATATTCTATTCACCGCGCATTAAAAAAGCGAGAAAGAAATATATATCTACTGGCCGAACCAAACGTAGTCCGGTACGCCCGTGTGTTAGAGCTTTTATAGTTGTCTATGTTTCACGTCGGCTGTCGACTCAATGGCGTCACATCTGTCAATGTCATCATGAGTATCTACCCATTATCTACCAGTCAGCATTTCGTGATATTGATGATATTCTTTTGAGTTATTTAATGTCATTTTTTTAGTATAATTTCATATGGGTCAAGTTATTTCTTAATAATGTCAAGTTTTATACTTCGTAAAATAAAGAACTTGATATACACTAGTTAAATATTATCTAACTAGAGACGGAGCGTCTCTGTAAGCAAAACATTGGTCGAGTCAGCAGAAATTAATTATAAAAGTACCTGTTAGTTCGCGATACGGTGCCCGATAGTATTTAGCAGTGAGGATAGATTTTAAATAGAAATACTGTACTCGATAAAAAGCAAATCTTAGCGTTTCTTTCGTTTGCGTCAGCGATTAATAATGGAGTCAAATGGCAGCGTGTCGCCGCAAGTAAAAGAGGAGCCAGCGTGGCACAGCGCGGAAGGCGAGGTGGCGCCGAGTGTTATACTGTTACCGGAACATAGTGAGTATTACTTATATGTATTGAGTATGTTGTGGAAATTGTATGCTATGCTAATAGCTATGCGCAGAGCGAGCATACGCGCGAGGCAAAACGCGCACAAAACGGCCAGTGTGGACGTGCGTCGGCCGAGGCGGCGCGCGCGAAGCACGTTTACACTGGCCGTTTTGTGCGCGGGTAAATTGCCTCACGCGTATGCTCGATCTGTGTGTAATGTAAAAGGATGCGACCTAGCATATCCTAGCAGGGAGGATGTGGAACATAATTATTTAACACGCTTATGATGATCTTCTGTTTTTTTTTTAATATATATTTTAGCTATAATACAATAATATTTGGTTAGCCTTGATGGCTGCCTCCTTCAGAATGCCCATCAGCACACCCGTTCCATCTGACAGCGAGATCAGATTCTACATTCAAATAGTCACTTGCCAGTCACTGACCAACAGCCCCGGTACCCGGCTAATCACATTCATGTAAAAATAAAAATTATACCAATGATGTTAGCGTATGAGGAACATTTTTGGTGAATGGGTAAATCTGAACTGTTGCTTTACAGTGCGAGTGAAGGTGGAGGTGGAGTTTGAGGAGCCCTCGCCGGGCTCCAGCAGCGCCGAGCTACAGCGCCCACCGCTTGTTGCTGGTGAGTATGTTCTTGGTAGTGAACACTAGTGCTAGTCACAGGGAAAACTGGAAAAGGGCAACATTTTAAAGTTGTACACTACGCCGTTTATGGGTTCTGTACCCAAACGGTAAAAACGGGACCCTATTACTAAGACTCCGCTGTCTGTCCATCTGTATGACACCAGGCTGTATCTCATGAACCACGATAGCTCGGCAGTTGAAATGTTCACAGATGATGTATTTCTGTTGACGCTTTAACAGTAAATACTAAAAACAGAATATAATAGAGACATATAAAATACTGTCGGGGCACTATGACCTCAAGGATTTTCATAAAATGTTCAAGCGCAACAACAACACCCATCTGAGAGGTCATCACTTAAAGTTAGAAACGCATAAGTCCCACAGTAACCCATAGAAACACTTTTTGAGCAACCGAGTAGTGAGGGCTTGGAACAAACTCCCTGAAGATGTGGTCTCAGCACAAAATATGAACCAATTTAAAAATCAACTAGACAAGCACACCTATACATCTACTTGTCAATGATTACTGGATACAGGCAATATCAGTTGTCACAAATGCCTGCCTGCTTATAGAATAATAATAATAAACATTTGAGTGGCCCGGCTCCCATAATGTTTTTGCGTAATGGTACGCAACCCTTCGTGCGCGAGACCGACTCGCACTTGGCCGGTTTTTTCCAATTTGGACATGTTTATCCTTTGACGAGTTTTTGTTTTAAGTTATTGTTTTTGAAGTTTTTATCACGTGTATCGTACAAAATACTATTCGACTTTACTAACTCAATCAATAACTCGTCTTTTTCTTTCGGAAATTTCTCCATTTTGAGCTAGCGTCCAGCCGCAGCAATGCTCCAAAATGACTAAAGACGCAACGGCCAGCGGGCGGCTGCAGCGGGCGGCGGGGGGACGCCGCACGCAGCGAGCGAAAACGACCACTCCCGAGCATTCTCGAACACACCATTCAGACGCTGCGTGCGACGTGACGTTGTCGGCTGCGTGCGGCGTCTGCAGTACGACCGCAGCCTGCTTGCTCACGAATTACGAAAAGCTTGCTACTTAGCAATTAAGAAAAGTGACTTCAGATTTTTATTTCCATTGTTATATATGAAGATAAAGGAATGAAAGGATCGAAAAAATCGAAAAATATATACGAATTTAAACTATCATGAGTTATACTAACACTAAGTTAAAGGGGCCTACTGATTAACAGTCCGCCGGACGACATCAGCCTGCCAGTTGTTCGAAACTTTCAACTTTTTGTTCCAACTGACAGGCCGATATCGTCCTGCGGACTGTTAATCAGTGGGCCCCTTAATTCTATGCTTTAACTCACGTATATTAGTCACTCAAAATTGTAAAATTGAAAAAAAAAAAACATAATGTAAATATTTTCAAAATTGCTTTATTAGGGTTAGATATGAGGATATTAGGTATAATTTGAGGTATATTTTACAAAAAAATATTTAACGGTATTGTATCTGGCGAAGCCAAAATTTGGTATGTTTTGAAAATTATTTTTATTATAATAAAAAAAAAATGAGTGAAAGGTAATGATGTGATATATATTTTTTTAATTCCATACAAAAAAAGATGACGTCATAACTCCTCTCGTTTTTTTTTTTATTTGTTGGTGCTTCGGGTAAAATTGTTTCAAATGTCCTAAAGATCAATCGTACCGATTTTCATACCTTTAACACCATTTTGCTGAATTTCTCGGTGTACCGCCAGCGCTACAAGTTTAAATAAAATGGCCTTAAGATAAAATCATTTTAACCTGATTATTAGCTTTTTTCAATGTTATTGATTTTTTTATTGAATAAACATACAATAATATAGATATTTAGGGGCAGTTGCATCAATTACACTTGACCATCTGATCAACGTCAATCAGCAGTGAACTATGAAACTTCCCATACAAAACAATTTATCGAACGTTATAACAGTGACAGATGGTTTGGCGCAGCTGACCCTAAATTTTCGTTTCTGTATCTGTTAATTATTTTAACATAAACTATGTTTGGTTTCAGATTCAACTGACGCGTTAACGCAAACTCCGCAACAACTACACGCCTTCCTCACCTCCATGCCTTGTCCCCCTCTCGTGCCGCTCAGCAGACCCCGCTCCACTCCGCAACCACAAGCGAACCACACCGGAAAAACTCAAAAACAACAACGGAGCGACAATACTGACACAAAAAACTACGTCTGTGACACTTGCGGGAAAACATATCCACAGAAATACCTACTAATCCGACATCTTCAACTCCACCTCAAAGCTAAGATAGATATAAAAATAAATAGAAAGACATACGACTGTGGTACATGTGGACTACACTTCTCAAACGAAACAGAACTACAGAAGCATAAGTTAAGCAAAGGTCACACTGGACTCAGGAAATACCCGTGCGACGTCTGCGAAAGAGAATTTTCATGCGCAAGCTCCTTTAACTTACATAAAATGATCCACAGTGGGGAGAAACCGTTCCCCTGCGAAATATGCGGAAAGCGGTTCAGACGACAGAATGAATTGGACAAACATATTATCAGAATACATACTAATGAACGGCCGTATAAGTGTGAAGCGTGTGAAAAGCGATTTAAAACTGTAGCTGATTTACGTCTACATATAAGGTTACACACTGGTGAAAAACCGTTTACATGCGACATATGTCACAAAAGCTTTTATGCTTCCGAAGCTATGACTAAACATAGACGGGTCCACGCTGGCGAGAGGCCATACAAGTGTGAAACTTGTGAAATGCAGTTCACGCATAGAAGCGTTTTAACCACACACATACGAACCCACACCGGTGAAAAGCCATACTCATGCGAAGTATGTGGGAGAAAGTTTTCACAAAGAAACATATTAGTGAATCATAGGAGAACTCATACTGGTGAAAAGTTTTCATGTGATGTATGTAATAAGCAGTTTACACGTACTTCTAAATTGAAGGTACATAAATTGAAACATGTGGACGAAACCGCAAAGAAAGTAGACGATGATCACTAATAAAGAAATATTATATGTAAATTACATGTACAATTTCGTGAATATCCTATGATCGACGAATAAAGAATTTGTATTTGTATTTAATTTTTGTTTTACCTGTAAATAATTTTTTTATCAATAGGGATCAATTATCATCAAGTCCATCTAAGATAACTTTTTATCGACTTGGCAAGCAAGCGATTAGTATGTATGTGATCATACTGATCATAAAGGCAAAATGTGAAAATATGAAGTTTAGAGTCGCTTAACTTCAAACTCGGGTAAATCCATCTGTCTGATTATGCGATTTTTAAGAAAAGGTAATAGGGTAGATATTTGGTGACAGGGTCAAATGGATTAACCCGAATTTGAAGTTTCCCGACACATATAGCCTCCCGGGCTCAGAGCCACGGTCCTACCTATAGTACTTTTTATTAGTATGTTTTGTACCGTAAAATTTTAAAACAAAACAAATTTAAATCTATTTCTTACACTACAGGTTGAGATGTTAAATTACAATCTCTTAACCATTGTGTTAAAAGACCTAATTTTATAATTATTATATAAATATACTGTCGAATACCTAGCATAATTTAGATTTAAGACTATTGCTGTGCCCTACCAGGGTCCATGTGAAACTCACTTTCACTATGTAACACCAATGTAACAACCATGGATGCAATAAATAAATTATGAATTATGAACTAAAAAAAAAAAAAGATTTCACTAGCAAATATTAGACTTTTATTTATTTTATTTTAAAATTTAATTCAGACAACAAGGCCCATATTATATATATATATATTTAATAACTAAAAACTATTTTTGCGACCGAACGGCGTGGCTCCGTTGAATGATGAATCCTCTGGTCTTGTGTCGGATTCGGCAGTTTGCCCCGGAACCTCCGAAACACGACACCCTTCGGCCAGAAGTCGGCGCACTCGATGGTCCCCTGCAGCGGCCGCGGCACGCGCACCACAAACGAGTTGAAGTGTACGTAGTGGCGCGATCGAATGCAACCCCCTCAGCGTGACCGGTCTTCTAATGATGCGGTGTTTTAATTTGTATGGCGGGGCCACAGGAGGTAATTGTTTCCGGGGTCTGCACAAAATACTATAATACAGGCTGTACCCCACAGCAGGAATGCTAGAGGCCGCGTTCCCCCTCTGCACAGTGAGGCTGAGTTCTTGGGCAAAATACCTAATCAATTATATTACAATATAAAAAAAACCATCTCTTCTTAATCTCTTATTAATATGGGATACTCTGTATAGATAGCTGTTGGATCTCCAAAATATAAATAAATAAATCAATAAAAACGCGAATATTCCGAGTATAAATTCTTTTTTGTGAAAGAGTGTAAAACTAAAAATAAAACATTTACAAGTAATATCTGTGTAGGTATTTACATTAAAATGTTAACTTAATATTCCTAAATTCAACGAACAAAAAATCGGTAGGCGTGTATGTATGTGACGTACGATATTATTACCTGTTATTATACAAAAGTTTAGCCTTATACACATTTCATGTACTTTAAATTGAAAAACTTGATTACTTATTTCTAAAATAACACACACACACACACACACACAGGGTACACTCGGTACTCGTACATAGCACAATAGACCGGCATTTTGAACGTTCCGTCCGTCATCGCGCATCGCGTCGCTAACCGAACTGAGCGCGCGGCTAAAACTCGGCTAACTGCTGTCGAGGGGCGAGGTAATCCGAGTCGGGGCGGGGCGGTGTGTGTCCGTTCTGTATGATAATACTATTACTTATTCTGTGCCTTTGATTCAATAATAAGTATATCGAGGTACCTGAAATAATACCACTGTAATCTTTTTATAACATATAATTTAAAAATATCAAACTAGATCAGTGATCACATTTCTTTTTATCTGAGACTACTATCTAGTTTTACATAATTCGACAAAAAGTAAAACTCGCCACATACAAATAATTTTCTCTATTAAATAAATTTAGGTCAATTTCATTCGGAATTATGGACCAAACTCAAATCAGATATCTTTTATATTATACTATTACTAAATACATTAATTGAAATAATAGATTGTGTCACAAGAGAGCAAGATGACATATTTACGGCGTCCATCCCGAATGTAGCGATGGATTTTATTTTTAAATAAAAACAGAAGATTTAACTGGCAATAAAATGTTTTAGAAAAGAAAAGTGTTACTTTAATCCCCCCTAGCAGGTAAGAAAAAGTCTTAATAACTTAATGGCGGAATCCCACTGCAGCGCATAAGGTCAAATGTGTATAAAAACGAATTTTGAAGTACAAGCTAAAGATAGCATTATACTTTACGTAATCGTACGCTCCAGTGGACTAGCTTATACACATTCCTTTAGTTTACCCGTCAACTATGAATTCGTTTCTCATGTTTCTTCAAATATTTCAACACTGCAAACTGTTTCTTACATACTTCACAGAAATATGGCATTTTGCTCTCATGCATAACACGTCTATGGATAGCCAAACTTTTCACATCCCAAAATTCTTTTTCACAAAAATCGCAGTTAATTTTTTTTGCACCCACATGGATTCTTCTATGCTTACCTAAGTCACTTGAGGTCCTAAACTGTCTCTCACAATCGTCACACTGAAAGGGTTTGTCATTTGTATGAATTCGTTTATGTCTGCTCAAAACACTTAGCTGTGCGAATTGTTTTTTGCATACTTCGCACGCATACGGTTTCTCACCGGTGTGGGTTCGCCTATGCCGCGCTACGTCGCTGGAATCTCGAAATTGTTTCTCGCATATTTCGCACCAAAACGCCTTGTTTCCTGTAGGTTGTTTTTGTTTGATTTCCGAATATGTATAGTTTTCTATAGGTATACATTCGGTGGCTGCTTTTTTAATGTGCTGAATTAAATCATGTTTATGTTCGAATGTCTTTCTGCAGGTGTCACAGTTGTAGTCTTCGTCGCTGTCGGTTTGTCGGTCAGTATCGCCCGTGTGAGTCTCTTCTGATTGGTGTATAGTGTCGCGTATGGTCTGCTCCGTGACTGACGGCGGGTTTGAATCTGTAAACACACGTATTTTTAAGTTGTTTGGAAACTAAAAATGTGCTATGAAACAAAAAATATTTTTATTTCAGTTAATAAAAATGTGGTAATTAATCTGTAACCACACATTGTATTTTTAGGTTGTTTGAAAACTAAAAATGTGCTGAGACATTTTTTATTTTCAGGTAATAAAAATGTGGTCATTTTAATTATTCTTTTACAAGCTTTCATTTAACTTCTCTAGCTCTATTACCAAACATAGTGTTGACTCACCGTAAGTTCTCCCTGCCACTGCTAGAGGGTCGGCGTCACGAGCAGGACTCCGCGCACCGCTGCGCGGGCGTGCTCTCTGTTCCACCAAAGTCTCTTCCACCTTTATTTCAAGTACTGTAAAACAAAACCAAAATGTATGATAATTTTTGACTTAAAAATTGTATTTTAATAATGAATTATTCCTTTCCCTGAACCATGCACGATTAAATTCCATTCACAAGTATTTATAAGTGATTCATTCAAGTCTTCGCAAGGTGATCCCCCTACTAGATGGTGTTCTCAAATTACGGCACCTATGCAACTAAAACTGCACGAGGCCATGCGCTTGGCGGGGAACAGAACCCTGAGGAACCTGGTCTTCAACAGAAGGACATGATGTCACGATCCTCATTATTGAGGGACCGACTGAAGAAGAAGACGCCAGCGGCGGTGGCAGTGGTTGCTTGCGTCAAGAACAGTCAGCAGCAATAGTTGCTAAGCGGGCGAGGTGTTCAAAATGATCTTGCCGCGACTTTATTGTTAAAAGAATTAGCACATCAAGATAATTTTAAACACCTAGCAACTTCTGCTACCAACTTACTTCTTTGTCAAAGGACTGTCTCATGTCACTAGAACTAGCACCCAAAAGAAAAGGATGAGTATAGTTTTCGTCGTTCTTACTGACTGACAAATTGGTTTGACCAACTTTACTATACTTAAACATACCGTGTTCCCCTTCACTGTTCCACTCAAGTTGCTCCTTCACTCGCTGCGTGTCGCTGCCATCGCTTATCTCCATTGAACTGGAAAGGTGCGAAGTCGGTGGAGGGGGAAGTGGCGCTGATCGTCACAAACACAGGTAATCTTATGGAATGGCCGCCATTAGTACTAGCGGCAGCCGCTTGAACTAATTTTACTCCATAAGATTTAACGTAGAAAGTCTGCCAAAATGAGGGCAGCACCAGTCGTGCACTTAGCGAATACCGACAAATCAGATGTAGTTTTTGGTATGTCAAGTAATAATAAGTATATTTAGATCATCTAGATTGCATAGTTAATTAATACCGTTGTATCTGAATTCGACTTTAAGTTTAAATGGTAAATTACTCTTGATAATTCGGTACTAGTACTGCGAAAGGTAGATCCACGAAAAGAAGATACTGAAAATTGTGATATAAAATTAAATGAGTTAAAAATAATGAAAACAAATAGAGCGTCGACGAAAATTTCTCAAAATATCATATAAAAATGACATTGACAGCTTGCCATTGCCACAGATTAGCCATTATAAAAACCTCAACAGATGGACGTACCACCTGATCCGGTCGACTTTGGTACGCCCGTATAGTATAGTACCCTCCACACTCGTGCGTAACGCAGCGGTCGCACGCCCGTATGTTACCTGTTTATTATTCTTATCTATGGTATTTTTCTGTTGAGTGTTTTGTTTTATCTGTCTGTCAGGTAAATGTCCTCACTTGTCAATGTCAACTCCTTGTTTAGGTTATGGGAAGTGTATTTTCTATATTTATTTAATTAATAGTACACTTTATCCCTGTCTTTACTTCAGTACATAGTTCATACCACTTGGGAGTTCGCTCTACCACAGATTAATAAATAGTTACTACGTAACAGATGCATCATTCCCGTACAAAAGCGAAAATACTTACGCTATAATAGCCTACAAAATCTTAATAATAATACCTGCTGCTCAGGACGAGAAGAAATGTACCATAAGTACGCGCACAAAGAGTCGAGACTGTGTTGCCCGCCGTGCGAGTCACGTGCCAACGCGTCATCGTAAGAATGCGCTAGGGTTGTAGGTACCTATCTATTGTACCTAATACGATGATTATTGTAATAAAACGAATGTTGCGAATCAACCATATTTTTTATTAGTCAGTCAAATATGTTTTACTTTTATATAATGATTTATAATATTCTTCCCTTCTCGGAATTCTCTGTTATTAAATTTTATACATAGTTGAAAATATCCTAAATCGCGTAAATAATTTTAATAAATACTCATACGGAAAACAGGAGCAAAGCGACGGCAAATCAACGGTTTTTAAAAGTTGTAATACGGTGCTACCAGGCCGATTCATTATGACGTTGTCAAAATTATTTAAAAATTACGTGGTTTGGTGGTGGTGGTTTACAATAATTACGTGTTTTCGGCATTTCGAAGCGTAAGCGCGGGAAACGTGCGGCGCAGTGCGGTGCGAGCGCTCAGGCGGGCGTTCGCCGGCCCTTTGTCGGTTGTATCGTCGACGATACGCCGAGCGGTAGGCATATAGCGCGTGGCCGTGAGCGAGTGACGGAGGCCTGGCTCTACACAGTAACAGTCAGTCAGTTCTTAAATCTCAGTTTCCAAATATCACATAAAATAGTATCTTACCGAATTGAAATGAAGTAATCGATCATAATATATTTCTCCAGCACATAGGACCCACTACTTAATACTACGTCTACTGAAATGGAGGAAAACGGTGTGTCCGTGGAAGTAGTGGCCGTGAAGGTGGAACCCGGAGTAAATGGCGTAGACGAGGAGCAGACAAACGTGCCGACACCGGAAAATAGTGAGTTTTATGTCACCATCACGGCCAGAGGGCCTACCAGGAACAATTTCGGGTATCCATCTCTTTTAAAAACTAATTTTTTGTTGTTTTGATTGGAAATAGGCAAGATACTATATCGCCATACGCGTCGCGTGTATTCGCGTTGATACTGTTGATAATCGGATGGTCAGCTGGCAGAATTGGTAACGCATTCGACCGGCAATCCAAGTATGTGGGTTCGAGTCCCATGTTGGCCAGAGTTGGTCATCGTTGATTTTTTCTTGATGATTGACATCTGTATTTACAATTTATAGAAGATACTATACAAATTATAGTACGCAATTGTATTATTTTCAAAGGTTAATTTTTATAAGAATTTCCGCGATTTAGTAAAAAAGCCGGTTTTCATGTTTTTTTTTACTGCAATATTATTTAAGTAAAGGTTACAGTTAATACAGTTAATGCAGAAGAATTATAAAATAGATGCAATACATATAACTAATGTAAAGTTATAGATTTCCCCTAATTTTCATTTTTTTATCGCACACAGTACAGCTCTGTGCAATAAGAAACCCTAAAAAAAAGTGTAGTATACAATTTCAATGATTGTATAGTTATTGAAATAAGATTGTATAACAGTCTTATTTCAATTTAACAATATCTGGGAGACCGTATAAAAACACGTATAAAAACTCAAAAATTAGCGTTTTCCCAGAGATAAGACATAGCTAGGTCGATTTTTCGCCCCCGAAAACCCCCATATGCAAAATTTCATCGAAATCGTTAAAGCCGTTTTCGAGATCCCCGAAATATGGCTTATTCCCACTAGTTACCACCAAGTTGTTACCAGTGGTAACTACTGGGATTTTTTTCGCACCTTTTACCACTGGTAACTACTGGGAAAAATTATTCCCAGTAGTTACCACCAACTCGCTTTGGTGGTACATAACTAGTGGGCATATTTTTTACATTATTTTTAAAAATTATGATGATTTTGGATTTCTTGTTCAAACAAATTAAATATTATTTTCTATGTACGCTTTCATCAGTCATGCTTTAAACATAACAAAATTCGCAATACATTGCGTCTTAAAATAAAGCACCATTTAGACGGTTCATTTATATAAATAGAAAATTTTTGTCGATTACGTTTTTGGAAATTTTCTAAATGGCAGTGCCCTTGCGGATTCGCGAGGTCGACAGCTCACAGCGCCACTAGTACAACAGTCAAGTGTAAAATGTGGGTGCACTCATCATACTCAAAAATATGTCCCATAGTTCGTAATTCGCTGACATAAGAGCTATGGGACAATTTTTTTAGTATGATGAGTGCACCCATATTTTTACAGCCTGTACTACATATTATTTAGTGAATTGTCTTTTTTTACAGTCTGTGTCTGGTTTCAGATTCTAACCAGCCAGTAGCCGTGCAATCAGAACCTGAGCCCTCTGCCGCCCTAGACGCGCAACACGGCAACCAAACAAAACCATTCTCCTGCGATATATGTAACCAGCAGTTCGAGTCCTACAATCATTTTGCTGCACATAAACGACTGCATAAAGGCAAAAAGGTGTACTCCTGCAATACGTGCGAGAAACAATTCGTACGGCAGAGTGAATTGACTACACACGAACGTTGTCACACTGAAGATAAACCATACTCGTGTGAGTTTTGCGAAAAGAAGTTTTTGCGTTCAATAGAACTGACAAACCATAGGCGGATACACACCGGCGAAAGGCCCTTCGAATGTGAAGTATGCAATAAGAAATTTGCGCATGCGAGTATCTTGCATTTACATAAACGCATTCACACAGGTGAGAAGAAATACTCGTGCGATATCTGCAATAAGCACTTCGCGCGATGGAATGGCCTGGTTATACATAAAAAATATCACACAGGTGACAGGTCGCATTCCTGTGATAACTGCGAGATGAAATTTGTAACCTCTACTGATTTGAAGAAACACAAACAGACGCATAATCGTGAAAAGCCATATTTGTGCAAAATTTGCGAGGATCAGTTCGATGACAAGAATGCTTTAGTGAGGCACAGACAAAGCCATATAGGCGAAAATACATGTAAGGAATTGCTGTGCGACATTTGTAACAAGTTATTTGCGAGTGCGGATCATCTGTCCAGACATAGAAAGTTACACAGCGGCGTGAAGCCATATAATTGTGAAGTATGCAACAAACAATTCGCGAATTCTAGTTACTTGATCAAACATAAGAAAATACACACCGGCGAGAAGCCACACACTTGCGAAATATGCGAAAAGCGCTTCACGAATTCCAATGGCCTGACTAGACATAAGAAAACCCACACTGGCGTAAAACCATTTACGTGCGAAGTATGTAAGCAGCAATTCAGCGAGTTAAGTAATTTGAATCTTCATAGGCGAAAACACACGGGTGAAAAACCGTACTCATGCGATGTATGTGAAAAGAAATTTGCCCGACCGGATTATTTAAAGACGCATAAACGAATACATGTCGGCGAGACTCCTTCAAAGACTGATGCTCAGTCAGTGTCAAATTAAAGATTAAAATGCCCAGGTTATAAATAAATATAATTATATTCATATAGTGGTTTTATTTAATATTTCAAATACCTACGCTCTTGCCTGTCAGTTTCCACGTGATGCAAACACTAGAGATTACTCCATTTTATTAGTAGTTTTGACTGAATATACTTAATACCTCTATAATCTTAATATATACTTGGTCAAGCAGATCTTGTCAATAGAAAAAGGCGGCAAATTTGAAAATTGTATGCGCCCTTCGTGCCTACATTTTTCAATAAATCGTCCCATAAAATTTGAATTTCGCGCCTTTTTTTACTGGCATGATTTGCTTGACCAGCTATATTTATCTTCCTCGCGTTATCCCGGCATTTTGCCACGGCTCATGGGAGCCTGGGGTCAGCTTGGCAACTAATCCCAAGAATTTACGTAGGCACCTAGTTTTTACGAAAGTGCCACCTGATCCTTCGAACTCAGAGGGGAAACAAGGCCTTATTGGGATTAGTCCGGGTTCCTCACGATGTTTTCTTTCACCGAAATACGACTCCATTCATATAAATTCAGAAGCCTTGTGTGTAGACTTCTTTTTAAAGTGTCATTCTATGGAACTTGCTAACTATGTACAGATATGATCATTAATAAAAGTTGTAAAAAGTACTTGTACCGGTTTGAGCTTCCGGCATCTACTCGTGAAATTAGAGAAATAGGCACATGAGTAAATAAATCTATACGTATATTTGACTTCATAAATCCACCTTGACATAACACTACACCTACACTATAGTTCGTTTTTTTTAGCATTAGAAAGAAGGTAAGCGATCTTGACATGTCTTTTAATTGAAAAAAAACGCTTTTTAAAAATCAATAACTATTACTTATGAAAGCAGAAGAATATAAATGATCGTATTAAATTCATAATTGTTACATATTTGCCATTATTTATTTTTAAAACGTGTTTTTCAATAAAAAGACACGTCAAGATTGTTTACCTTATTTCTAATGCAAAAAAAACGCACTATGTATACACCTTAGGGCTCTTACAGACGAGCGACAGCACGCCAGCGACCGCGCGCGACAGCACGCCAGCGACCGCGCGCGACAGCAATCGGCCATCATCGGCGACTGGCGTGCTGTCGCTCGTCTGTAAGAGCCCTTATAAAACAAAGCCGCCCCCGCCGCTTCTGTCTTTTATGTATGTATATAATATATAGCTACGTCAAATTAACAGTTATAAATAAGTTTTTTTACGCTCTATAGGATTTCTATAACTTCAGGAGACTTTTTTCTACCTTTTACTTTAGTAGTCTTTTCTCGGGTATGTCTCTTGGAATGTTTTTTTAAGTTGGCTAATTGCTTGAAATTCTTTTGACATATTTCGCAAAAGAACACATGAGTATGAATTCGTCTGTGAGTAATTAAACTGCTGTTGCGCGTAAATTCCTTTTCACATATATCGCACGAGAATGGTTTTTCCCCAGTGTGAACCCGTTTATGCATACTTAAAGAGGCCTCATCGTAAAACTGCTTTTTACACGAGTCACAGGTATAAGGCTTATTACCGATATGTATTCGCTTATGTGTATTTAAATGGGTTGAAATCTTAAACTTCTTATTACAAACATCGCATGAGTATGGTCTCTCTCCAGTGTGAGTTCGTTTATGTTTATTTAAATCACTCAAATGCGCAAACTTCTTATTACAGTCCTCACAAAAGTACGGCTTGTCGCCTGTATGGATACGTTTATGTTTTTCCACATCACTCACTTTCGCGAAAGCTTTCTCGCATATGTCGCAACTGAATGGCCTTTCACCTACGTGCCTCCGCTCATGTGCTTTTAAATAACTTAACACAGTAAACTGTTTCCCACAAGTTTCACACGAATACGGCTTTGTGCTGGCGTGTGTGTGTCTATGTTGGTTCAAACTCGATCTGCTTGCGAATTTGTTTCCGCATATGTCGCAGGGGTATGATTTCTCGGCGGTGTGACTGCAAGCTTTTCTTTGAATGTGCTGGATTAGGTGGTGTATTTGTTGGTATGTGTTTCCACAGGTGTCACACACGTAGGTCCCGGTTTGTCGGTCGTTGTCGTCCGTCTGTCGGTCATTGTAGTCAGTCTGTCGGTCGTCAGCCGCTCCGCTTGCGGCTTGTGATGGATACGTGGGAGATTCTTCTGACTCTGGGGATTCTTCAAGCTCCTGTTTGATGACAACTTCTTGGTTTAAACCTGCAACACATTGTTGTTTATACGCACAGATGTTTATACGTAAGACCACTATTTTGTCTATTTCGCATGGCATCAGGAACTGGTACAATGTGGGGCCTACACATACCTATACCATTGTGGAAACTGTTAACTGATATTTTTTTAAGCCTTTAGCAATGATATAAGGACAAGGTGCACCAATAGGGTATTTGAATTTTTTTTATAAATGGTATTAGTCAATTAGGTTTGTTTTGAGGATCCAATCTCTGTATACGACGCATTGTCTTAATGCAATACAAAAATCACAAATGATTGTCAAAGTCTGGCACCCGCACTTTACTGACGAAACGCTTCTAACAAATGGCAATACATCGTGACGTCACCATATAACGTTAGAAGCAGTTTCGATGTATGGAAAACAATGAAATTGCGATTTTGTCGGTGAAATATTGAGTTTATGTATATTGTTGCTATACAATCTTTTTTAAAATAAAATGTAAGGAAACGATTGGAACCATATTTTTTTTCCTATTTGGAAGTTATTATTTTTTTTTACTTGTATTTTTTTATTATTCCCATATATTTTTTAAGTTTCCAATCTATTGGGTTTATTTGCTCATTTTCTATCTATTTAACTAGATTTAGTTATAAAATTCAACATGTGTCAACAACCCTATGGTCACGTAGAGTGTAGTGTTGGTGTTACTAACACCGACTACCCACCGGAAACCTCAGGAGTCGCTTCAAGTTGGGTTTCACACAGAGGCTCCTCCTTCACAGGCACTGGTCTCTGCTCATCAAATTCCACTTCTATTTTTACTGTAAAGAAAAAATAAATTGTAATAGATATAGGTAAAAAAGGGTAATTCGCAACTTGTGTCGAATTTCCTATTTTTCGCACTTGTAGGCTGGTTTTAGTGTCACGCGGACCGTCCGTGCAGATCGCTCCGCACCGGAACAATATTATGTACGTTCAGGGAGCATTTCAGAGTAAAGCTGACGGGTCCGCGCAGACGACCGTCCGCACGGACGGCCTATCGTAAATAACTATAAAGCGCGCGGGTGTTTTAAGCGATATAGATTGTTTTACGCGGTAAACGCATCTTAAGAGAATTCGAGTGTGTACACAATTTCATTTTGTCAGTTTCTCGGAAATGTTTGTATTGGTCATGATACTTCAGTCAACCTCAGTACTCTTTGTACCGAGACTGACTGATATAGCGGAACACGTTCGTACGTTTCCGTGGAAATACAATGAAAAATAATTATGCACTACGTCTGTAGATTTGTTTATCAACCTTAAAATTTAAATTACAAACTAAAATCTACTCAAAGGTTAGCTTGAAGAGATCCCTTATAAGTTCGCCTTTGTACCTTTATTTCTGTAAATTTTATGTAAATCTGTGTTGTGTACAATAAAGTGATTACTACTAAAAACCAAGCTTAAAAACTAAGCATAAAAATAAACTATAGATAGAAAATTTGCCCCAAATCGTCTATTGGCAGCGTGCCCAGAAGGCTGGCAGCATTGCCACGTTGTATGGCAATGCTGATCCGCTGTGCTAGATATGACCCAGCCCTCTGGTCACGCGTCATTTGCACTAAAATTTATCAACCTATAAGAAAACTCACTCTGTTCAGGCAGCAACACAACATGCTCCTCGGGTCCTGTCGTCTTGTCACTATGCTCCCACACAGGTTCTTGTTTTACCTGAACAAACTCAACGGACACATCGCTTGCCTCCATTATAGCTTGCGACCCGGGTTCGAGTATGGAACCATCCGGATATTCGTATTGCAAGCCCTAGTCGACAGGCCTACACTAACTGTCCTTACAAAAGGAAAACGATATTGTAGACAACATTTATTATCTTCATTTACCAAATTATCAATGCTTGGATATTTATGTATAAGTTTAGTGCTTGTTTTTATTGATGTTCGAAGAAAAGCAACATATAACAATAAATAAGCAAATATTATGAAGAATAATACGTATGATAATGTGCCTAACAGTAATTATAATGTATTATAGTTACTTAGATAATAAAGGGAAGTAACTATCGATTAGAGGACTCGCGAACAAGTTCGGTAATAAAGGGGATTGTCAGAGGGCCTACCGCGAACCACGTTCGACGTGTTACCTCCCTGTCACACTTACGTACGAATTTACAAGTGCGACAGAGAGGCAACACGTCGAACGTAGTTCGCGGTAGGCGCTCAGATTCAAATGACAATTCTATATGACAGTTTCGTTTACCACAGACTAGATAACGGCAGTTTTTTTTGCACCTTTCCAGCCATAACAAACGGGCGTACAGGACCGCGATTTGGTCCAGCCTAAATATCTCTCTCGTTCTTACTTATAGCTGCGTCCTTAACGGATGTGCAGCGGACGCCCTTACACACAATTGAACCGGTCTCGGACCAGACCATAATCGCGGTCAGGTACGCCTCTGTTTTAGCTTAAAAATACTTGACGTTGACGTGAGATTATATTCTTTGGTGACGTGACAGATGTCTACAAAAAAAAAGCCTTTTATGTCTATGCTTAATTGCTTAAGATCGGTTTTCCTAGGATAGCGGTGCCGTCATATAGCGGCCGTCTCCATACTAAATAATACGGCTAAATATGGATGTCGTAGTATTTGTATGGAGACGGCCGCTATATGACGGCACCGCTATCGGAGGAAACCAAAGCTTTAGCGTGTTAATGTTTATTTAATAATTTTTCTTGTTTCGTAAACATCATCAGTATCATGCGTATTGGTGAGTAAGAGCCTTATGTATAATAGTATAACTTTTGCGTAAGAATTGTGACGCGGCCATTGTGCTAGATAGAGTTAAATGGTGCTGATACTGGCACTACTGGCAGCATGTCGCCGGCACGGGCGGAGCCCGCAAGTGCAGCCACGGACTAGTCGGAACTGCGTGGGTTCATAGAATATAACCAAGCACGTATAGCTGTAGAGATATTACACCAACCTATTACATTACATCCTATTTTGCTACGTTTATACGACTTGGCAAGCGTCAGGGACGGGATGCAGGTATGCGGTGGAATGAGATAGCAATATCGCTTGCTCCCTCTAACGCATAACTGCGTCCCTGACGCTTGCCAAGTCTCGGCACGCATGTAAACGTATGACTACCTACTCCAACTCCTAGCCAGCAGCCACCTCGTCTGTTTTCTCTAAAAACTGTGTTTCATTTGGTAGTCAAATTTGTTTGCCCCCGAGCTTTGAAACCCTCGCATTTTTTGAATAATGAGCATTTCAGACATTCTTTATCACCAACTCTTTGTTTCACACGAAAATGGCCAGTTCTGTTGTCTAGAATTAAATTTGAAACTATTTTGATGCTTAAATTGAGAAATATGTAATGTAACGCTCTGCCACTGCTCCATCTAAAGTTGTTTAATATGTTTGTATTTTAGATTTTTATCTTGCAGCATCCACTCTCGTCTCCTCTGCTGCGGTGTCGGGCCGGGCCAGAAGGTCGACCCGGCAGTCAACGGGTTGGGGCCGCTCGTGCTCAGTCAGGCTGGAGCGCCTGCTGTTGGACGCGGAGCGGCGCACCTGCTGGGCCGGGGGCCGCACATACAAGCTGCGCACCACCAAGCCCGCAACCACACCCAATGTCATCAACATCTATCAATGTCACCATTGCAACAAACAGTTCAAGAACAAGTTGGTTCTGAAGAAACACGTACACATTCACTCACCTTTACATAATTCAATGGGAGAAGATTTAGAAAACAAAAAACCTAAATACAGCAATAAGAAATACAAGAGTGATTGTAAGATAAATCTACAAAGACGCAGATTGAAACACTCTAGTAAGAAGAAGTTTCAGCCCTATTGTGATGACACGTCTGATGAGGAAACAAACTTGCAGGCTCACCTGATTATAGGCACCGGTGAAAAGCCTTTCAGGTGCAGCCAATGTGGCTATAAGTGTAAAAAGAAATCAGGTTTAATGTCTCACCTGATGATTCACACAGGCCATAAGCCTTTCAAGTGTAGATACTGTGGCCACAGGAGCCGTGTTAAAGGACACTTACGAATTCACGAGATGACACACACTGGTGAAACACGGTTTAAATGTGATATTTGTGATAAGAAGTGTTTTACGCAAGCTTCCTTAAATTGTCATTTCTTGATTCACTCAGACGAGAAGCCTTACAAGTGCATGTACTGTGACTACAGGTGCCGTCAGAAAGTGAATATACGGTCTCATGAGATGACACATACAGGTGAAAAACCCTATAAATGTAACTACTGCAGTTACAAATGCAGACAAAAACGACAGTTACGCAATCATGAGACAATACATACAGATGAAGAGGTAGATGACTAATTAATTAGCGCTGAACTGAAATAGATGTCATATATACTATAGAAACAGTGACAGCCCTCCAGTGGCGGAGGGAGGGAGGGAGGGAGGGGGGGGAGGGAATTGAACCAGTGTCTTCAGCTAACTTTTCCCTTTTCTTTTCCTTTTGTAAGAATTTGATATGTTTTCTGAAAGAGCTACGAATTTGTATGATTCCATGTACATATGTATATTTTTTAAAACAAATTTCTATTAGTGTATAATTGCATGAATTCTATAGTAATTTAAATTGTATTTTTTTTCCTTATTTTCTCGTAATGCATGTTAATTATAAGATGTAATTATTTTTGAAAAGATGTGTCCTGCCGAGTTTGTTGCCGGTCCCATATTGGGATACCCTCCTCCAATTGAGGGGGGATTTAAATCTTCTCGGGGCAGAGGTGTAAGATTGGAGCCGGTCTACCTAGCTTTATTTGACGTTCATAAGTGCATTGTAATTATGCCTACTCTACGTATCTTTTATCTTATCTTATCTTTAACGCCCTGGACCTCTAGGCTACCCCGTCGCGGCGGAGGCCTTCCCAATATCTCGAGTATATGCTATCTTGCTATTCTATACCACAACACTACCCTCAACTAAACTAAAGCTATGTAAATCTTTGACCGGGGAGAATAACCCACCCCCTCTTCACATAAAAGGAATGGTGGTTAATGGACCACCACCTTGAAAAAGAAATGTATAGATACATACAATCATTACAATCTGATTATGGCTAAGAAAGCCCATGGCAGATGAGAGTAAAAAACAAGAAAAAATGTAAATCTTTATTACTGCTGATTTGAATGTTACTTTTTCTTTTCTATGTCAATTGTTTGTGTCACAAAGCATGTGTTACGGTTGAAGAACATTTTAATCTATATCTATCTATGTTAGAAAGATAAGGCGTCTCTAATCAACTAAGGACGACTAGGACAAGCAGTGCTTGCTTGCCCTTAGTTGAATAATAAATAAAAGAATAAGAGCAAAGGACATTCGTGTCTTAATATTATCATTGGCAAAGTGGAGTAATTTAAGATATAAAATGTGATATAAACGCTGAAACAAATGTGTCTTATTTTCATTCATACAAATTTAAAATCTTCTCCAATTTAGATGCAAATGATTCATAAATTGTAAAATGTCAGTTTGACAGTAAGCTTGACCATAGACTAAGTGGACCAAACCACAGACCATCCAACTACTATTTTAAAACACTGCTAACAAACGACCAGACGATATGACGGACTGATAAGGATGTCCCTGTCTTAAAAGGTGAGAGAAAAATATAACTGTTTCAGTCTAACGAATAGCACGATCCAATCGTTGCTAGAGTACGTAAAGCCATCTGGTCCGGTCGTCTATTAGTATTTTATCTTGCCTATCTTTCTATTTCTAATCTGTGATATCTGTCAAAGACATTGTTACATTTTGAGGTTATATTTACTTCAATTAGGGATTTTATTCAATTATTTGTTTTATTAAACAGTGTTTTGTGTATAATGTCGCCTTCAGATGCTGTAGTGCAGGACCTTGACGAGAAACACGTCGATTTGGTGGCGAAATTTGTGTCAGACGTCCGAAATGGGTACGTGCGTGGCATACAGAAAAAGTGCTGTATTTAGCAATTTAAAGCACTAAATTGTTTATTTTAAGAATATAGACGAACCTACGGCTGCTACCTTCATATAATAAGTCTTTATCATTTAACATGTGCTCAGGTATTGTAGAAATCTATTTCATGAATTTCATCATCCTATTAATGTCATTGGTCAGTTTAATATCAAAAGTTTTTGATAAATGCTGATTAATTTGAATAACACGTTAAGTTCCAAAGGATTTTTTTACTGAACCTCACCAGTATAAAAGTCTTACCCCTTTGCAACTAGTGTCTCATGTGTAAAAATTGCATTGACTTATATCTCAGGACGGGCGTTACGGGCACTACAAATGGTACTTGTTCAGCGGTGTCACTCACGAATTCGAGCCAATCGTGCAGTCTAACGCACTGGCCCCATACTTGCCCATTCTTATTGCCTGTAAGGCCAGTCCTGATATATATGTCAAAGTGTCTTTGTATGTTGTATTACAGGAAGATTGAGGGATCAAACAATGTAGCCCTGGCCACAGTCACGCTTCTGGAGCAGATCATCAATGAGTCTGATAACACCACTGTCATGTAAGTCACCATCTTCCTTGCGTTAATTATCTATGTTAGGGAGAACCAACAGCTTTAAAACTTACAATAGACAAGAAGATAAAAACAGGAAGCCAATTACAGGATCTCACAGGTAGTATCCTGGCATATATATAATATAGTATACATAGTTAATAATTTTTACTACTCCCGTACCTTTATTGGTCATTTAAAAGGTCGTACACACACCTTTAAACCCCTATGTTATAGTTGTCAAGACAAGTCTTTAGTCTATTCCCCAAAAAAGTATTTGTGCATACACGCAGTATCTTTTTGGTACTTTTACGATACTTCGTGTAATCACCACTTAAAAAATATTGTATGAAATACATTGTTGCCAACCTAATTTTAATTGTCATCTCTGACAGATGAGTACTAAGTGCATTGCTGCCAATTTACAAAATATTCATTAGGTTCTATAGTAGAAACAATAAAATTGCTTCAGAAGTCAAAAACGCGCATGTGACACCCGTGATATAACAAGATCCATAGACTACGAACACCGCTTAGCGGTGCTTGTTAGTCTCCATAGGCTACTGTGGCCAAAATCTAAAACTATCCAAAATTGTAATTTAACTAAGAGCAAGTACCAGGGCCTCATGAGTTACAAGAAGGTGTCGCTGACCAACCGGCCGTGGGGCGCGGGGCGCGGTGGCCGGGTTTGGTTTGTTTACCTACATATATGTCCTATATGATTCCACTTGTTTAAAGTATTATTTTTGTTGAATGAAAAATATTTGTTTTACAATTTTTTTTTCAAAGTAAGTGCTTGGTCGTAGAAAAAGTATTGTATGCAATGTTGTTTAACTGAGTCAAAAAATACTCGTGGCGTCTTTATTAACAATTTTCGGCTTCGCCTCAAATTGTTACTCACGCTACTCGCCTTTTTTGACCCCTTTTAAACAACGGTTGAACTCATATGTTAACAAGAAGTTATTACTAATAGTGATGTATGATGAAAACCTATGTAAAATCATAAAGAAATAAGTAAGTTTAAGAGTTACTTCATAATTATTAGTTATATCGACTTATCGTTAATAATGTTCTGTAGGGCTAAGATGGTCGGCTCTTTATCATTTGTCACCATGGCTGTTCTAACAAATATGTAAGTGCGAAAGTGACGCATGGCATGACAGGTGATAAAAATGCGACCGTGATAGCTGGCCTGGAAGATTTTTGCCCACAATCTTATTCTAGGACAAGTGTACTTGTTAACAATAAAAAAATACCGGCCAAGTGCGAGTCGGACTCGCGCACGGAGGGTTCCGCACCATCAACAAAAAATAGAGCAAAACAAGCAAAAAAAACAAGTAAAAAAACGGTCACCCATCCAAGTACTGACCCCGCCCGACGTTGCCTAACTTCGGTCAAAAATCACGTTTGTTGTATGGGAGCCCCACTTAAATCTTTATTTTATTCTGTTTTTAGTATTTGTTGTTATAGCGGCAACAGAAATACATCATCTGTGAAAATTTCAACTGTTTAGCTATCACGGTTCGTGAGATACAGCCTGGTGACAGACGGACGGACGGACGGACGGACGGACGGACGGACAGCGAAGTCTTAGTAATAGGGTCCCGTTTTTACCCTTTGGGTACGGAACCCTAAAAAACCTAAAATTAAAACTACCTACAAAACTAAAACTACTACTTAAAAAATTAAAAATCTATATCTAAAGAGGGCCCCTGGTGCACAGTGCCAAAGATACTGGCAGCATTTCCTCGCTGAATTGCAACGCTTATTCGAGCGAGGAAGCTGCCAGCTCTTTCAGTGTACTTGTTTGATTCGATGGCACAGAATAAATAATAGTACTAGGTACAGAAGACTCACTCTCTAACAAAACGCGTCTGTTACGTTCAGGACAGATATGGCCGCTAGGTGGCGACAGCGCCACGCGCGGCTTATGGCTAGCCACCAAAATTGGTGTGGAACGGATGTACTTTTAGCTACCTGTAGCAAAGCGACGAAATCGCGGAGTGAGCCACGCCTGTTTGATTAGAATGTGTTCCTGCAGTGGCCTGTGCAGTCGCGTCCGGGCAGTAGGGCGGCTGGTGTCGCGCGCGCTGCCGCAGCAGCTCGGCGCCGCCAACATGGCGCGCCGGGTGCTGCGCGCGCTGCGCGACGAGGCGCGCGCGGACGGCGACGCGTCGCTCGCGCGGCTAGTGCTCGCCGCGCCCAGGAGGAGCACCACGGCGATGGCAGAGGATCTTAGGGAGCCCGTGCGGGAACATGTGGCTGAGGTGATACGGTTATTGAATTGTACAACTAAATCCATAGTTCGTTTTTTTTAGTATTAGAAAATAAAATCTTGATGTGTCTTTTAATTGAAACACATGTTTTAAAAATAAGTCACGGCAAATATGTAACAATTATGAATCTAATACGATCATTTATATTCTTCTGCTTTCATAAGTATAAGTTACTGATTTTTAAAGAACGTTTTTCAATTAAAATACATGTCAAGATCGCTTACCTTCTTTCTAATGCAAAAAAAAACGAACTATAGTTAAATAGATAGAAAATGAGCAATTTATCACAATACATACATTGAACATTTTAAAAATATGTTTGTATGTTATAGTTTTTTTAACTTCTAAATAAGAATACAATAATGAATTCCTTACATGTTATTAAAAAAAATTATAGCAACAATATACGCAATATTTCACCGACAAATTCGCAATTTCCTTGTTTTCCATACATCGAAACGGCTTCTAACGTTACATGATGACGTCACGATGTAAGCGTTTCGTCAGTAAAGTGCGGGTGCCAGACTTTGACCGTCATTTGTGACTTTTGTATCGCTTTAAGACAATGGGTCCCATACAGACATTTGATCCTCAAAACAAACCTGATCGACTGATACCATTCATAAAAAATTGTCAAATACCCTATTGTTTTTTTTTTACCGACTTCCAAATCTCAAAAGGAAGAGGTTATCAATTCGGTTGTATGTTCTTATTTTGTTTTTTAATGTTTGTTACTCCATATCTCCGTCATTAGTCATTACTGGACCAATTTTGAAAATTCCATTTTTGTTTGTATGTATAGGTATGCATACAGATTGGTCCCGTTTTTTTAAAAACCCAGTTCTGATGATGGGATCCATGAGGAATCGAGGGAACTCCTCAAATCTTAAAGTATAGAATTTATTGTATTTTCATCGGAAAATCAAGCATTTACATTAAAAACTGTCGCATTTGATGAAGTTGAACTGCTGATGATGATCAGAACAGAACTATTCAACGACGCATAGTACACGTTTTGAGATTTTTAATTTCCCAATAAAGTATAAGCGCCGCCGTTAAGTGGGTTAGGTTAGTGGTTAGAGAAGTCGGTTTTTTTTCTATTAAAGATTATTATTTTCAGTTACGCACAGAACTGGAAGGCACGGCCGCCGCCATCAGCTCGCAGGCCAAGGAACACGTGCAGGCAGACGAGATGATCCTCACGTACGGAGCGAGCAAACTCACCGAGCGTTTCCTGCGTTCGGCGCGTCGGTACAGACTGCTACTGGCTGAAGGCACTGATGTCGCTGAGGTATTTTTTTTAGCGTACTAGAGACCCGCCCCGGCTTCGCACGGGTTAACAAATTATACATAAACCTTCCCCTTGAATCACTCTATCTATTAAAAAACCACATCAAAATCCGTTGCGTAGTTTTAAAGATCTAAGCACACATAGGGACAGACAGCGGAAAGCGACTTTGTTTTATACTATGTAGTCACATACGTTAAAATAGACCAATGCCTGGTCGATGCGACATTCAAAGGCCCATAACACTCCAATAATAATAAAAAAAACAACGGGTTGCACTCCGGGAGTGCCGACAGAAGTGAAAACTCAATGACTAGTCCAAAATGTCTGCAGCACTAGGTATAATTGACCCATCCTCCTTTCTATTGAAAAACTTTAGTTCCGAAATTGCTCGTTAGTGAGCTTAAATTTGTAGCGTTAATTGTTTAAAATTCGAATAGAAATTGTAAAGTTACCTTGCCTTCGATCAACACGGAAGGGATGCGGTATTCGCACTATTTCCCCTCTGCCTAGGTACAAGATCAACTGATCTAGCGCGGGTAAGAAAACTAGTTGCGCTCGGATTTTTAACTAAACCGAGTCCAGACGCGCGAGTGAACACAGCAGCAGAAAAAATGCCTAATTGCTCGGTTTTTTGTTATAAAAAGAGGTCGGGGATATCAAATTTACAAAAAGAAGGTGTTACATTTGACATGTAATATTTTTTTTACATGTCATACGTTTAATTACATTTAAACACAATTATTATATTTTAGTCTCATGTAATTGCTGGATTTATCGATTTTGCTCGTCCAGTACAAATTGCGGATCGGTCGAGCGACAAATCCGACTTCTCATCTCTCAGAAAACAATAAAATTCTTTGACGAAAATGCTTTAGTGTGCGTGTTGTGACACTTGTGATTCATCCGTACACAGAAACAGATCGAGGTGTGCAAGATTTGTATGTGTAGGGTGTCATTTTCTATGTATTTGTGTCGTCATTACAGATTGGATTTTGTACGTAAGTGTGTGAGAAGTGCGACTGTGAGCACGTCCCCCCCCCCTCCCGCGAAAAATGGCAGAATGATTTGAATGTCGAGATATCGCTTGGGCCTATCCCTTCCGACGTGTCGGAAGCCCGTGTTGATCGAAGTACCTTGCAGACCTCGCATCTAAATATTTGGTCATGATATTTTGAGTTTTATTCACCAGTACTAGAGTTCACTTTTATTAGCGATTTCATCAAGATGTAGCTTTATTGAATTATATTTTAGTGATATAAAGTTAGAAACGGTGGGATCCTCGTATTACAGCAGGCTCAGGCATACATTTTCGCCGCGCGGGAGAAAGCGAGGGTTACGTCTTACGCTCTCGCGAGTTTAACATTTTTTCCCCATCACAAAAAGTGCACAGCGCCGCTAAAGAAGTTTTCACTTCAATAATTGTTTTGCAGTGTCACTTGATGGCGGCGCGGCTGAGCGCGGCCGGGGTCCCGGTGACGGTGCTGGGCGCGGCCGCGGTGTGCGCCGTCATGTCCCGCGTCAACAAGGTACCCGTTAGGGCCCGGGCACACTTAGCGTCTTCCGAGCGACGGCTAGTCATGTGCAAAATGTGTCACTAAAAAAAATTTTCAAAATCGGTCCAGCAATGACGGAGATATGGAGTAACAAACATAAAAAAAAATAAAAAAAATAAAAAAAATAAAAAATAAAATAAAAAAAACATACAACCGAATTGATAACCTCCTCCTTTTAGATTTGGAAGTCGGTTAAAAAGAAAAGATTGATATGCATCTTTCGTACGCTCTGAAGTACTTCACTCCTTCAGTTCACTAGTTCAGTTTAGTTCAGTAGCTCAACAGATCCGTCTATATCAACAGTACTGGTTTAATTTCTCTCATTTGCGGATATATTGAGTTGAGTGAAGAATTTGATAGATAATTTCATTCAATATCAATCACTCAAGAAAATTAATTTATGAATCTTAGGTTTAGCATGGCGTCCTTGTCACTCTAAGCAAATGAGCAAGTAAATGAAAAGGTTTTTAAACTGAACTGCTGAAGTAAAGAACTAAATGAATCCGAATTGAACTAGTGAATGAACGAGCGACATCAAGTGAAGTGCTTCAATTGAATCTTTCATTCGCGAACTACCCATGTCTAACGACGGTGTCTAGCCGACTCTATAGCTGCTGCTCGACGCAACATCGGCGCAACGCCATTTTCCATAACGCTGACTAGACGCCGACGCTCGAAAGACGCTAAGTGTGCCCGGGCCCTTACACCAAAAAAGTCTGCAACAGGGTTCGAAACAGTGTTGTGAATAACGCTTATTTTTAGGCTTAAAGGCTGTAATCATTTTGATAGCACACGCAGGGCAAGTGTTATTTTAAACGTCAATTTTCTATAAAATTATCCAAATGAATAACACTTGCACTGCGTGTACTATCAAAATCGTTGCAGACTTATCTTGGTCTAACTATATAAACAGTAGCAGAATCTAAATCTTACATACACGGTGCCACATAATAAATAATAGTACTATGTACAGGAGGTTCTATTACGATAAAACGCGTCTATTACTGAAAGAGCTACGTATTTGTATGATTCTATGTACATACATATGTATTTTTTTTTAAATCAAATTTCTATTACACCTTATGTGTATAATTGCATGAATTCTATAGTAATTTAAATTGTATTTATTTTTCCTTATTTTCTCGTAATGCATGTTAATTATAAGATGTAATTATTTTTTTTAAACATGTGTCCCGCCGAGTTTGTTGCCGGACCCATATTGGGATACCCTCCTCCAATTGAGGGGGGATTTAAATCTTTTTGGGGCAGAGGTGTAATCAGATCAGAATCAGATCATTTATTTGCTTTTCACATATAAATACATGCAAATATAGTTATAAAATATACTCTAAGGTACTTACATGCTAAAATTGCTTATTCTGAGGTTATATGTGTAAGGATATGCGTAAAATTATTATTATAGCTGTAGGGTTGGAGCTGGTCTACCTAGCTTTATTTGACGTTCATAAGCGCATTGTAATTATGCCTACTTGAATAAACTATCTTTTATTTTTTATTACATGAACCCGTGTTTTGCCAAGAAAACTGATGTATGGAGTTAGCATTCTTTCTTGACTTTTTTTTTTAATACCACATCGGTGGCAAACAAGCATACGGGCCGCCTGATGGTAAGCAGTCACCGTAGCCTATGGACGCCTGCAACTCCAGAGGTGTTACATGCGCGTTGCCTACCTTTTTAAAAACCTGTACACTCCTTTTTTGAAGAACCCCATACTGTACACCCTCGGGAAAACCTCGGAAGGGAGCTCATTCCACAGCCGGAGCGTCCGCGGGAGGAAATTCCTCTTAAACCGCACAGTACGGACTTGTATTACTCTATGCTTAGAATAGAAATGTTTTTTTTTGTAAGGTCGTAGTGAGTGTGGACGCAGCCCTGGCGGGCGGCGCGGCGCTCGGGGCGGCGGGGCTGCACGCCGTCACCGCGGCCGCCAAGCACTACGGGGTGCCAGTAAGTATACATTATGTACTTACACACACGCACACACACACACACTATACACACACACACACACTCTCTCTCACACACCACACACACACTCACACCCCACACACACACTCTCTCTCTCTCTCACACACACACACACACACACAACACTCACATCACACTCACATCACACACACCCACACACACACACACACACACACACACACACACACACACACACACACACACACACACACACACACACACACACACACACACTAAGTGTATTATTACCATTTATTTTCTGTATTATATGTATTGTTTTCTGTAATGAGGTGTGCAATAATAGTATTTTATGCAACCGTTGTTTAAGAGAGGCCTAAAAATTCGCCTCAAATTGTTAATAAAGACGCCACGAGTATTTTTTGACTCAGTTAAACAACGTTGCATACAATACTTTTTCTATGACCAAGCACTTACTTTGAAATAAAATTGTAAAATTAACAAATATTTTTAATTCAAGAAGTAGCAAAAATGGAGGGTACGGGCGGGAAAAGAATGAATGAATGAATGAAATTTAAAAAAAAAATGTCTATGGTTCACTTATTTGTCAAAGATGACATTTAAAATAAGGTTGGCAACACTATATTTCATTCAATATTTTTAAGTGGTCATTACACGAAGTATCGTAAAATCGCCAAAAGATACTGCATGTATGCACAAATTCTTTTTTGGGGAATAAAGACTTGTCTTGACAACTACCCTTTAAATGACAAATAAAAGTACTGGAGTAGAAAAAGAGTATTTACAGTAGGTACATCATATTATGGTGCTACTTTACCGCATTAGTGCGATAATTAGCAATTTACATAACTAATTCGAAAATTTAAAGGGCCATATGTAAAAAGGTAACTCGCAACTCGTGTCGATTTATCGCCCATTGTTGCAAATTTTCTACTTTTCGCACTTGTATCGTAATGTACTATTGAATTATTATTTAGCAAAACGAGACTAAGGGCCAGTTGCACCAACCACATTCGACAGTCTGATCATCGTCAGCCGGCCAATGTTGCACCAACCATATTCGACAGTCTGATCATCGTCAGCCGGCCAATGTTGCACCAACCATATTCGACAGTCTGATCATCGTCAGCCGGCCAATGTTGCACCAACCACATTCGACAGTCTGATCATCGTCAGCCGGCCAATGTTGCACCAACCATATTCGACAGTCTGATCATCGTCAGCCGGCCAATGTTGCACCAACCACATTCGACAGTCTGATCATCGTCAGCCGGCCAATGTTGCACCAACCATATTCGACAGTCTGATCATCGTCAGCCGGCCAATGTTGCACCAACCACATTCGACAGTCTGATCATCGTCAGCCGGCCAATGTTGCACCAACCATATTCGACAGTCTGATCATCGTCAGCCGGCCAATGATTTATAACTCAAGATAGGTTATAGGCGTTCCAAAATTGAAGCGCTTACCTTGTGACAAATTGGACAAGTTGCCTTTAGTCGCGGCTGGACAAGCGAGAAATGTGCACGTGCTAACGAGCTCCCACACACCGAAATAGAAAAAGAGGAGCTTATGTTTAACAACGAGTGTGACAAAGATGGATGGAATGAGAAAATTAATAAAAAATAACAGATTTTTTTCGTATTAGGCTCAGAAATAAATATGGAAGTATTTTTTGTGCTCCTCAAGTATGAGTATAACCGATCTATGGTTATATAATATCATTGCAGCCGGCGCGCCCCGGCGCTTTACTATGAAACTTCCCATACATAAAAATTTAGCGAATTCTTTAACGATACGCACAGTTTGGTGCAACCGACCCTTAAGGTTTCCCTTATCTTTAAAGAGTTCGCTAAATTTTTATGTATGGGAAGTTTCGTAGTAAAGCGCACGGGGCGCGCCAGCTGACCAGTCAGTCAAATATGATTGGTGCAAGTGGCGCTTAGTCGCGTATGATTAAGGCCCACTTGCGCCATCCCACTAACCCGGGGATAAGCGGTTAAACCGTTAACTCAGTGTCAAATTGTACTGTTCACCATGATAACCCCAGGGTTAACCGAATAACCCCGGGTTAGTGGAATGGTGCAAGTGGGCCTAAGAAACTTTTCGCACTTGTATCGTAATGTACTATTCCCGCAGGTGGTGGCGCTGTGCGCGCTGCACGCGCTGAGCCCGCTGCACGCGCGCGACTCCGCGCACCTCAACTCGCTGCTCGCACCGCACGCGCTGCCCTACCAGTGAGTCAACTGCACGCCGACTGCACGACGACTGCAACCTCGGCTAGTTCCCATACAAGTTGCACTCGGTCTGCACCGGCCTTAAGGATTATATCATCCCTAAGTCCCTAACCCTATAGTTACCCTAACCTTGCAATCCCTAGAGTTGTGTCAAATTATTGTTGTTTTTTAGGGTTCCGTAGCCAAATGGCAAAAAACGGAACCCTTATAGATTCGTCATGTCTGTCTGTCTGTCCGTCTGTCTGTCCGTCCGTATGTCACAGCCACTTTTCTCCGAAACTATAAGAACTATACTGTTGAAACTTGGTAAGTAGATGTATTCTGTGAACCGCATTAAGATTTTCACACAAAAATAAAAAAAAAACAATAAATTTTTGGGGTTCCCCATACTTCGAACTGAAACTCAAAAATTTTTTTTTCATCAAACCCATACGTGTGGGGTATCTATGGATAGGTCTGTAAAAATGATATTGAGGTTTCTAATATCATTTTTTTCTAAACTGAATAGTTTGCGCGAGAGACACTTCCAAAGTGGTAAAATGTGTGTCCCCCCCTGTAACTTCTAAAATAAGAGAATGATAAAACTAAAAAAAATATATGATGTACATTACCATGTAAACTTCCACCGAAAATTGGTTTGAACGAGATCTAGTAAGTAGTTTTTTTTTATACGTCATAAATCGCCTAAATACGGAACCCTTCATGGGCGAGTCCGACTCGCACTTGGCCGCTTTTTTTAAGTGTAAGGCCTGAGTGGAGGCTCTTGTTGGGCGTGCAGCGGGGCGGGGCGTGCGGCGTGCATGTTAAACAAATGCGCACGTATAGGAGCGGCCTTAGTGCACGCTGCTCACATCACAAGTGAGCCCACAGCCACGCCGCACGCGTCGCCGAGCGAGCGTCCACTCAGGCCTTACACTAACGCATTCACTGCCAGGGGGTGTGGCCTAAGAACAAACTTGTATGACGGTGGACGCACATGTGCGTCGGGGGCAGTGAATGTGTTAATAGAATTTTATGCCCTTAAAGCCAAATCTCATAGAACTCAACTAGAGACAGGGGCAAGCTATGATGGTGCCATCTATGCAACTTTGACAGTTGCCAACGCCATTCGAAAGTTACATTACATAGTGTTTGTAGCATGAATCTAGTATTTTAACTGAATAAGGCATGATGGGTGGGGGAAATGAGCAAACGGGATAGTCTTATGTATCTTTCAGTAGGAGTAGCAGCGAAAGCGCTATTACTGTTTGTCCTTGTCACAGACTCACATTTTTTTTATTCCCCACCGTAAATTAATATGGATTATGGTGGGCAACAAATAAATTCGACCAATCAAAGTGTCGCATATGCCTATGTTTTGTCCCTCACGGAGGCACGCGTATACCACTTCTACAGGATCCTACCTTCTATGGTTTGTAGAGTCGTTTCTGATATATTGGGGCGGTCGAGGTGCTTAAAAATATCTAAACACACTCTACATATACAGGGTGTCCCAAGAAGTAGTGATATACTGAAGCTGGGAGGTAGAGGACCTAGAGGGCTATCTGAATCACCCCCATGTATGTTCCGCGATTTTTCGTATTTTCGGAGTTATGATTTTTTTTAATTTTTCACCTATCGCCGAGTACGATGAGATTTTTATTTATGGTGACGTGAATTATTGCGGTAGATGCTTGATTTTTTTTGTGTGCTACGCTGATAGATAGGCCAATTCAGTATGGTAACATTTACTATCGTTAGATCTTTGAATGGAATTAAAAAAAAATTAATGCCAAGAAAGATAAAATTACCCAGTATGTTCACAACTTCAAGGGCGCTTAGAAAAATAAAAAATACGAAAAATCCTCTACCTCCCAGCTTCAGTATATCACTACTTCTTGGGACACCCTGTATAACGCCTTAACAATAGCGTGTTCAGATATTTGTGAGCACCTTGGCCGCCCCGATATATCTGTGACGATGAGTACACTTTTGCAGACTATATAATGTATATAGATAGATTCATAAATATTCTCAAAAACCAATTTGTAAACATTTGACTTAGTCTTCTCTGTGCCTTAACCTTATGTTTTACATTATAATACATTTTGATTGTAAATAATAGACTTAAATTATAAAGCAGCCATTATGCCTGCGAACTAAGTTTGATAACACATAAATGTTATACAGGAAGGCGGAAAGTGGACTGGCGCATGTGTATGCCCCGCGTTACGATCTCATCCCGGCTGACAACGTCACTCTGTATATCACCAATCTGTGAGTATATTATCCTACTAATATTATAAGCACATATACAGGGGGGGGGGGGGAAATAACTGCATTCCCGTTGCCACGAGGTTTTGGGATTATACTGAGCAAATTTTACTATGGGACCAACTCCGAACTCGCAAAAAAATATTTGGCTGTTTCATACACTTTAACTGGTCCATTTTCTATGGGAGGCGTTAATTTTTTAGCTAACCTGTATAGTAAAATACTAAATTGTTTTATGGCACTAAAACCTGCTAATATTTCCGTAAAACAGCCTTATGCATGGTCATCGTTGTCAGTCAACCATTTAAATAATCAAAAAGAAAAGTTACTTTTCATTCCTCATAATCTGAAAGTACCCACTTGTTGTTCTAAAAAGTGTGCAGAAAATAATACGTTTCTGCTCTAGAGCACTGTACTTTCTAAGCACGTTCTTTTTTTACGATAAATTTTTGGTTTTAAATGGATATGTTGTACAATTTCCATTCTGACAATTAACTCCCTATTCCATAAATAACTATATTTAATTCAACTCAGGTGAAAGGCACCCATTAGAGTCTCGGACTATTGGCGGTCTCACTGCGTTCGAGTGATTCTTGAGGAATGTTTGTGTATAATTTGTTAACCCGTGCGATGCCGGGGCGGGTCGCTAGTTAATTATGTATGTACTTTTTTGTTGCAGCGGAGGCAGCTCGCCGTCGTATATATACAGGCTGCTCTCAGAGCTGTACGATCCTAACGACTACACCCTGTAGGCCCGAAATTGGCGGTCCGTCTGGTCTATTTGCCTCTCTATCGCTCGAACCAGGGATGTTGCGAACATCCGCATCCGCATCCGCAACCGCGGAACTTCCGCATTATTTTCAACATCCGCATCTGCATCCGCATCCGCATAAAATCGATGCGGAGCTTATGCGGATGCGGATGTGGAACAGGTCGGTACAGGAACGTCTTAGCATCGGCGTAAGTGCTAGACTGCTAGGTAATTTAGTAATTAGCCAAAAAAACCTATTAGAAAAGAGCAGTCAAGCGTGAGTGGGACTTAATGTGCGGAACCCTTGGAACGTGAGTCCGACTCGCACTTGGCCGGTTTTTTGAAATAAAAATTACTAAAATGTAACATTTGACGTTTTTTATGTACCTATCTTGACATCCGCATCCGCGGATGTGAGCCTTTAAAAATCCGCATCCGCATCCGCATCCGCGGATGTCAAAAAATCGGCATCCGCAACATCCCTGCTTCGAACATGCAAGAGCGATAGAGATGCAATAGTACATTATACATACCTAGGGAGGTGAATTCGTGAATGCTCCAGATCGCCGGTGTTTGTGGCCCGAACCGAAGGCGAGGGCCATAAATATGCGATCTGGGGCTTTACAAATTACCGCCCGTGGTTTGTCTAAAGTTTTACGTCTTGCCTTGGCCAGGAAGTGGGATTTTCTGCTCGCGTAGCGGGGAGAAAATCCCACTTACGGGCCTAGGGTGACGTTATGACGTAAGTAAATAATTAAAAGATTACAGTTTTGAATGATTCACGGTTAGTTTCACTAGACTTATCGACCGGGATATGGACCGTGATTACCTTTTGTATTGTTTTCGAGCTCCCGATATTTCGACGCAGTTACATGCATCTTGTTCACGGTTAACTGAAGATGGCGGGCGGGTGTCAAAGTTGTGTAGACCGCGCTCGAAAACAATACACAAGGTAATAGGGAATATTACGCGAAACTCTGCGTAGGGGGCGCCACTCCTACAATAAGTCACAATCACAATCTAAGGGTCAACCGCAAACGAGAGAGTCGAAAATTTTGTTAACTAATCTCTCTAGCACTCTTGCATATTCGAGCGATAAAGAGGCAGATAGCTGAGTTTCGATTTCGCGTTTCCCGGTAGGCCCTTTGTAAACAAACCGCCTTGATGTATCAATGTCATACTTGATTGTGTGTGAAAACGTCAAAAAACAGTCCTACAGTATGTATAAGTTACTCTATCTATGGTATACTTAAGTCACTAGTGCTGCACTCTGGTGGCAAAACATTGCAGTAATACTCCCTATTACGGTTCATATCCCGGTCGATATAAGTCTAGTTAAACGATTTTCGATGGTTGGGCCATAAATAATTTATTTTACCTTGAGTATTTCATACTGTAATGATTGAACAACCTTATAAGGGCTCTACAAAAGTCCGTGGCCGTACCTAATTGATATAATAAATTAAATGTTTCTTTAATTAAATAGTTTTATTTATTTATCCCTTTTATCCTTGAGGCCTGTGCCGCCGGTGTGGCTGCGTGTGGCGTGTGCGTGACGTGCACGCCACGCACACGTCACGCAAGCGGTGTGCCGTCTCATGAGGATCTGTATACTACAACGTCGCACGCGCACGTACACGTCACGCACACGCAGCCGGTGTGCACAGGCCTTTAATCTGGAATGATAAAACTAAATTTTCTCAATTTGAATCCTACCATAGACACAGAATAAATAATATGTAGTACTAAGTACAGAAGACTCACTCTCTAACAAAACGCGTCTGTTACGATCAGCACAGATATGGCCGCTAGGTGGCGACAGCGCCACGCGCGGCTCATGGCTTTCCCCAAAATTGGGGCCGAACGGATGTAATTTTTGTAGCAAAGCGACGAAATCGCGGAGTGAGATACGCCTGCCATAGATACATTCCGCACCATCCCACTAACCCAGTGTTAATAGATTAAACCTGGAGTTACCATAGTTACCAGTGCAATTTGACACTGGGTGAGTGAAGTGTATTAGTGTATTACTTAAATGAGTAAAACATATACTCTAGGTGCCAAAAGTGGATGTTTGACCATTCAGTGATCACAAAACATGGCGTAGTGTAGCGCCATCTTTTTTAGCTGTAAAAATATATGGCTTTTCTTAGACTTAACATATTTTCTTAAATCAAGATACCCTTTTTGTTGGGTATAAATGCAATCATACTGTGGCCAAATTTTCGGAGTCTTGAGTCTAAACAACATAACGGCAATACCTAAACGAAATCGTTTGTGTCGCATAGCATTTTATAACGGATTCTAATGTTTGTTTAAAACTTGTTTATTGCCCAATTCAGCTGATGCTCCAACCAGACCGACCGCTCCGTAATCTTCACTATCAAGTTTCGACCAAACTTGGCCGAAAACAAGAATGTCACAAGTTGCGACAAAATTAGCATATAATTATTCTCTTTTTATGATATCTAAGTGTGTCGCGTTCGCTTCCTACGCCTTATCTCTTGAATATTTAATCTGGATGAGGGCCATTTGGCTCTCAATGAGGTTAAAACTGCGAGATTTCGCAACATTAAGCGATGAAGTTTATAGTAAAAATAACATCTTTGTACAAAATGCACGATTGTATACAGTCATCGTGTCGGTACACAAATAATCAAAATAAAAAGAATAGTACTACGTCTCTTTCTCGCTCCAAAGTTAGAGGGAGAGCGCGCTTCGTGTCATATTTTCCGCGGCTAACTTCACACTGCACTATGTGCGTCATGTTGGCTGCATTATAATAACAATGGGGCGGGGTTGGTAGAAAAACAGCGCTGAAGCGCTTTAGAATTTTCCTTCTACAAATTACCACAGATTGTCAAAGGCAGATGTTGAAGCGCTGCAGCAAGGAGGTCGCAATGTGGGCGAGTTGTGTAAACTTTTTTTATGAGGCTTACGTATCGTGTCGTCCGGACGGGCGCATAGCGTTACATTATTATCTCGAGATTTTTTCGCATTCCTCACCAGATTTACAGCTAAATATGGATTTCAGTGCCAGAAACACGTGTAAAACATTTTCAGTGCTTTAGTTTAGTGCAGCTGTGAGTCAGTGCGTGACTAGTACGCATCGCCAAGGGATTCACATTAATTATGTGAGCGTCGAACAACCATTTCAAGTGCGCGATAACACGCCCTCATCTTACTTAGCAAACAGGACACATTTAAGACGTGACTCAATTAAAATTACAACATCGCGTGCAAGACTAATATAAAATCAATACTCAGGGACTGATTATCTCAACTGCATTCTCATTTCCGCTTGCCGTTTGATATTCAATCAAGGCAACGAGGACAAATTAACCCAGTTAAGAGTACGAGTGTCATTTGCGTTATTACGTAAATAATTAATTACCAAAAAATTAGGGCCTTCGCGGTCGTTTTCGAATTTAGTTCCTTTGCCTTCCGGCAGAGCGCGCGTCCTCGACGTTGTCGCGCCTGCGTGCAGTCTGCGCTTACTTCGCGTCGGAGCACCGTGCTCGCAGCAGCCGTCGGGGCTCCCGTGGAGTCCTAAAACTATAATCTTTCCCAATTAGTGCTTCGTCAGTGTTATAGTGTAGTGCAGTGTCATTGTTTTAGTGGATACAAGTATTTTCTTGCGGATCTGAGTGGTGGAGTGTTGCGGCGCAAATCGATATCGGAAGTGATGGCGCAGCAGACATGAGTCAGGGAGGTTCACGGAGGCCTTACTCGCGCGGGGGCCCTCGCTGGCACCCGCGGTACAAGGATTACTGGGATTACGAGCAAAACTACAGGTCAGTATAGCCTTTAAGACCGCAAGTTGCGCTTGGAGCTTGTTCACTTTCGCTTCCTAGCTATACGTAGGTATGTCGGTTTCACTCTCGCGAAGCGTTTTCCGTAATTGATGTGCCATGGTCGCGATAGCCAATCGTGAGGCTGATAATTCCGAGATAAATTTAACACGTTCCTATTTCGAACAACGTTTACGGACAGAAAATACCAGTCTGTTCGCATTCGTTGCGAAAATGACTAATAAAATAAATGTACAGCTCGGTTGCGTACGTCTGACTGGTCTTTTACTTAACTTTGTATCTAGAATGAAGTGAGACACAAATAACTTATTTAATTGTTTATTAAAGCCTTCGTCACACAGGCGCGTTTTCAGGTCGCGGCGTGAGCGGGGCGCGCCGGTTTTACATACAAAACGCTCACGCCGCGCCCGTAAAACGCGCCTGTGTGCTGAAGCCTTTGGCTCATTAAAATTATACATAATTATAGCATTAAATGTTTACGCTATTTCTCTCTAATTAAACGTTACGATGTTTATTAATTGTTTTGTAAACACTAATGAACGAGTCATACTTTATATTATCTTTATCAAGTAGTAATAAAAGATACCACAAATATACTAAGAAGTCATTCAGTTCTTGGTCTATGAGTGGGTAACTGAAGAAAAAAATACCAGGATATCCTAGGTCATGTCTATGCCTGTTTTTTTACCATATTTATGTCACCAGGATTGAATACAAGGACAACTGTGGAAGAACTTTGATACCCTATTACATTAGAAAAAAAATAAAAAAGTAGTCTAGCCTAGCTGAACCAGCCGGCGTATTATGGAAGGCTTTATCCACATGATAAAATGTAAGTGACGGACACCGTTTTATCACGCTGTCACATAGACAAGAACGACCATCATATCCATACAGATAATCAGGAATCTTATGATAGATTCTGTGCGGAAAGATGAGTCGTGGAATGTAGGTATGGAAGCCCATATATTATATGACTCTTCTCTTTCCTTACAGACCTACAGACTCTATGAAGTATGTTTTAAATCTGTCAAAGTACATTGCAATCTCATAGTTAAGTTGCCTGTCACAGAAAACTTGAGAAATATCATAAAATTCATAAATTAAAGACATGGCGTTATTCAGCTGCTAACTTAATCAGTTGATGATCGTTGTTTGTCGTTATGCCATAGAGAGGGGCAAACAACGATCATCAGCTGATTAACTTAACAGACGTTTACGAATAACGCCTTAACCACAGAATAAGTAATAGTAACCGTAGTAACCATACAGAAAGGACACTTCCTACAAAACCGAAGTTTCACAGCGATTCAGGGCCGAAACATGATATCCCTTTCGGCTATTTAGGGTTGTCAAAATTCTGTGGTTGTGCACGCCAAGGGACGTCAAGTTGTGTCAACCCTAATAATTGCTTGGAGCAATGCTGAGCCGAACGGAACATATAAACCCAAAAAACGTATCAGACGGACCCACGCACTGAATTCACAAATATGTAAACAATTTACTTCTTATTCCAACACAATAAAGTCCATAATAGTGTACATATTTATAAACCCACCTTACACGGCCGTCTCCCGCGCAGGTAGCGAGTGAGGTTGCCGACCGCGCCCTAAATAGGACGGCATGTGTAGTGTAGGCCCACCCTTATGGGGAACGCGACCGCACCACCATTCATATCTTTAGGTTCCATCACACAGGCGCGTTTTCCGGGCGGGGCGTGAGCGTTTTATATGTAAAAGCGGCGCGCCCCGCCCGGAAAACGCGCCTGTGTGACGGAACCTTTAGGTACAGTCGCCATCAGATATATCGGAGCGGTTGAGGTGCTCAAAAATATCTGAACACGCACTCTAAAGGCTTCGTCACACAGGCGCGTTTTCCGGGCAGGGCGTGAACGGGGCGCGCCTCTTTTACATATAAAACGCTCACGCCCCGCCCGGAAAACGCGCCTGTGTGACGAAGCCTTAACGCTGTGACAATAGAGTGCGTGTTCAGATATTTGTGAACACCTCGGGCGCTCCTATATATCTGATGACAACTGTTCAAATTACAAAACTCCGCTAAAGCCCCGATGCCCCCGATGTATCCAAAATCCAAACTATACAATACAATAAGCAATTCAAATACTCTTTATTGTACAACTGATTACAGAAAACAATACAAATACATACAGAAAAGAAGAGGTTAAACAACAGGCGGTCTTATAGCTAAAAAGCGATCTCTTCCAGACAACCTTTAGGTAAAAAATAAATTTTAATATTTTGCGTTTTAAGGTTATACCATAGTTGACTGCAAGGAGCTGACGTGTGTCACTGTACCCATGCTGTGTGAAAAACACTATAGTTAGTATAGTTCCACCAGACATAGCCAATAGTAACACGAAACTAAATATTCACCCCTACTAGTGAACCCATAGACTAGAGCGTGACGCGTCCGCTCCCGACAGTTTTATTTGACCATTCGTAGACCTTATGCCGTTGTAAAAAGGTCTAAAATAGATCAGCTGGTTGCAACGGCGGTACCCAAGTTCACATCCTCTGTGTGCGGATGTGTGGTGTCACATTATCTAGTCTATAAAGGCCGATGCACACCTAAGGTTCCGTCACACAAGCGCGTTTTCCGGGCGGGGCGCGCCGCTTCACTACATAGTATAAAACAAAGTCGCTTCCCGCTGTCTGTCTGTCTGTATGTATTCTTAAATCTTTAAAAACTGCGCAACGGATTTTGATGCGGGTTTTTTAAATAGATAGAGTGAATCAAGAGGAAGGTTTATGTATAATTTGTTAACCCGTGCGAAGCCGGGGCGGGTCGCTAGTTTACATATAAAATGCTCACGCCCCGCCCGGAAAACTCGCCTGTGTGACGGAACCTTAAAGGCCTGTGCACACCGGCTTGCGTGTGCGTGACGTGCACGACTGCACGTGCGCTAAAATGTTGGAGCCGCACACGTCACGCAAGCGGTGTGCCGTCTCTCATAAGGATCTGTATATTACAACGCTGCACGCGCACGTGCACGTCACGCACACGCAGCCGGTGTGCACAGGCATTTACTTTAAATGACTCTTTTAATGGATTTCCTATGGTTTAATAGTACATACATAGTTGTAGTTGTTATCTTGAAATCGTACCTCTAAGGTCGAAATAAATAAGTACTCTTTAGTGAAACCTAGGTATTTGTCGGGAAATATCGTGTGGCGGCAAGGAAACCCAATTACTAACAGACACAGGGATGTTGAGAATTAAAAAAAAGTAAACTGCCCGCTGTAATAATAGGCGCTGATGGCCTAAGAGCTTGCAATCCGGAGGTCGCGGGTTCAAAGTTTCAAACCCCGGCTCGTACAGTCAGCAGCAGAATAAGTTGCTAAGTGGGCGAGGTGTTCAAAATTACCTTGGCACGCTCTTATTCTCATAACAATAAAGTCGCGTCAAGATCATTTTGAACACGCCCGCTTAGCAACTTCTGCTGCTGACTGTACATTGTACATATTCCTATTTATCCCCACCGGGCATGAATGAGAATAGTCAGTAGGCGCTTACGTGGGGAATACACCCATTGTTTTATTTTTTATTAGAAATAGGTAAGTATTGGACCACAATCTCACCATTACGTTGGGAATACACCCATTACGTTGTGATGTCACGTAACAAGTTTCTTACTATCTCCAAAGTATAAAACCGTCACATTCGACTCGTTACTAATAAAGGCACCTAAAGGCTTCGTCACACAGGCGCGTTTTCCGGGCGGGGCGTGAGTGTTTTATATGTAAAAGCGGCGCGCCCCGCTCACGTCCCGCCCGGAAAACGCGCCTGTGTGACGAAGATTTAAACCAGCCTAGCCTATTAAACTCTTACCCCGTTATTCATAAACGTCTGCTACGTTAATCAGCTGAGGATCATCGTTTGTCCCCCTCTATGGCATAACGAGAGATAGGGACAAACGACGATCATCAACTGATTAAGTTAGCAACCGTTTATGAATAATGCCGTTATTTGCTACTATGTAAAAAGTGCGAAGAACAAAGCGCCCAGCAACGTTGAGAGAGGTCGTGCAACGCGGAAACCCGCAAGGTCGCCTTCGCTTCCTCCATCGCTGAAACCATGCTTTATATTACTACTTAAATACTGTCAGTGCTGTCTTAAGGTTCCGTCACACAGGCGCGTTTTCCGGGCGGGGCGTGAGCGTTTTATATGTAAAAGCGGCGCCACTCACGCCCCGCCTGTGTGACGGGGTGCGATCCCTGGTAAGGGCGTTTTTTTATGTGTTTATCAGTTGTTTTTAAAAGTGCATTTCCTAATAATAACACGATTCCGTCATCCTATTTTTTTCGTGAGTGTGTTCGTGTGATTGTGATCTTCACATCTGAATGAAGAAGGGTGCCACTTTGTGTCTCTAAAGGTTCTGTCGCACAGGCGCGTTTTCCGGGCGGGGCGGGAGCGTTTTATATGTAAACTAGCGACCCGCTCCGGCTTCGCACGGGTTAACAAATTATACATAAACTTTCCTCTTGAATCACTCTACTGTATCTATTAAAAAAACCGCATCAAAATCCATTGCGTAGTTTTAAAGATCTAAGCATACAGACAGACAGACAGCGGAAAGCGAAGTGTGCGGCGCTAGCTAAGTTGACAAAGGAATACTGACAGTTGTCCATTTTTTTAATGATATAGGCATTATAGGCGGCAAATGAGCAGACGAATCGCCTGATGGTAAGCAATTATCGTCGCCCATGGACACCCGCAACACCAGAGGGGTTGCAAATGAGTTGCCGGCCTTTAACTTGGTTGTACGCTCGTTTCTTGAAGGTTTGAAGGTCGTATCGGTCCGGAAATACCGCTGGCGACAGTCGACACACATATATGACGTCACGCAGTCGTTCTGAAGGATATACGTGCAATAATGTATACGTGTGTAAATAATATGTGACCGAGGCAAGGTCGTGTGCGATGGAGGTGAGTGAACAGGCCGCGAATTCCCGCTTCTAGCAACTATTCACTGATATAAGTATAAGATGTGTATTTTAATATTTTTTGGTCCTAAAAACAAACCTGTTAATGAAAATTTGTCACCTAGCCTATCACTACATAGTATAAAACAAAGTCGCTTCCCCGTCTGTCTGTCTGTCTCTATATGTATGCTTAGATCTTTAAACTACGCAACGGATTTTGATCCGTTTTTTTTATAGATAGAGTGATTCAAGAGGAAGGTTTATGTACAATTTGTTAACCCGTGCGAAGCCGGGGCGGGTCGCTAGTTCACAATAAAAAGAGAAAACTATATACTGCATCTGCAACATCGTTAACGGGGTTTGATAATAATAACATGAGATCCCTTAAGGCTTCGTCGCACAGGCGCGTTTTCCGGGCGCGGCGTGAGCGGGGCGTGAGCATTTTATATGTAAAAGCGGCACGCCCCGCTCACACGCCGCCCGGAAAGCGCGCCTGTGTGACGAAGCCTTTACGGCTTTCATTTTGATCGTCATTGACAAGTGACAAGGTATAATACATAAGAGTCTGTGCGGAAAGAGAAGAGTCGTGGAATGTATGGGACCCGATACATTCCACGACTCTTCTCTTTCCGCACAGACTCTACGACGGCTACGAAGGGGCGCGCCACTTTTGCATATAAAACGCTCTCGCCCCGCTCACGCCCCGCCCCGAAAACGCGCCTGTGTGACGAAGCCTTAACACAGAATAGTTATTTACGATACAAGTGCGGAAAAGAGGAAATTCGAAACGAGTGGCGATAAATTCTCTCCCTCCCTTCGGTCGTGTTTTAAATCGACACGAGTTGCGAATTACCTATTCGCACGTGTATCGTACAACGTTTTACAGTACATATGCCACTTTAAACTTTCGGCATACGCACGGAAATTGCTCATTCCCGCACTAGTTCGGGAAAGTAGCACCATATGTACTGTAAATAATATTCATTGACCGTGCTACGTAGTGATCTTCTATTGACCCGCTTCAGGTATGCGTTTTTGTACTATTTTTTGCTTCACAACTTTTGGAACAGCAAATATGCACAGAGGGCCTACCCCGAACTACGTTCAACGTGTTGGTGTTGCCTCTCTGTCGCACATGTAAATTCGTACGCCAGTGTGACAGGGAGGCAACACGCGTCGAACTTGGTAGCTTGGTATTCGGTAGGCCCTCTGCAGATTTTTTGGACGGAATAAACATACAAAAGCTGCAGGCTGCGGACTATTCTAATAAATTGTATCTAACCTCAGGTAGCGCTTAATAAAAAATATGCCACCATTTTAGAAATACATTGCCAGTTGCACCCACACACCTGCATGCAAGACTCGCGCACGAAGGGTTCCGTACCATTCTCTCTCTCTCTTCTACCGGCCGATTTCGGCGAAATAAATCACGTTTGTTGTATGGGAGCCCCACTTAAATAATTATTTTATTCTGTTTTTAGCATGTGTTGTTATAGCGGCAACAGAAATACATCATCAGTGAAAATTTCAACTGTCTAGCTATCACGGTTCATGACTTCATGAGCTACAGCCTGGTGACAGACAGACGGACAGCGGAGTCTTAGTAATAGGGTCTCGTTTTTACCCTTTGGGTACGGAACCGTAAAAAGCTTGCTTGTGTTGTTTATGTTTGTTAATGTCAACGCGCCGGGAGCGACGACCGCACGTACCACACAAGCCGGCAGGACGTTTGCCTTGCCAAGTTGCTATTCGACTCATACAGTCGCCGTCAGATATATCGGAGCGGCCAAGGTGTTCACAATATCTGAACACGCACTCCAACGCCCTGACAATAGAGGCGTGTTCAGATATTTGTGAGAGCCATGGCCGCTCCGATATATCTGATGGCGACTGTACAAGCAAAGCTCCTCAGTCCTTTTGGTTGTATACTTGGGCGAGCCTTGAGCCATTCGTTTATTTATGACAGTACATATGGTGCTACTTTACCGCCCTAGTGCGATACATACAATACGTGCCTAGGTCGAAAATTTAAAGGGCCATTACTGTAAAACGTTGTACAATACACGTGCGAAAAGGTAATTCCTACTGTTCGCACTTGTATCGTTATGTAAATTATAATCTGGCAATTCTCGCATACAAAAACGCAGTTTCATAAGGAAACACTTGGAATGTCCCGATTTTCAAATAATTTAGGTACTAACAAAATCCATACCTAAATGGGGAAAAACGTTCCGGAAAACAGACGTCTTTCCTGTGGGCAATGTGTTTGTTACGAGTCGGGTGGTATAGATGCCTATAAGGATCCAAGGGAAAAAGGTACTTGCGCATATCCACCATAAAGTCTATTTTGCGATGCCCAGCTCAAGCAAGACCGAGTTTAAGCTTAGAATAAATTTAAAAGTGGAAAAAATATTGGGCGAAACTTGAACTCACGGCCTCTGGATCGATACTCCAGCGCAGCGCTCTGCTATCTGAGCAACCAAGACCTCATCTGCTCATCTGGAGTATCGATCCAGAGGCTGTGAGTTCAAGTCTCACCCAAGACGGTAATTTTTCCTTGGTAACTTTTATTCTAAGCTGTAATAACATCGTTCGCAGACGTTTCTGCTTGTTAAAAATTAAGACCTAGTTTTTTGACCCAACTGTACGAATCCCGTCTTTTCTCCAGGTGTTTACAGTTTACACTAGCTAGTTTTTAGGGTTCCGTACCCAAAGGGTAAAAACGGGACCCTATTACTAAGACTCCGCTGTCCGTCCGTCCGTCCGTCCGTCTGTCACCAGGCTGTATCTCACGAACCGTGATAGCTAGACAGTTGAAATTTTCACAGATGATGATGTAATCTGTTGCCGCTATAACAACAAATACTAAAAACAGAATAAAATAAAGATTTAAGTGGGGCTCCCATACAACAAACGTGATTTTTGACCGAAGTTAAGCAACGTCGGGCGGGGTCAGTACTTGGATGGGTGACCGTTTTTTTGCTCGTTTTGCTCTATTTTTTGTTGATGGTGCGGAACCCTCCGTGCGCGAGTCCGACTCGCACTTGGCCGGTTTTTTGCTTAAGTCATGTTCTATCCTCTTAAGGCCCAGCCATACAAACGGAACATCCAAAATTTGCCACTGAAATGTCAACCTAAGATGTAGGAAATAGAGTTGATTTTGCGTTGTTTGAAAATTGAACGAAACAAAGCAAAAGCGACTCTGTTCCAATTGAACATGGTTTAAATTACATCGAATTGAATAGGTACTATCGGTAGGACCTGGGCCTTAGGAGGCTATGTTATCGCCACCTGGCGCACAGATGGCGCCCGCACACTTCCATCGTCAAAACGACGTATGTTATTATAGAACTCGTATGAAGACACGACCTTTTGTAAATTATAGTACCATAGTTGGTGTTACTTTGGAAAGGGCGTAAGCGCTTAAGAAACTGGTGTGTAGATATGACCTTTTGTAAAATGCGGAGCGATAGTTGGTGTGACTTATGTAAAAGGCGTAACTTGTATGGCTACAAGCTCTTTTTATACCATAGCGGATGTTACTTTCAGAAAAACATATGTCAATATAAAAATTCTTGAAGTGATACGATGTTGCTAAGTACAGTCGCCATCAGATATAGGTATAGGAGCGGCCAAGGTGTTCACAATATCTGAACAAGCACTCTAACGCCTTGACAATAGAGGCGTGCTCAGATATTTGTGAGCACCTTGGCCGCTCCGATATATCTGATGGCGACTGCACATGTACGGTAGGGGGGTGTAAAAACAAAGAGGTTTGTTTACAATAAGGTCCTTTACCCGCATAAAGGTGCGGTCTACAATTATCTGTACTGTAGGCCGTTGGCCGACTTATATTACATTTTAATTGTATGTATGTATATGTTGTATGTTATTGTGAAATCTTGCCGGCATTGATATTGAAATTGTAGGTAGTTAAATGTCTCAGATGTACGAGGTTAAACAAAATTATTCTAAGTGTCCTGTCCAATTATCCGTGGTGTGTTTAGATTAGACCTTTAATACCTAATATTAAACGTCAGTGTGGCCATGTTATTATGAATGTCAAATTTCTATGAGAATATGACGTTTAAAAAGACCATCCCTCACTTTGTTCTATTTAAATCAATGCAAACTTAACTTAGGCGTACTTTATTAACACTAGCCAACATGGTAAATTAAATACAGCTATAAAAGCAGTTTTCGCCAATATTCGATGTTAAGAGTATTCTATACTTGAACTATTATCTATTCACTGAAACCTTGCGCTACTTACCTCTTAAGAACTCAATGGTAAGGGTGTCACGGGCGAGACGGTTCGGCGAGCGGCCGAAGGTCGCTGTGGTCTCAAGTATCTCAACTTAGTGTAAGGCCTGAGTGGACGCTCGAATCGGAGCGTTCGGCGGGGCGTGCAGCGTGGCGTCGGGCTCACAAGTGATTTGAGCAGCGTGCACTAAGGCCGCTCCTGTACGCTTGCATTTGTTTAACATGCACGCCGCACGTCCCGCCCCGCTGCACGCCCAACTCGAGCGTCTACTCAGGCGATTTGAGACTCCAAAGATCAGTTTTCGCCGCCGGCGCGCAAGGCCGGCGGGGTTTGGGCAACACTCGCGAACTGGGCCGACCTTCGAACTTGGCCGACTTAACTGTTATGCCTGCAGCGGATGCTTTAAGTACAAGGCTTTCGGTCAAGTGGTCTATTGACAGAGGGCTTTTTTTTTGACGGAGTGACCCACTCCGTCAAAAAAGGCCCTAAAATCATCCAAAAATCATGCTTCGAATGACCCCGTTTCCTCCTACGTCATGCTACCATTTAAATGTAACTTGCAAGATTTGACCCTAACAAACACAGTTACATACGTATATACATATTACATAGGTACATTGCAAGTTAAATAAAAGCTTGTAAAAAACAGTAGCTTTAGTAGGTATGCTTTACGCATTGCGTGCAGATATTTTTGTCTCATTGGTAAAGTATAACGCAAACATTTTGAAAACCGCCGGTATAATCGAGTAGAGGAAATAACCTATAACAACATAATGATCGTAACGTAATGCAACACAGTGAGGTGCAGCGCCTGCGCAGCCTTGTAACGCTTCCCGTAGCGTCAGCATGTTTAACCCACTTTACATACTACACTAACGCACCTCACCTACATAACTGACCATAAGGTTGACAAATTGTCAGTACAGTTGTTGCACTATAACTTAAGAGGGGGCTAGCGCAAAATTGAAGTTTATGCTATAAAAAAATGTACACGCTTTAATCAACGGATAATGCCATAAAGAAATCACACGGAAACTATAGACTATATTTTTAAGGCAAAACATATGTAATTTTTAGGGTTCCGTACCCAAAGGGTAAAAACGGGACCCTATTACTAAGACTCCGCTGTCCGTCCGTCCGTCCGTCTGTCACCAGGCTGTATCTCACGAACCGTGATAGCTAGACAGTTGAAATTTTCACAGATGATGTATTTCTGTAGCCGCTATAACAACAAATACTAAAAACAGAATAAAATAAAGATTTAAGTGGGGCTCCCATACAACAAACGTGATTTTTGACCGAAGTTAAGCAACGTCGGGCGGGGTCAGTACTTGAATGGGTGACCGTTTTTTGCTTATTTGCTCTATTTTTTGTTGATGGTGCGGAACCCTCCGTGCGCGAGTCCGACTCGCACTTGGCCGGTTTTTATTTATTATTAGTATAGCAGTATAATATTGTATGTAGTATAAAATAACTCACTACATCACTATATAGCCGAGTGATCTGGCGAGCAAAATTTATAAACAGAAGTACATATCTGTTCTGTACGGCTACCATCAGTTTGGCACTGACATAAACGCCGTCGAGAACGTAATTTACCTTCTATACATCTCGCTCGTACTCGTATATTAGTGCAAACGAGATGTATAGAAAGTAAATAACGTTCTCGATAGCGTAAATGTCAGTTTTGACACTTTTGACACTGTCAGTGACTCATGGTACGGGCTCTGGTAAAAACGCAGGCGACGGCCATATTTTACGGACGGACATTAGAACGAAACAAAAGATATGAGCCATGGCTCTATGTCGTAAAAACTGTAGTTAATAAACGAACTATGATTACAGTACTTTGATACAACCGCCTTGGTCAAGTAAGAATTAAGATACTTGGTTACCTATATATCGCTAGGCGTGTCTCACTCCGCGATTTCGTCGCTTTGCTACAGGTAGCTAAAAGTACATCCGTTCCACCCCAATTTTGGGGAAAGCCATAAGCCGCGCGTGGCGCTGTCGCCACCTAGCGGCCATATCTGTGCTGATCGTAACAGACGCGTTTTGTTAGAGAGTGAGTCTTCTGTACCTAGTACTATTATTTATTCTGTGATCTCGCTAACAAACATCAGTATCTGAAGATGGACTTCACGCTCACCTTGCTTAGCCAAGACTTCCTGGTTTCGTGTTTTTTGCCCTAAACGTGCTCAACATTTCCTTCCCAACGTGACGAAACCTAACTCACGGAAGATTACTATGTATATGTATACTCGGAGTAGGAAAGACCTCAGTCTTGTTTTATAAAGACGATTATGGACTTTATTGTTTGACGTTTACGTACTAGAACGGCGTGATCGGTTTTGGGTCATTCCGGTTGTAATGTCAAATGTGTAGAATAAACGTTTGATATCGCTGTTTCGAGTTTCGACTGATAGGCTCACTTGAATGCATTACTATGAAAATATGTATATTATAAAATAAATAAATAAATATTATAGGACATTTTTACACAAATTGACTAAGCCCCACCGTAAGCTCAAGAAGGCTTGTGTTGTGGGTACTCAGACAACGATAGATATAATATACAAATACTTAAATACATAGAAAACAACAACCATGACGCATTATATGTGGTTTTCCATATGAAAAGGTATTTTATGGTAATTGCGTAAGGTACTTTTTGATAAAGCAACAAATATATTGCCATTGCCATGTTGAATTAATATTAGCTTCACTCGTAAATACAATGTTGCAAAAGTTGCTTTTAAATTATAATTATCTCATCCTAAACTGGTTTCGAATCAAAATAATCAATGACATTTTATAGGTCATATATGTGCATTTATGGTATGGTGATATAGCAGTATGTGTGTGTATGTCGCTATAGGTACCGGCATCGGCATCAGATTTGCCAGTCCAACAGCCAATCCAAAAGGTTACATAAAGACGGCAAGACGCACATAAAGAAATTTCAATGATTCTTGCAACGTTGAAGTGCGTGTCACTCCTACACCGTGCGAATCAACCATGAGATGATTAGCAACGACAAGATGGCGGACGCTGTTGCAGACGTTGCAGACCATGACCACAGAATAAATAATAGTACTAGATACAGAAGATTCACTCTCTAACAAAACGCGTCTATCACGACAGATATGACCGCTAGGTGGCGCAAGCGCGAGCAGGCGTCCGTTCTGTAGCGGTGCGCCGAGAAATCGCCGAGTGAGGCACGCCTGCCATGACACTTCACACACTCTTACATTAACTATAACTCTCTTACATTAACTATAACTAGAGAGTTCCCAATTCATATTTATCGCTCATTCATTCGACCAGCTTGATGGTGCCATAACACTAAAGGCTTCGTCACACAGGCGGGGTGTGAGCGTTTTATATGTAAAAGCGGCGCGCCCCGCTCACGCCGCGCCCGGAAAACCGTGTGCCGAAGCCTTAAAAATGTTGCATTGTCATCGATGTAACGTAATTATACAAAAGCTTTGAGATGTGTCAAATTACTTGCAAATTTTGATTTCAAACATTCATGGTCCACGAGCCAGGCGCAAATTTCGTCAGTCATCGCCTCCCGGGTGAAAACTCGTATACTGGTTAACGGCCATATATGATGAACCCTCGTGGACGTCAGCTGCCGCTACGTTGGTGGGTTGAGGAATGGCAGCCACCGAAACACGTAAAAAAAAATTTTTTTTTCAGTCATCGCCTCCCGTTTGATACTTAGTCAGATGAAAGTTTAGGTGCTATTGTTAATAAAAACAATCGTCAGCCGGTTGTATCGCGGTGGAATCACCGTCAGCTGTACACATGAACATGTAAAAAAAAAATTTTTTTTCAGTCATCGCCTCCCGCTTGATACTTTGTCAGATGATAGTTTAGGTGCTATTGTTAATAAAACAAATCGTCAGCCGGTTGTATCGCGGTGGAATCACCGTCAGCTGGTCACATGAACAAGTAAAAAAAAATTTTTTTTTCAGTCATCGCCTCCCGCTTGATATTTTGTCAGATGATAGTTTAGGTGCTATTGTTAATAAAACAAATCGTCAGCCGGTTGTATCGCGGTGGTATCACCGTCAGCTGGTCACATGAACATGTAAAAAAAAAATATTTTTTCAGTCATCGCCTCCCGCTTGATACTTTGTCAGATGATAGTTTAGGTGATATTGTTAATAAAAAAAATCGTCAGCCGGTTGTAACGCGGTGGAATCACCGTCAGCTGGTCACATGAATTTATAAAACAAATAAATAAATACAATCTAAAATTTAAAATAATTGGTTTCAGTCATCGCCTCCCGTTTGATACTTTGCCAGATGATAGTTTAGGTGCTATTACTAATAAAAAGAATCGTCAGCCGGTTGTATCGCGGTGGAATCACCGTCAGCTGGTCACATGAACATGTAAAAAAAAAATTTTTTTTCAGTCATCGCCTCCCGCTTGATACTTTGTCAGATGATAGTTTAGGTGCTATTGTTAATAAAACAAATCGTCAGCCGGTTGTATCGCGGTGGAATCACCGTCAGCTGGTCACATGAACATGTAAAAAAAAAATATTTTTTCAGTCATCGCCTCCCGCTTGATACTTTGTCAGATGATAGTTTAGGTGCTATTATTAATAAAAAGAATCGTCAGCCGGTTGTATCGCGGTGGAATCACCGTCAGCTGGTCACATGAACATGTAAAAAAAAATATATTTTTTCAGTCATCGCCTCCCGCTTGATACTTTGTCGGATGATAGTTTAGGTGCTATTGTTAATAAAAGAGATCGTCAGCCGGTTGTATCGCGGTGGAATCACCGTCAGCTGGTCACATGAACATTTTTTTTACATGTTCATGTGACCAGCTGACGGTGATTCCACCGCGATACAACCGGCTGACGATTATGTTTATTAACAATAGCACCTAAACTATCATCTGACAAAGTATCAAGCGGGAGGCGATGACTGAAAAAAAAAAATTTTTTTACATGTTCATGTGACCAGCTGACGGTGATTCCACCGCGATACAACCGGCTGACGATTTTTTTTATTAACAATAGCACCTAAACTATCATCTGACAAAGTATCAAGCGGGAGGCGATGACTGAAAAAAAAAATTTTTTTTACATGTTCATGTGACCAGCTGACGGTGATTCCACCGCGATACAACCGGCTGACGATGTTTTTTATTAACAATAGCACCTAAACTATCATCTGACAAAGTATCAAGCGGGAGGCGATGACTGAAAAAAAATTTTTTTTTTACATGTTCATGTGACCAGCTGACGGTGTTTCCACCGCGATACAACCGGCTGACGATTTTTTTTATTAACAATAGCACCTAAACTATCATCTGGCAAAGTATCAAACGGGAGGCGATGACTGAAAATATTTTTTTTTTTACGTGTTTCGGTTGCTGCCATTCCTCAACCCACCAACGGAGCGGCAGCTGACGTCCACGAGGATTCATCATACGTAGCCGTTAACCATTATAGGAGTTATCACCTGGGAGGCGATTGGTCATGGAAACCTGTTCGTGGCTCGCGGTCTATCAGTAAAAAAAGAAAAGCATCTAAAAAAATGTATTTCGACTCGATTTTAACTGTGATCAACCGAGCTGAGATACGACACGCTCGCCACACTAAAACGTGTTTATATTTACACACCCAATCTACTATTCGACCAGCCCACCGACTGCACAGCTCATTAAAACCAGTATATGCACGCTTAATATATACCGTACTGTTCAGGGCTTAAGTTACGCTGGTGCACTTTTGCTAGATACTCGTCAGCCAATGACAACACGCCGGCTTATCTGCGCGCGCACGTGTGGTGGTGTGCGTGCACGTGAGCGCGTGCGCGGTGACGTCACCGTGTTTGTAAACGCCAGCTGATTACCGCGCGCGTGTGTGTGTGACGGCGATGGGCTTTTGTTTCCTCTGCTGGGGGTGAATCTTAAGTAAGCAGCAATGTAGGTGGGATGACGATAGTCTAAATAGGACTCTGTGAGCAAGAAAATAAGGTAGCGTTCGGAATGTGATTCTACATAAGCAAGCTTTGCGGGTGAATATTATAGACAGCAAAGGCAAATGCACATTTGCCGTAAACTACGTAAACATAGTCGTATGTTTTGGAGACTGGTACCCGAGTCCTTCCTAAGGGCCTACCGCGAAAGTCAAAATCGGGCAGTATCGCGAAAAACGAAAATCTAAATATCTTTTCCTGCCTCTCTATAGCTATAGAGATTTATGTATATAGATAGAGAGTATTAGAGTAAACCGATGTGGGTTTAGTGGGTAGGTCGTCTCCCCCTTTCCTCGCTAAGAGAAAGGAATGGGAGATGGGAGTCCCACTTAATCCCCGACGCCTCCCAGGTCACAGGGGGTATGCGTAACAGCATTACGACATCGTTAAAAAAGGCTCGTCATTGGGAAATAATAAAATAATTGATCCTTTTCTGATGCTCTTACGAAACCACAACTCCAACGTAAATTGACAGACAAAGACTGATTACAAAAAGTAAAAGTCAGGTCCTCTCCCCCTAGTGCGTCATCTTCAAAACAATAGAACATCGCCCACAGAGCTTCAGCGTTGCCACACTTTCGTAAACCTTATTCCAAGGTTGTAAGGTCTATTTAAGATCTGTTAATTATATTAGTACAAAGAAGTCCTCCCACAGGGAGCGTTCTCCCTTGATGAAAGGGAATCCTACAAGGTGTGGTTATGAAATTGGTACAGTCTGCAATAATATGTTACACAACGAAGCCCGCAAAATATCTGACACGATCTTATTTGTAGAGCCATGAGCGAGTCACATATTTTTGCGGTCTTCGAAGAGTAACATATAGTTGCAGGTGACTGTACAATGAGCAGTAGAAATTGTTACGTGATGCCTATTTATAAGTAAAGGTGACTTGAGAAGTTGCGCTGTAACTGTAAAAACTAGCAACTACATATGTATAAGTTACTCTATGGTTTACGATTGGTGCTAGTGCTGCACTCTGGCGGCAGAACATTGCAGTAAATACCCCCTATTCTTACAAAGCGACGAGAATGCAGTCCTGCGCCATTGTTTATGGGCTGCGGCGTGGCGGCCATTTTGAAACTGCGCCGCTAATTATCTGTTTACGTTTAGATAAAGTTATGTTGCTTGGCGCGTTCGGGTCTGAAGATGGAAGGTTCGAACTCTGATGAACTCGATGTATGGTGGTAAAATACCTAATAAAGTCGGCATTATGTTTATTTAATCCATGAAAAAAGAAAGAACACTACTCGACAGAAGATTAAAACTGTTAGAACGCCATTTGACTAGACCCAAATTAACGCCATTAAATGTCAAAAATTAACGCCATCTACTCGAGACTAGACCAAAGGTATGGTGAAATCTTTTCGAGCGATGGCGCCATAACCTTTGGCCTACTGTCGACTAGATGGCGTTAATTTTTGACATTTAACAAAATGGCACTGGCACATATCAGTGGAAGAATAAGGCTTCGTCACACAGGCGTGGTTTCCGGGCGGGGCGCGCCGCTTTTACATATAAAACGCTCACGCCCCGCCCGGAAAACGCGCTCTCGTGTGTCGAAGCCTTATTCTTCCACTGATATGTGCCAGTCCCATTTTGTTAAATGTCAAAAATTAACGCCATCTAGTCGACAGTAGGCCAAAGGTTATGGCGCCATCGCTCGAAAAGATTTCACCATACCTTTGGTCTAGTCTCGAGTAGATGGCGTTAATTTTTGACATTTAACAAACTGACACATATCAGTGAAAGAATAAGGATCAAAGTCAAATGACGTTCTAACAGTTTTAACCTTCTCTCGAAAGATGGCAGTATATGTACTGTGGCTACATAATTTAGCATGACAGTAACTCTCTATACACTATATTCTCGTTGCTTTGTGTAAAAGTTATCTTTAGCCCCGGTATCAGTTAAAATATCGGTCCCAATAAGCCCCACGTCCCAAGTCGTGCCCACACGAGATAAACGCAAGGCAGGATAGGGGCGAGGTCGACGACCCGCGCGATTTCGGGACCCGCTAGGGTTGTCTGAACAGAAGATCCCATCAAAAACATTACATGTAAAAAGCGGCCAAGTGCGAGTCGGACTCGCCCATGAAGGGTTCCGTATTTAGGCGATTTATGACGTATTAAAAAAAAACTACTTGCTAGATCTCGTTCAAACCAATTTTCGGTGGAAGTTTACATGGTAATGTACATCATATATTTTTTTTAGTTTTATCATTCTCTTATTTTAGAAGTTAGGGGGGGGGGGGGGGGACACACATTTTACCACTTTGGAAGTGTCTCTCGCGCAAACTATTCAGTTTAGAAAAAAATGATATTAGGAACCTCAATATCATTTTTGAAGACCTATCCATAGATACCCCACACGTATGGGTTTGATGAAAAAAAAATTTGAGTTTCAGTTCGAAGTATGGGGAACCCCAAAAATTTATTGTTTTTTTTTCTATTTTTGTGTGAAAATCTTAATGCGGTTCACAGAATACATCTACTTACCAAGTTTCAACAGTATAGTTCTTATAGTTTCGGAGAAAAGTGGCTGTGACATACGGACGGACAGACAGACGGACAGACAGACGGACAGACAGACATGACGAATCTATAAGGGTTCCGTTTTTTGCCATTTGGCTACGGAACCCTAAAAAGGTGCAAGTCTCGCAACGCTTACTACAAAAAAGTTTTGAGATGTAATGTGAAACCAAGTCGGTTATTTTAATCAGTGCCAGGGGGTGTTAAAACCGTATCAATAAGATATCTTTAATTTGTAATCTAATACCTTTAAACGAGCAATTCTTGTTTATTTATATATTTATTTATTTATTTATATATTTCGGGGATCTCGGAAACGGCTCTAACGATTTCGATGAAATTTACTATATGGGGGTTTTTGGGGGCGAAAAATCGATCTAGCTAGGTCTTATCTCTGGGAAAACGCGCATTTTCGAGTTTTTATATGTTTTCCGAGCGAAGCTCGGTCACCCAGATATTACGTATAATGACTTGGCCATCGCACGGCTGAACGGCAATTGAACATAACGCTAGCGCTAATTGCATATTTACGAGTACGGTACGAGTAAAGCATTATGTGCGATTGCCAAGTCATTATATGTATTACAAATTAAAGATATCTTATTGATACCGTCGTACCCGATCGTACCTTTACTTTACCTACTATTTGTAGGAACTGCAACAGTAACTTTGTAATATCATATATTTATATGGGATTACAAACTTACTTATGCAGTTCTTATATCTTAAAACGTGACTGATATTGCAATATTTTTAGGTTTTCCCTTTATGTGGCCATTAAACCCTAACTCTGTACCAAATTTCAGCTCTCTGAGTTTATGGGACGTACTAGTTCTACTCTGATGATCATGAGTGAGTGAGTGAGTGAGTGAGTGTCATAAATACGAAACTTTGCTATCGCTTAACTTCGGAACTAAATGACCTACAGACTTGAAATTTTGGATTTTAAGTATGTGATTATAGCTTACTGGATGACGAAAATTTCTGCGTTTTGGTCTTATCCAGAGGTTCTCAAATAGGGGCCTGAAAATGCGGCGAAATGGTTCCAGTAAAGGATGGTACGGCAGTGTTTGCTTCGCGCTCGACTTGGCGGGGGTACTGCCGTGCCCCCAGATATCAAAGGGCTTTTTCTAAAATAAATATCGAAAACCTGATTTTTTCAGATCTGGACATTCTTGGGCTCATTCTACTCAGGATCGACAGCATTTTCCATCCCGCCATTAAAAAAAGATGTCCCAAAATGTCCATTCCATTACGTCACGTTATAGTATGAGAAAAAATTTCACTTGTATGGACGGACGTGACGTAGTAGAATGTACAATTTTCATACAAATTTTTGGGGAAAAAAAAATTATCATCAGAATTGAATATGCTAGTGATTCTGAGTTGAAAGAACCCAAAAACACCAGGATCTGTGAGAATCAGGTTTTCAATATTTATTTTATGGCTCCTCTACACGATGGGCCAACGCCGGCCACTCCAAGGGACGCATTTATGCGTTAGAGGGAGCAAGTGATATTGCTATCTCATTCTACCGCATGGCTGCGTCCCTTGGAGTGGCCGGCGTTGGCCCATCGTGTAGAGGATCCATTAGAAAACGCCCCAAAATGTTGATGTTTGTATGGTCATTCTGCCAACAACATAAGGCTTTCCGGTCGCTGCTACATCTATTGTCAAGTAGCAGTACTGATAATTCCGCTACTCGATGCTAGATGTCGACACTGAAAATAATAGTATTTTGCTGAGTGAGACAAAATGATCAAAATGCGATTTTGCTCACTGTTTTTAAGTAGCAAAGTACCCTTGTTCGAGCTAAAAATTGTGAAAACTTAAAAATTGTTGGTATATCTTAAGAAAACATGAGTGAATAGAGGTAAGTGATGAAGAAGGAATACATTTTTCGGGTTCTCTAATATGTTCTCACTGCTGAGGTGAAAAGTTTTGTGAACTACACGAGATCAAAGTTATTTACATCTCGTGCGCTTTTGAGTCCTTTACTACGCTCAAGATTCTAATTTAGATCTAGTATAGAATCTTTCGCTTGCACGGGACTCAAAATAAGCACTCGAAGAAATATCAAACTTTGATCTCTTGTTGTACAAATAACTATTTTGGTACCAAAACTGATATCTTGTCTTACTATAATATATATATTTCTCTATGATTCTGCCAACCTGCTTAAATATCGAGCAGCAGTTTAAATAGCAGAGGGGCTACCGCAATTCGCAAATTGCAGGGATCTTTCTCTTTCACTACAATGAAGGCGTAATTATCACTCTAATTACGCCTTTATTGGAGAAAAATGCCCGCAAGTTGCGAACTTCGATTTTCGCGGTTATAGCCCAGTTTGCGAATGCTGATGCTGATGTCGAAATATACTACTACCTTGTTCAAAAACGCAATTGATAATTCCACACCAGACACTCAAATTAATAATTCTCAATAGAGTTAAATCCCAGCTTTTATCACAATCATGATATTTCTTTATTGCCATTCCAGATAAATCCTAACGACTGGTAGTGGCAACCCTAGAACCCCGTTGTGTTGTACACAATTAGAAACCCTAAAACTAACCACACAAGTACTATTTCTCCTTAACCTTACTCGCACTCTTTCTTTGTTCTCCATAGGGTTAAGAATCTTTTGTTTAATGCATTCTTTTGCATTTAATACACTTGCCGTTAACCTATTTTCAATCATATTTTCAACCGCACTAGGTTCAAATTGCGTTAACAACTCAATGTAATGATTCACGAAATTTTACTTGTAGGATAACTTTTCATAGCAATCTAAGCTTTATAAAGTTTGCAGTAAAGTTCCAAATCGCTTCACTCGTACAAACATGCGTTCGAAGTCTACGCATTTAAGCGTGATTCAATGGTTCTTCTATCCCTGTCTCTCTTTACATACTGCCATAGGAATGAGTGAGAAAGTTGTCATTCCACTGTGTCGTCTGGGGCAATTACAAACGCTTACCCGACGCCAGTGGAAGATGGTCCAGTATAAGCGCGCTCTACAATAATGTATTGCCGTTACGGTTCAAGCTTAAACTGGTTGGTGTAGAGGCGAGTACTCGCTAAGCGTCAGTAATAGGAGTTGGTTTCGAAAGGTTCGGAAGGTTTTTTTTTGTTGTGTTTTTTGCGTTTCGAAGGTTCCGGGCTCGGAATTATTTAGGCGGCGGCAAAAAATGGTCGGAATCTTTGGCCAGGTGCAGGAATCCGAGTCTTTACGGCGTTAAAGTAGTTTGCTCTTTGAAATATTAAGGTTTGAATTGAATACTACCTGCGTTTTATTTAAGTTTAGTTCGAATTGTTCGAAAATATGTAGTGAGATCCGGTAAATTTTGTCTGAATTCTGGCCAATATGTGATTAAATCCGGCAATTTTTGGTCAAATATTGACACATTTTCGGACGAAATCGATAATGACTCATGTGCTTGAAATGTGTGTCGTCTAGACCCAATTTTCTACAGATTAGTTATAACATACATTTGACTGTGTGTTTGTATGGGAGAGTAAATTTTTTTTATGAATGTAAGTATGTACATAACCATGAATTGCGTGTTTTTAAAATAAATTATGTTTATATGTTCCGAACGACATACAGCTAGCTTAAACGTAGCTACACCTGAGCCCGTACTACGAGTCACTGACAGTGTCATAATTGTCATAAGTCATAACTGACATATACGCTACCGAGAACGTAATTTCTTTCCTACATCTCGCTTGCACTAATATGCGAGTACGAGCGAGATGCATAGAAAGTAAATTACGTTCTCGATGGCGTTTATGTCAGCGCCACACTGGTGAGCGTTCCCGTGATTTAGCCCGAGTTGTTAAAAAAGCCGGCCCTAACGGTGCGACCGGTCCCTGCGCCCTGCAACGGTACGCTCTAAATGGATCGCCTACCTACTTCAATTACTTTTCGTATAAGTCATCTTGAACTGGCTACAGTGGCAGTGGGGAGACACTCCTGACTTCGGGCAAACTCGGCTCCGTTCGGCTCAGCGTTGCTCCGAGCAATTATTAGGGTTGACACAACTTGACGTCCCTTTGCGTGCACAGATAAGATAATGACTTGAATTTTGACAACCCTAATAGCTGAAAGGGCTAGTGCCATAAACGTACGGTGCGACTCTGTCTGGCCGTCTAGCATGAGTTGCGTTCTCACACATCTCCATACATCTTGCGCGACTTTAAGGGCCTACTGCAGCCGCGTCTGGCGCTTCGTAAACCACACCCGCTAGTTCTTCCCTCCCCGCTAACACGCACACATGGAAACGCTTCGCGCCGCACGTGAAGTTTGTGTGACCTTTTAGCACCATCTAACGTTACAGAAGTTAACTACCATTATACGCGGTCGCTGCGGTCGGCCAGAAACTTAAATTCGGAAAAAATTAAAACAGATGGCGTTGTTACTTGTTCATAATAGCAAACAATAAAATAATTAATTAATAAACCTGAATATTTATTGTTCTTTTGGAAGATGTTAACAGCATAGAAGCAGCAGCGTATATAGCATATATGTTAAGAGTATTGATAATAAGAAAATAGCACAAGAACAGAAAAGAGATTATTTTTGATAAAATATGATGAAAACAGATTTACTTGATTACGCTCTTTGCGCTCTGACTTTGCGGTCACTAAATGCAAATTTCAACCTTATTGTTATGGGGTTACAATACCCCTGGGGTTGCAGGCGTCCATAGTCGTTATTATTATAAATGCTTTGGTTGAAATGCTTTTTAACCCTCGAATTTTTCATAGGTACAGTCACCTGCAATAATATGTTACTCTTCGACGGCCGCAAAAATATGTGACACGCTCTTATGGCTCTACAAATAAGATCTAACATGATCTACCGCAAAACGGCCTTCGGTGTGTAACATATTATTGCAGCTGACTGTACTCGTATTCATTGTTGTATAGGTAGGTATTAATATCTTTTATCCGATCGATTTGCATTTATTTGAAATAAATCACAGTGTTTAGTAATTATATGTTTTATTGAATAAGAGATTATTTAGGTATGTAATGAATACAGGGTGCCTTTTTGAAACACTCATTTTTAGGGTTCCGTAGCCAATGGCAAAAAACGGAACCCTTATAGATTCGTCATGTCTGTCTGTCTGTCTGTCCGTCTGTCCGTCCGTATGTCACAGCCACTTTTTTCCGAAACTATAAGAACTATACTGTTGAAACTTGGTAAGTAGATGTATTCTGTGAACCGCATTAAGATTTTCACACAAAAATAGAAAAAAAAATATTTTTGGGGGTTCCCCATACTTAGAACTGAAACTCAAAAAAAATTTTTTCATCAAACCCATACGTGTGGGTAGGGCATGCAGTACCGGTCCCGGTACCAAGAATTTCATTTCCCGGTTCTGGGCATGACCGGAACCGGGATTCCCGGTTCTTCCCGGTTCTCAAGGTATCTTATGATTTTTTATTGTATTGTTTGTGTTAGCGTAGAATCTTTATGAATGACTTATTTTCATATAAATAATTGCATAATGTATTAATAAATGACTTATTTTATTAAAAAAAAACAGTTTAATTGGCGTTCCAACATATTTTACGAAATTAACCGGCACACTTTGCTTCCGCCTATACTCGTACACGGCCGTAGCGAAGTCGATGCACTCAGCACTATGAACGGCACGATATACAGAAGTTAAAAATTCGACCCGAGAACGGAATTATTTTCATATATAAAACCAACTTCCTAGAAGAAGCTTATTCGAATATAATATCCTACTTGAGATTTAAAAGTTGTTTAAAGAATAGCTCAAGTCACCTGGGTCAAAATGTATAATTTAGTAGCTTTATGGCTCCATCGGGACATACGACAAAAACATACATAGATTACTAATATCATAGTCCTTTACGCAACCAGCTTAAAAGTACTGAGCGATGTTTCAGATAAAAACAAAATTTAAATAGATAATTGGGTGAATTTTTACAATTTACCATTATCCGTAATATCGATTGGAAATATTGGAATGCCTACTTTACTAGGTTAGTTTGTCGGTCTAGATTATTTGGGACCCCTGTTTCATAGCACCATTATTAAAATGTTATTTAATGTCCCGAGATAAAGTACTAAAACATTACTACTATTGAAATGGGAATTAAATAGTCATATGATGAGAACCGGGAAGTACCGGTACCGGGTCTTCAGTACCGGTTCTTTTGACACTATAAAATTCCCGGGAATTCCCGGGGATTTGAGAACCGGGAATTCCCGGGAGCATGCCCTACGTGTGGGGTATCTATGGATAGGTCTTCAAATATGATATTGAGGTTTCTAACATCATTTTTTTCTAAACTGAATAGTTTGCGCAAGAGACACTTCCAAAGTGGTAAAATGTGTCCCCCCCCCCTGTAACTTCTAAAATAAGAGAATGATAAAACTAAAAAAAAATATATGATGTACATTACCATGCAAACTTTCACCGAAAATTGGTTTGAACAAGATCTAGTAAGTAGTTTTTTTTTTAATACGTCATAAATCCCCTAAATACGGAACCCTTCATGGGCGAGTCCGACTCGCACTTGGCCGCTTTTTCTGGATAATTTTGAATTTCAATTGTCAGGGGTGCCTACATTATTTTTTAATACATTTTACAACGACAACAAACAAAAGTTCAAATTCGCCGTATTTTTATTACCCGGGTCGATCGCAACAAAATAGAAAATCATGTTTTTCAAATCTAAGCGTTATTGTAATTTATCTCAAATAACCAAAAAGTCAATCTGACTAGAACTTAAAAACGAACTGAATTATTTTAATATGTCGATTTTTCTTGGTGACCCAGGAGATTTTTTTTTGTATCCCATACAAAAAGAGCGTATCCCAATCGCGTATCGGTTTTGGTTTTTACTTATAAGTGTGAAAAATATATTCTACCATATACGAGGGATGTGTGTTTTTTCATGTTTTATGTGTCTATTTGTACAATAAAGTGTTTTACTGCTACTAATATATCATATTAACGATTAACTAAAAAGGTATTTACATCTAATTTAACTGGTAAATTATTAAAGTCCGCTAAAATTAATATATACCTATTCAAAAAAATATTTGTTAATATGTCCCAAAATCATGGCTCATTTTTTAAGTCTCCTGACTTACCAAACATATCGCAACGAAGGCAAGGGTACAACGCGGCATCGTGAACCTAATAACGTAACGTTTCAGTTACTTTTTTAGTCGCCGACCATTTTATCCGGGGTACGAAAAGAGGTATTAGATCTATCCTGGGTCTAATCTAATATGTTATAAAAACATAGTTTTTTGAAAAATGTTCGTAGGTAGTACACAAAATTTACATTTTCTTTTAAATGTGATTTGGGTCATCGTTCTCCCTGGTGATTTTTCTGGTGACCCAAGAGACATCAATTTTATTATGACTCACGAGACTTTTTTTCTATGCACTTTGATTTTTTTGATGCGCTAATTTTGTAATCTAAAATAACTTTAAACTGCTGATATACTTATATCACTTTGCTGATGAGTGGAAGTGGAATTTAAACTTAATTTATTGTTCTCTCCCTTGACATTTTGGCATACATTTGACATGCTGCAATGCACTCCTAACGTTAATAAAGACATAATTTTTAGAAAAAGCTTTAGGAAAACTCACTCTTGAGCTTAAAACGATGAAGTCCTTATCATATTATGTTAGATTTTTAGTACAGACCCCAAATCAGTGAAAATGTCTCTTAGCCAACTAAATTTGTCTCTGGGAAAAGTACGATATTCCTAAAAATTTTACGTACAACTCGCATTTTTCTGAAGGAACGGAATTCATAAATTGGGTTATTATTATTTTTTCAGATTATTTGATTGCATTGACATATCACCAAGATAGATATAACATTTAAGTTACCAGAAGAAAAGCATTTGTGTTCTTTTATACAGTGTGGAAAAAGTAGGTTCGATTCCCGGGCGCGACTAAGCGAATTTAAAAAAAACAACGTGTTGCATTCCGGGAGTGCCGACAGAAGTGAAAACTCAATGACTAGTCCAAAATGTCTGCAGCACTATGTATAATTGACCCATCCTCCTTTCTATTCAAAACTTTTGGTTCTGAAATTGCTGGTCAGTGAGCTTGTTTAAAATTCGAAATTCAAATTTATAGCGTTAATTGTTTAAAATTCGAATAGAAATTGTAAAGTTACCTTGCAGACCTCGCATCTAAATATATTTGGTCATGATATTTTGAGTTTTATTCACCAGTACTAGAGTTCACTTTTATTAGCGATTTCATCAAGATGTAGCTTTATTGAATTATATTTGAGTTGATTTATAATACTGTGAGATCCTCGTATTTCATCCCGTACAAGATTATAACCTTTTTCATGTAATGTCATTGAGTTTTTCTTTATTGATTTAAATGCCATCTAAATGATTGGCCATCTAAACCTTACGGTCACATGATCGCCTTACGCTGTCTCGAGTTTATCATTTTTTCCCCACCTCAAAAAGTGCCTAGCGCCGCTAAAGAAGTTTTCACTTCAAAAATCTTTGAATGCAGTTGTTTCTCTAAAAAACAATAATGTTTCATTTAAGTAAAATGAGCAAACTTAAGGTTTTAAGGCACTTTCCCTCCAGGGCCCATAATTTTTTTCCACCCGGTAGTAGACAACTATTTTTTTCGACTCAATGAAGTTTTATTAGATAAATCGTTAATCACATGGTTCGTTTCACACATCAAATCAAATCGTTTGTCATCACAATCAAAATTTGTCAAAAGTAATGAAATTTATGCCAAAAAAACATAAATAAAACATATAAATTCAACACATTTTTTTAATAAAAATCTTTCTCGATGATATAAAAAAGAACATCTACAAATTATGTTCAAAGAATTAATATCAAAACAGATGTCATAATTAGGATTGGCTACTTTAAGAAAGGGACAGAGAGATTTAATCCTCTCGCTCTGCACGTTTTTCTCATTCCTCCTTGTCAAGCCAAAATAAACTATAAAATGATAGTAACACAGTACATTGTAATATTCACTTTTTCCACGGTATCATGTCATTGTAAATTACTTATGTGAAATTGTAGTGGCGTGCGACTTTCAAACCGGAGGTCACGGGTTCGAACCCCGGCCCGTGCAAGAGAGTTTTTGTAAGTAGGGACCTTTTTTTAGTGGTACTTAAATATAATAACTTTTCGTATTATTGAAATAAAATATTTTATTCAAACAAACTTAATAATATAATAATTAAAACGAATAATATCAATTAGTTTTTAATATTTATTCAATTATTTTAAATTATTTGAGCATGAAACATACTAGATTTATTTTTATCATTACAATAGAAAAAAAGCAAAAAATATATTCTTATAGATATTTTATTTTCAAACAAAAATAAAGCAAAAAGTTACGGTTAGATTCTGATGGCTAAATACCAAACAGCTACCGATACATTTCAATATCTGTCGAAATTTCCTAACCCGTTGTAACTGACAAAGAGTATAGATTTCGACGTAGCATGACGTAGCCTAGCAAACACGCACACATGCGTAACGTATAGGCCTGTAAGAAGGCACCATCATAGGTTTACCTCCGATTCCGTTACTACTCAATGGAGTTACGACTCAACGTTTATTGGATTTAAAATTTTACGTAATTCGGAGCGCTGCGCGAAGTGACATAGGTCTTACCTCTTTGAGGCACCGCGGCCATCTAACATTACTGGCATAAAGGATGCATTTATGACTTTGACGCATGACAGAAAGAGAAACCGAACTGCGTAAAATGGGCGTTTGCTGTTGAATTCATAAAATCAAAAATCGATAATAAATCCATCGGTAAAGGATAATAAGTTAATATTTAGTTCTTTGAAAGTTAAGACGAGATGAAAACCTTTGCTGTAAGGTGGGTTGTGCTGGATATGGATGTGTTTTCTAGTTGCACGAAGCTAAAACCGAAAAATGAACACGTAAGTTTGGATTTATTTTCTATCGAGAAAATTTTAAGCATTCGTGTTTCGACTACTACGAAATCTCTTATCATATAGTCAAGAAACATATATCCGAAAATCACTACTGTTTGTTTCCGGGGCTAGCCACTGCCACCTTTCTAAGATCCTGTTATTTTTCGATGCACGGCCTTAAGTATGGAGTCGCGCGCGAGAACGAAACTCATGCTAGACCGCCTGATTTAATGGGGTCGGGGCGGGTAGGTACCTATGCTTGGAAGTTATAGTTGCATGACATAATTGAAAGTTTGTACGGAACCCTCGGTGCGCGCGTCAAACGGACTTGCACTTGACCGGTTTTTATTTCTACACATGCACCAATTTCAACTTTACGGCCGCCATTTTGTATTCTATACCTAGATACGACACGGCAGCTATTTAGATAGTTTGTGAAATGGCCGGATTCTGTGAAATCTTTTGTTAGTGTTGTTTCTATAGAAATCTGTTGCATTGTAGTCGTTATCTGATGATATCTCTATCTGTATAATTATAAAGCAAAGCCCGGCCGGCCGTGGCTATCTATAGGTTGCCCATTCTCGTTTTTGGTTCACACAATCACTTCCGTGGTTGTCACGTCCCGTCGCGACGGTGGTTTCGGACAACCATGGAGGTGACCGTGTATAAAGTGTCATTCTATGGAACTTGCTAACTATGTAAACAAAAGTCACTAGTAAATTGACTTTCAGATACAATTTTAATATGGCGGTTTGTTTATACATAGTTAGCAAGTTCCATAGACTGACACTTTACACAAATATGTGACGTTATCTATGAAAAGAAACCTTATTGTCGATGGCGCTTACGCCATTATTTACGATGCTCCGATAGAAATACAATGTCGCGTGACGCTGTGCGGCGTAAGCGCCATCGACAATAAGGTCCCTTTTCATAGATAATGCCCCATATGAGAACATGTGTTTTTGACTAGCATGACGTGCTATAAACTCAAGTCACATCACAACATTGCAGGCGTGCAACATATACACCCAGCGGCGGCGGCGGTAGCACGGTCGCATTTTTATCGCCTGTCACCATGCCTGTCACGTTCTAACGAGTATATAAGTGCGAAAGTGACGGGCATAGTGACAGGCGAAAAAAATGGAACCATGCTGAACCTGCAGAGTGAGATACAAACGCTTATTTACGCAGGGAACCGGGGCCATGCTATTGCTAATATAAATACGCAATACGCGTCTAGTGTATTTTGTCCTATCATGATTTTTATATTATGTCATGTCATACAAGACGGAAAAACGAGTAAAATAAGACAAAGTAAGCGTTGTCCTTCACCAACTTAACAATTTAGACAAAGACAGAAGCAAAAAGGGTGTGAGCCATGAAAACAATCGACATTCACAAATATAAGGACAAAGCACATTTCCGCCTCCAAGGGCCAAGTGCCCGACCTTGGCCCCGTCACGTCACAACCCAAAACCTACTCTAAAGTACAAACAATAGGCCTCAATTTAGAAAAGCTAACTTGTGTGTCAGTAGGACAGTGACGCAATAGATGTGGGAACTATTTTGCAACTATGGTGAGAACATTTACATTGCAATTTGAATCTTATCTTGTTCCCTTAAGGTTGATAATCCTCTTAAGATCTCCACTTAAGATCTTTTTAAAATTAAGTCAAATCAGCAATCTCATTGTCGTGAGACCTTATGGAATTGAGATAGAGATGGTTTTAGCTTGTTTTACTGTAATTTCGTTTGTGAAATGTGGTTTGGTGCATTAAGTTTTGTTGTTTACCAGAATTTTGCAGTTTGTTATGTAACTTTGTAATTTGTAATTGAAGAGAGCGGTGTGCAGAATCCAAGCAAATTACATGCATTAAAATCACCTGCAAGGGCTGCAAGTAAAATAAAATCTCTTCACCACCAAGGAATCGATTCGACACCTAGTTTTTAGGGTTACGTGCCCAAAGGGTAAAAACGGGACCCTATTACTAAGACTCCGCTGTCCGTCTGTCTGTCACCAGGCTGTAACTCATGAAGCGTGATAGCTAGACAGTTAAAAATTTCACAGATGATGTATTTGTTACCTATAGAACAAATACTAAAAACAAAATTAAATAAATATGTAAGTGGGGCTAATACAACAACAAACGTGGTTTTTTTGCCGTTGATTGCGTAATGATACGGAACCTTTCGTGCGCGAGTCCCACTCGCACTTGGCCAGTTTTTTAACACGGTGGAAGAAATGATAAAAAAGCGGCCAAGTGCGAGTCGGACTCGCCCATGAAGGGTTCCGTATTTAGGCGATTTAAGACGTATAAAAAAAAAACTACTTACTAGATCTCGTTCAAACCAATTTTCGGTGGAAGTTTACATGGTAATGTACATCATATATTTTTTTTAGTTTTATCATTCTCTTATTTTAGAAGTTACGGGGGGGGGGGACACACATTTTACCACTTTGGAAGTGTCTCTCGCGCAAACTATTCAGTATAGAAAAAAATGATATTAGAAACCTCAATATCATTTTTGAAGACCTATCCATAGATACCCCACACGTATGGGTTTGATGAAAAAAAAATTTTTGAGTTTCAGTTCGAAGTATGGGGAACCCCAAAAATTTATTGTTTTTTTTTTCTATTTTTGTGTGAAAATCTTAATGTGGTTCACAGAATACATCTACTTACCAAGTTTCAACAGTATAGTTCTTATAGTTTCGGAGAAAAGTGGCTGTGACATACGGACGGACAGACAGACGGACAGACAGACGGACAGACAGACAGACAGACAGACATGACGAATCTATAAGGGTTCCGTTTTTTGCCATTTGGCTACGGAACCCTAATAAGGGTTCCGTTTTTTGCCATTTGGCTACGGAACCCTAAAAAGATAGGTAAATAAAGCTTTGTTTACTGTGTCCCATAAATAACCATATAGGTAATAAAATGACAGATCGGTCGTTCAGTCGCCACCATCAGATATATCGGAGCGCCGAAGGCGCCCAAAAATATATGATCACGCACTTTAGCGCCTTGACAAATCTTATCTACAGCTGACTGTACATACAATCTGGGACATAAAAACAAGGATTAAACAGCTAAAATTATAAATCATAATTCACAATCCTTTCCTAAAAGAGGTAAGACTTTTAAAATCGTGTTGGACACGTGACAGGGCCACGAGGACGATGGCGTAACTTTGGAAAGCGAGAGTATAGTAACGCGCGCGTGACACCCCGAATGCGCAACCGTCACGCGGGCCGTGTGTTTGTTGGCCACGTTTGAAGAAACGTGAAAGGCCCGCGCCGCCAAGTTTTCAACTTTCAGAGCGGTGGCGTGACTCTGGAAGCCGGTGAGAGCTAAGTATTTTTTACGATGAAGAAATCTTAAGCACATTACCTAACTAGCGACCCGCCCCGGATTCGCACGGGTTAACAAAATAAACCTTCCTCTTGAATCACTCTATATATTAAAAGATACCGCATCAAAATCCGTTGCGTAGTTTTAAAGGTCTAAGCATACATAGGGACAGACAGACAGCGGGATTTATTCTGCGCAGCGGGAAGCGACTTTGTTTTTTTTACTATGCAGTGAAGCCCGGGACCGAGCGATAATATATCGGCAGATACCGTAAGATACGGGATCTTACGATATCTTTTACGCACTATTTGACAGAGTCCAGATACGAAGCTGTAATATATTTTGGTATCTTACGATAGTTACGATATCTTATCGCAAGGCATGTTAAGTGTAGGTAAAGTCCGCAAATTGACAGTTGTTATTTGTTGACATTGAATACTTAAATAAAGTGTTTCCATGCAGCCGGTGCTAGGGGATGCGTAAGATAATTTGTGACGTTATCAATGAAAAGGGACCTTATTTTCGATGGCGCTTACGTCATTATTAACGATGCTCCGATATAAATACAATGCCGCGCGACGCTGTGCGGCGTAAGCGCCATCGACAATAAGGTCCCTTTTCATAGATAATGCCCTATTTGCGCAGGTAACTAACGCGTTTGATTTGTTTTACTCCCCAAACATTTTCTCACCCCGGGCTTATACCTTCTTATACACGAAAATCGATTCTTGAGGAGAAACTTTGGAGAAACTTTTGACTGTCCAAAAAAAGCGCCTGAAAAAAGGCCACGTTGTCCGCTTATCAATCTTATCGCGGGGCTTTGACGGGCCCACGAGGGCGGTGGCGTAACTTTGGAAAGCGGAGAGAGCTGCCCAAATCGCAGCTCGTTGCGAAACCGCATCACACCAGTTTCGTGGCCCACTTCCGTTCGCGAATGCGGGGATCGCACGCTCTTTATAAAGGCCTATGTTACAAGACCAGGGGCCCGTTTCTCTAAAGCTTGTAACTTGTAATATAAGCGGATGTCACTTTTTGACAGCTTTTGTTAGAATGGGACTTCCACTTGTATTACTCGTACAAGTTACAAGCTTTTGAGAAACGGGCCCCAGTAGGCCTAGCACATGATTGGCGCGACAGTATCTCGCGGCGAGATAGACTACCCGTCTTTTTCTAAGTATGTTAATAAAAGGGGAACGCGCTAAGCCTACAGCGTTTCAACTTGTTCTATTAGCCTACCCGATTTCAAAACAACAAAAAATCAACCATATTTCCATCATTATTGAGTTCAAATTCAACAGGCATTTTTTTGTATGATGGGCATAAGGAGGATCGACAAACGCCAAACGAAAAGTAAAAATGTCGAAGGGTTTAAACGGGAACCTATTACTAAGACTCCTCTATCCGTCTGTCTGTCTAGCTGTATCTCATGGACCGTGATACCTCCCATACAACGTACAACAAACGTGATTTTTTTGCCGTTTTTGCGTATACGGAACCTTTCGTGCGCGAGTCCGACTCGCACTTAGCCGGTTTTTGTTTATTATGTACTTACATAGTCACATATAAAAAACCTCCTTGCAAGTATGCCTATTGTATAGAATAGAATAGAATAATTTAATTTTCACACCACCTATTCGGAAAAGAGCTTTTTCTTCCCTGCTAGGAGGGATCAAAGTGGCACTTTTCCTCCCTGCTAGGAGGGTACAATGTAACACTTTTCTGTTCTAGCACACTATTTTTAAAATTTTTTGCACATTATTTTTTTAGCTTAAATAATTTGTTTAAGCATCAGATTGTGTCAATACTAAGATTTTTTTATTTTCCTCATAGTTGATGTGAAAAGCAGTATATCCCAAATGTCACACGGTATCAAAATTATTTCGTCTTGGGCGTTAACACTTGAATCTACGCCCTTGACGGAAATATATCATTTTGATACCTTGTAACACAAACTACTATTTCTATTTGCACAAGTTGTACAGTATCTCTTTTGCTTTGGTTGACTGAAAGGTTGACTGGTAGACAGTCACCTACCTAGTTAGCCTCTTCCTATAACGCTTCATGACGTACGAGTAAATAAGTGCATAATAGTGCCATGCGCGCAAGCATCAGCGTAAAACTAACGCTTTGACGTCATTATAGAAGAGCTAATGATTGCATTCCACCCACAATACCTAACTGTTACTACTTATTTATTTCAATAAAAACCGGCCAAGTGCGAGTCGGACTCGCGCACGAAGGGTGCCGTACCATTACGCAAAAAACGGCAAAAAATATCACGTTTGTTGTATAGGAGCCCCACTTAAATATTTATTTTATTTAGTTTTTAGTATATGTTGTTATAGCGGCAACAGAAATACATGATATGTGAAAATTTCAACTGTAACTATCACGGTTCATGAGTTACAGCCTGATAGTGACAGACAGACGGACAACGGAGTCTTAGTAATAGTGTCCCGTTTTTACCCTTTGGGTACGGAACCCTAAAAACCAGGATTAGCCTCTATCTATACTTTAACTGTTCGGTTTTGGCCCTGCTTGCAGTCCTGCAAGAGCGGAAGGCATCGCTGTTAGAGTGAGATGGTAATACCTAATGCAGACACCACGTAACGCACGCGATGCATCGTTTGTCATATAATTTCATATATTACAATTAGTGTACGCACTACATTTACGCAGGGAACTGAAACCGTGCTGATGCTACATTACGCATCTGGGTGTGGTTCAGTCTTTATGTATGTGTCATTTCCTGCTATAGATATTTCACCAGGTTTTTAAGTTGATGTGATTCCATTCATTCTTCATCATTTCTTTCGCCTCTTCTCAAAAAGCGAAACCTATACTATACTTTTATCCTCTAGCCGCCCATACGTCAAACCTTGCCAAGCAAAATGAAATTTTATTTTGTCAACATAAAGTTCAAATTAGAATGCAACAGGAGACGTTTTTATAGGTCTCTGGGCGGCACCGTATTCATCGCAACATCAGCTAAATAAACTCTTCGGCATAAAACGACATAAGAAACAAAATAACACTATGTCATTACGTCGCTTATTATAAGCGTCGTGGCTTCCGCGATGTCGTCATGGTGACGTCACGCCTTTGTTCGAACGGTTGACGGTGCTGGTTAACTACGACACAGTTAATTGATCATTTGTACACCGTATTAGAATAGATATAAGGCATATTAATACTCAGGAATATTGATGTTCCCATTGATGACATAGTTAAACCATTCGATCTTATTACAGTGTCGTAAGGTCTTAAATTATCACTGCTGCGTTCCTTCATTGTTTTTAACCCCATCTTTTTTTTTTTTTTTATTTATCACAAAGTACACAACAATTTTTAACAATTTATATTCCTCGCCAAACTGCGATTGCAGTTTGTTGGCGAGATCGCGCTCATTTTTAAGTTTTAAACATAAATATTATGCTATGCACTAATGCACTAAATACTAAACTTAACTTAAGAGCCAACAGGAGCTAAGATTTAAATATTTTAGGTAAATATACCCGTCTCGCTAACGGAAGCGGCTCCTAACACTAGTGCGATAAGGACAAGGCGAAAAATCCTACGTAAAAATATCAAAAATCGAGGTTTCGTACTCGACTGTTTCCTCCTCCAAAACTTAACCAATCGTAACCAAATTTGGAAATCTAAATGATTATGACATTATCTGTGTCGGACCGTTTTGCTTTTTTGACTAATTGATGTCAGTTTTGAATAGCACGCCTCTCATTGCGGCATAGTCAATTAGGCCATTTTGGCCATTTTTGAAGGGCTCTATCTGCATGCGCACGTACCTAAGAATTTGAAATTTACGAAAGACTGGCGTAGAGCTGAAAAAAACGTGCGTAATTTTTATTTCTAGGCATGAGACAATAGCAAATTATTCAACCTGCCATTTTAATATGGCAAACGATGTACCAAACACCCTGTATGTGAGCGTTTTCCAAAAAAAAATGTACATTTCATTCATGTCTTCAAAATATTGACTTCTAGGGCTCATGTTACTCAGAATCATTTGTACATTCACGCCTCATACATGAAAAAATGTGTCCCAAGATTTCCTTTCCAGATCGTCACATTTTTGTATGAATATTTTTTCTATTTGTATGAGGCGTGAATGTACAATTGATTCTCAATAAAATGAGCCCAAGAAGTCAATATTTTGAAGACATTAATGAAATGTACATTTTTTTTGGAAAACGCTCATATCCCCGAAGCACTTCTTCTCGGCGAACACCAGTGGTCCGCGTTAAGAAGCATTGGATAACTAATAGGAATATTATTCCTAAGATACTTATTGTAAACTAACCGCGTAGAAGAGCGGTGTTCTCTTAGCACAAGTGTATTCTCACTTAAAAAGAGGCACCAGTGCAGATACTGTAATTTGTTTTTTAAGCTACTGAATAAATATTTTTAATTTTTTTTTTCCTTTTAATTTTTTTAATAGTTCTTCATAATTCCACGTTAAAAGTCCATGAACCAAGCTCATAAAACAAACATATAATCTATACATCTTATTGTTCCAGTGATGGCAGCAGTGCCGGCAGCCCTAAGGAAGCTTGCGCGGCGCAGTCCCCGCCGCCGCACGGTCCGCACGTGCCGCACGGTCCGCACGTGCCGCACGGTCCGCACGGGCCGCACGCGCACGGCCCGCACGGCCCGCACCCGCATGCGCCCCATGCGCCGGGCAAGCGGGAGAACCGGCCTGAACCGAGGAGACTTAGCATCGGTGAGTGGAGTAACAGTAACAAACACTGACAGTCAGTTAAAATTAGCACTTAACGGTTGTTAAGATGGAAATCATGGTCTACCTCGGCCTTGCAATTCAATACCTATTAAGATGGCAGGGTGGTATGAAAAATGCAGGGGCATAGCTTTCCATATCTGCCTTAAACCGACATAATGATGTGATTTATTTAATTACTACAGACGTACAGACAGCTTGCATCTCCAGAGGTATCTTTAAAAACCTGTACAGGACTTTTTTTAAGAACCCGATACCTCGATACCATCGACTCTCGAATAAATTCTACAGAGAAAACTCGGCAGTTCATTCGATGCCTAGAAGCAAAATTCCACTAAATCCACAAAGCGGGCGACCATTTGGGTTTGGGTAAGGACGAACGCTTTGCCGACGGCGAGCGTATATTTTGCCACATCTTCTGATACTATCTACAGTATATACGCTATGGTATCTGTCCATCCAGTACAATACGGGGCAGGGGGTTTTAGGATGTTTTTAAGTGCTTGTCGGTCTTCAGGGGGCGGCGCCGGCGGCTCGCGGCGCGCCGCGCCCGCCGAGCGACGCAGATCAGGTATACATCGACATACATCAGACAAGTTACACTGATATCTTCCTCATCTTATTTCTTCCATGACATATAGGGTTGCCAACTATTTTTTGGTAGAATATAGTATTTTCCAGAATAGGGCATCAAAAATATAGTACATTCCAAAAAAATATGGTACTTTTAGATAAAATACTAAACATAAGTGTAACATACGTTTAATCGGAAATATAGTATTATAGCGTACTATATATTTTTCCAAAAGTATATAGTACAGAGAGCCAAAATATAGTACAATACTATATAATATAGTACGGTTGGCAACCCTAATGACATACCTACATATATTTATTTCCTTCTGACATTCTGACATTCCTGCTGTCAACTGTTCAGAGGACGCGCACTTTGCTACGGTGACGGTAGAGGTGGGTAAATTTTCAGATTCTGTCAATTTACCCCATTTCACACACAAGCGCACTTCACGCACACTACCTCACTTTACTGGGACAGGTCATTGACCCATCAAGTTTTTTTAAGATTGCGTTTTGAGTTTAGTGTTAACCACTGACCTCTTTTGAGGAACAGAAACTGTAAAAACGTTCCATTGAAAGAAGAAAGAGAAACAATACATTAAATCTTGCTCTCCTTGTCTGTTCATGTCACACGTGACGTATTTAAATTCTAATTTAATTCATTTGATTGTTAACTATTTTCTGCATATTATGGCTTTGTCGAGATACGCGTTTTGTAAAGTTAAACCGAATAAACCCAGATGTCATTAAGTCAGATGTAAAATGTTATTTACTACTCTATACGGTTATTCATAAGGCGAAAAATCAATTCAATTAAAAATTTAAATAAATAAAGTTTCGGCAGGGTGGAAATTTAATTAAGGCCGACAAAATAAAATTTAATAATATATGTCGGCTGATGTACCCCTAAGATCTTTACAGATTTACTTGTACGAGTATCCTATATTCGCTATTTATTTTGCTATTAAATTTATAAAATTAAAATAAATAATTAAATATTATACTGGCATTCCACCGCTATTATTTCAGTGCTGAACTGATTATCTTCGATCGTAGCCTTGATGATGTAGTTGTACTTACACTTACGGCGGTAGGAGCGGCAATGAACCCCGCGCAGCGTAGAACGAGAGGTGCGTTGGGATAAGTGCATATACATATAATTCTTCGTGCGTCTGTCTGTCTGTCCGTCCGTCTGTCACAGTCTATTTTCTCCGAAACTACTGGACCAATTCAGTTGAAATTTGGCACACATATGTAAATTTGGCACACAAATGTAAATTTGTGACCCAAAGATGGACGTGTAACGTAAATAAAATGTATTTTAGAGAATTTGAAATACGGTAGCCATTTTTGGGGGGGGGGGGGGGGTAAATGAAAAAATTAAAAAATATGTTTTTTAAACTATATAGTGTTATATATCAAATAAAAGAGCTCATTGTAAGAATCTCAAACATAACTTTTTTTATAATTTTAGGATTAATAGTTCAGCAGTTATTCATGAAAATAGGCAAAAAATGATCATTCTCCGCCCACTTTCTCCGAAACAACTGGATCTAAAATTTTGAAAAAATACACAAAGTAGTTCTTTACCTATATATGTCAGGAAAATCTATAAGAAATGTGCAGTCAAGCGTGAGACGGACTTAATATACGGAACCCTTAGAATGCGAGTCCGACTCGCACTTGTTTTTGTTTAGCTCTTATTAGGTTTAAGGAGTTTTATGAGTGAAAAAAGAAGTTTTTTGTTTTATGTGCCCGCGTTATTGCCGATCGATTGTGTTTTAAACGATAATTAGACAAAAAAACTTGTTTTTCACCCAACGAATATAGATCCCCATGACACATCTTCCAAGTCGCCTTTGGATAGGCTTAATTTTAAAAATAATTGAAATAATGTTCTATATCATTCATACTTGCAAAAAAAGACTAAAAATAATTTACGTGACCAATGCTTATTATTAGTAAATATCTTACAATTTAATATCTGATATATCACACGATACAAAAAAATGGCCGCAAAGTTAAAAGTTTATTTATTTACGTTACTAGTCCATCTTTGGATCACCGACTCTTTGTCATATGTGAAAAATGTGTACCAAATTTCAATTGAATTAGTCTATTAGGGGCAGACACACGAGTGATCTTAAAAGGGATTTTTTTCTTGAATGATTTGTATGTACTTACCCCAACGCACCTCACGTTCCACGCGGCGCAGCGTAATCAGTAAGTACCTAATAATTAGTGTCCGACCGAAACACAAATTTCTGTATATATAAATATTGTTGTCCTACTTGCTCGCCAACTTTTGGTCTTTGTCACATAGTTTAGTTTCATAATACGAAGTACTATTTCGTATGTTTCGGCCAGGCCGAAAGATTCGGCCGTTTTTTGGCCGAAACCGAAACTACGGCCGAAACATGATTTTATGGCCGAAACCGAAACCGAAACCGAATCTTCGGTCGGACACTACGAATAATCACAATGGTCTAAGTACCACAGACCCTACTGTCGCTTAAGTCCTTTATGCCAATCTCTGCCTATTAGAACTTATAAAAAAAAAAGAAACCGAGTAATTATATCCAACTACCGAACCTGCTTACAAATTTTCTCGAGATATTTGAGAAATGTGATATGCAAAGGAGAACATTCGAACAAACGAAAGTATTTTTGCCCAAGCTGAAACGGAGACCTTCGCCTACGCTCGGTCAGTGATGGTTTAGGTACAGTCAGCTGCAGGTCACCCCTGCATAGAAGATTGTATGCAGGGGTGGTACCTTTTCTCTGCAGCTGACTGTACACCTATAAAAAATTGTTGTACCTGCTGCAATTTTATACCGGTACCGTACTTTATATTTCAACAGGTATAGTACCTTCAAAACGAAGCGGTATTGATAAATAATAACGGTACCGTACCGCCTATAAATAATAATAATAATTCAGCCTATATACAGGGTGGTCCAAACCTTGACGTCCAAAAATTTTTTTTTAGATTCCTCACGTCGTGGGCTATCAGAATATACCCCATGTATGTTAGCCGATTTTTCGTAGTTATCGAGTTATGATTTTTTTTTACTTTTAACTTTTCATATGAAATTCCGGGGTTCCCATACAGAGTGGCTAAAAAATAACTGCATTTCCGTTGCCAGGGAGGTTGTAAAAGTTGCTCAGTATAATCCCAACACCTCCCTGGCAACGGAATGCAGTTATTTTTCAGCCACTCTGTATGGGAACCCCGGAATTTCATAGGAATAAGAATAAGAATAAGAATTGTTTATTGCCACATACATGAACATAAAATAGAGTTAGAATTACTTACATAATAAAATAAAACAGTTGTTATCATATACAAAACAAAAGTGAGAAGATCTTTGTATTAGGCACAGGGTTCCAGTCTCAGCGTGTGCCGGGCCTAGGTGCCCGGCGCTGGTTTTCAGACCGGTCCCAGACTATGGACGGTCGGAGAATATTACCTACATAGGAAAAGTTAAAAGCTTAAAAAATCATAACTTGAAAACTACGAAAAATCGGCTAACATACATATGGGGTACATTATGATAGCCCACGATTTTTGGACGTCACGGTTTGGACCACCCTGTATAGACAATAATCTCAACGCTAGCCCAATGCGGATTGGGGACTTCACACACAGCTTTGAATTTCTTCGCAAATGTATGCACTACGAGTATGCAGGTTTCCTCACGATGTTTCCTCCTTCACCGAAAAGCTAGTGGTAAATATCAAATGATATTTCGTACATAAGTTCCGAAAAACTCATTGGTACGAGCCAGGATACCAATGAGTTTTTCCTTACCGCTTATACCGTAAAGAAATAATGCAGTCTCTGCTTTGCACGATTATTGTGTGGACATAATTCTTATAATCACCGAAACATACATACCTCTACGCACAGAATGTCATTGAAATAAAACATTGTTTTTTATAGTAAATTAATATAACATTCGATTTATACACATAACAATAAGCAGGCCAGGCCGCAGCGATATTGGCCTGTAAGCTTCATCTCGGTCTCCAAATCCGCAAAACTCGCTGGTACTAAATGCTGGTCTTGCCGTTATTAATTATCTTGATTCTTGAAGATTATCAGAACAGCACGTTACGTAATCGCATACATAGACGGAACGAACGTAGGTGTAGACACTGCAAGTCTTTAGGTATTAAACGAATTACGCTTCGTATTAATAGATGAGTAATATTTAAATGAACATATAATATTCTCTAACATAAATACAAGATTACAATTAATTGACATCAAAAGTCATTGACGTACAGAAGTCATATACATTTTTATAATGACGCAAAATTGATACCAGCATAATGAAAATCAATCCCAATCAGTAAAACGAGTTTTTAAACTTTTTTCATTTTAAGCGGGTTTTGAAGGAACAAGTTACTTAAATTCGATTGTAATCGTATTGTTTTAGGATAATTTACTGCTGTTTTCGACCGTTACGACCCGTAAATAACAACAACTCACATTTAAAATTTGACTGGAGCTCGACGTGATTATATTTATTTACCCTATTTTATGAAATACAATTTATCTACTGGTATACATTTTCGTATGCGTATATGATGAAATGTCTTTATTAATGTCAAAAACGAGCTATGACGATGTACACGTCTGCTTCGATGCAAGGCCAACGGCCATCTGACTCGAAGAAGAGTTTTGAGTGATGTCGTCAATGTATGGAAATTATACGAAAGTTTACATTTGGGATTGAATTTCTGTGTTGTATTTGTGAGTAAAAATATAAGTAGATAATAATCTGGTAGTTTAGTTATCTAGCCTTCAAAATCCCACAACAACTCAATTACTGTCAAAGACAAAACTGTAATGCGTCTTGCTCAAACGGAACTCCATATTTTGATTTTTGGACACTTTTAGTGTCGATTTGTAGAGAATTACAGGAAATAAAAAAAAATATGGCGTGAAGAGCCGGTACACGGCTTCTTCGTGAACAGATTTGCGTATAATTTAATGCAGTTATTAATCATTCATTGAACAAATTGATTGCACAAAGTGAGGTCTAAATCGAAAACGTCATATACCGTCCCCTTAACGATCAAATTCAAAGGAAAGATCGAAAACTTATTTAAAAGTTCGTCGCCTTGCTAACTTGACTCATACCTATGGTACACTTGCTCAACATTTCTTACCATGCCGAACACTGCTTGCATTATCTATCAAACAGCTGCCTTTATCGGGGCCACCCCAGCTCTTTTGAGCGTCGGCGTCTATGGAAAATAGCGTCGCTGCGCAGTTGCGCCTACGTAGCGGCGAGCAGCAGCCATAGAGTTGACTAGACGCTGACGCTCAGGAGAAGCTAGTGGGGTGGCTCTAATCCCTAAGATTTGGCTTGTTGTTGACGCTTCACCATGTGAATTCCAGAGTTGCGCCTGAGCCCGGGCGCGGGCCCCTCCGCCGACCCGCACCCGCCGCACCACCACCTCCCGCACCATCATCATATGGTAAGCTCATTTTTTTGAGTAGACAGTGCAGGAACGGAACCATAGCTTAAGATGGGTGGAAAACGCGCGATAAGCTGCATAACTCAGGCTTTTAAATGTAGTGGTAAAGGCAAAACTTACTCAACTATTAAGGTGATTGTTGATACGTTTGCACAATTCAGTTGAAAGAAATACGGACCCAAATGTCTTTCCCTCATTGGCTCCTTTTATACTTTACTTTACTGTAATGTGAACGTCTCCAGCAACGTCAGGTTGTATCGTCACCATAAACAGGGGACCTATTAAATGGATAAGATTATATTCAGTCGCTTTTATTTACCGTGTACAGGACTGGCATACCGTGTAGGTACTTACGTTAATGTCCACGGCAATTTAACATACAATCTCACACATTTAGGTCCCCTGCTTTATCTTGATGGTAAAACGTGTACTGGCAAGTACAAGTATTGATATCCACGGTATCTAAAGTACATATTTGTATTTATTTGTGGGAAACGTTGTGAGTACTTTACCTACAGCTACTTGAACCATCTGTCAAGGCGAATGAGACATGGTGATTCTTCAATGTTGCAGGACACAAATCCCCTGGAGGGTGCCGCGGAAGGCAGCGGCGTGGGCTCGTCCGACGGCGAGCTGTCCTCCAAGCCCGGAGACAGCCCCAGCAGGAAGCGGAGGCGCATCTCCCGGCATCGCCCTTCAGGTAGATGCTTCAGTGATTGGTACAGTAGGAGTGTCCAGAGGGCTCGTCCCACGGCGAGCTGTCCTCCAAGCCCGGAGACAGCCCCAGCAGGAAGCGGAGGCGCATCTCCCGGCATCGCCCTTCAGGTAGATGCTTCAGTGATTGGTACAGTAGGAGTGTCCAGAGGGCTCGTCCCACGGCGAGCTGTCCTCCAAGCCCGGAGACAGCCCCAGCAGGAAGCGGAGGCGCATCTCCCGGCATCGCCCTTCAGGTAGATGCTTCAGTGATTGGTACAGTAGGAGTGTCCAGAGGGCTCGTCCCACGGCGAGCTGTCCTCCAAGCCCGGAGACAGCCCCAGCAGGAAGCGGAGGCGCATCTCCCGGCATCGCCCTTCAGGTAGATGCTTCAGTGATTGGTACAGTAGGAGTGTCCAGAGGGCTCGTCCCACGGCGAGCTGTCCTCCAAGCCCGGAGACAGCCCCAGCAGGAAGCGGAGGCGCATCTCCCGGCATCGCCCTTCAGGTAGATGCTTCAGTGATTGGTACAGTAGGAGTGTCCAGAGGGCTCGTCCCACGGCGAGCTGTCCTCCAAGCCCGGAGACAGCCCCAGCAGGAAGCGGAGGCGCATCTCCCGGCATCGCCCTTCAGGTAGATGCTTCAGTGATCGGTACAGTAGGAGTGTCCAGAGGGCTCGTCCGACGGCGAGCGTCCTCCAAGCCCGGAGACAGCCCCAGCAGGAAGCGGAGGCGCATCTCCCGGCATCGCCCTTCAGGTAGATGCTTCAGTGATCGGTGCAGTAGGAGTGTCCAGAGGGCTCGTCCGACGGCAAGCTGTCCTCCAAGCCCGGAGACAGCCCCAGCAGGAAGCGGAGGCGCATCTCCCGGCATCGCCCTTCAGGTAGATGCTTCAGTGATTAGTACAGTAGGAGTGTCCAGAGGGCTCGTCCGACGGCGAGCTGTCCTCCAAGCCCGGAGACAGCCCCAGCAGGAAGCGGAGGCGCATCTCCCGGCATCGCCCTTCAGGTAGATGCTTCAGTGATCGGTACAGTAGGAGTGTCCAGAGGGCTCGTCCGACGGCAAGCTGTCCTCCAAGCCCAGAGACAGCCCCAGCAGGAAGCGGAGGCGCATCTCCCGGCATCGCCCTTCAGGTAGATGCTTCAGTGATCGGTGCAGTAGGAGTGTCCAGAGGGCTCGTCCGACGGCAAGCTGTCCTCCAAGCCCAGAGACAGCCCCAGCAGGAAGCGGAGGCGCATCTCCCGGCATCGCCCTTCAGGTAGATGCTTCAGTGATCGGTACAGTAGGAGTGTCCAGAGGGCTCGTCCGATGGCGAATGCGTGGAGTCTATTCCTTTACAGCTCGCCACAAACGCGACCGAACCTTCGTTGACTGAACTCGAGGGTGATGTGGTCGTCATGTCCCAACGCCTTTAACTTTTGATGAGTATTAGTTGCCTGTTGAAAGAAAAGTACAGTTAGCTTGTATCAGAATTGTGTTTTTTGACAAAACATCGTTATTATTTGAAACGTTTACTAAGCAGTGTCCTTGTATGTTCCAGGTGAAAGCAACGTATCAGTTCCCGCGCCGGCGGCGGAGCGCCGGGCCCCGCGTCATCATTACCAGCCCCCGTAAGTGTCGTCTTTTGTGACCTTCTACAAGCAAAACGATCAGAAGAAGCTCTGTTATAAACGTGCTACGCATTATTAAGTCGAATGAACGCTCGACATGTTTCGACCGCTTTCGAGGATCTTCGACAAGTAGCACCGATTGCACCGTCTCTACTGATCGAGCCCGCGACTTAACAATGCGTAAGTGACCAGTTTAACCTCCAAGTTCCTGCGTACAAATTTTTGTACATATTCCAAAAAATATTTTGAACTTTCATTGAGTAACTAACGGTTCCAAATTCAAAAACAAAACAAATGCTTCTGGGTCTCAGGAGGAATACAGAGAATTTAAGTGTTTCGTGCAAAACTTGCTTTTGCTCTATTTAATTTGTTTTATAAGCTACACAAACTAATTACAGGCATAGATACTCGTATACCTCATGTCATTATAACCCTTCTCATCCGTGTAAGATGTTTCAAGCAGCATCGCGGTTCCACTTGCGTTCGTGGCTGTGTAGTCCTATGCGAGAGAGGATCCCGCGTCCACACACGCGGCAGGTGTATACTCCTTCAGGTGGGCGGGTTGGAGGCCTGCTCATGGCGCCATGCGTTTCTCTTTTAAACAGGTAAACCAGGCATTGACGACCTTGGATTGACCATCATGAACGCCACACAGGTCGGCCATTTTCTGCCATTGGGTGCTTGGTACGTCAAAGGCAACCATATCACTCTTGGCGCAATCTTAGCGCAGCATTGGCCGACCGACCGGTCTTTTTGCGTCTGCAACCTCTCCTAGCGGGATTTGAGGAAACGAGTCAGTTCCATTCGATACACATGTCATTGTATGTGCAAAGTTTTATTACAATCCAATACGTAGTTTTACAATGAGAACGAACCCTGGCGGCAGAACATTGCAGTAAATACCCCTAATTTAAATGGAACATTTCAGTCGGCGGATGCGGTACCTCAGCGGCGGGGGCGGCGGCCTGTGGCGCGAGCGAGTGCTGGAGCCTCACCAGCACCAGCACCAGCACCAGCACCATGCGCCGCTATTACTGGATATGAACCAGGTAAATACCACATGCACCTACCGTTTTCTTACCAAAACGAGAGTTTCGTAAAGAGAAAACGTTTTCGTACGCGTGTTATTTTGTTGGTTGTCATGTACCTACCGTTTTATGCTTGTAACACCTTACTGTATTATGAACATGACTACAATTAAATAAATATTCTATGGTAGCTAAAGTTGAGTATGGCAGAAGCATAGACTAGGAATCCTCTAGACGGAGTTTAGAGCAATTATTTCATGAAACCGATGCTGCCAAAAATACGGGGGTGCGGGGGGACGAGGTGAGCGAGTCCCGTGCCGTGATTGGTCCGTTCAAAGACACGGACCAATCACGGCACGGGATTCTGACACTTTGACTCGAAGATGGAGTAAAACTACCGTATATAGTGGCAGAGGGGGGTAGCGTTACTATGCTCAGTCTAGAGGATGTCTTGTCTGTGGGCAGAAGAGTCATCAGAGCCAAGTGAATGCAGTGGAAATGAGAGCGCTAAGAAGTGTGTGTGGTGGGAGATTACAAGATAGAATTGGTTAAAGTGTGATAAGGGACAAGTGTGGACTGGACGAAGATGTAGTGACAAAAATTGAGAAAGGTATGTTGAGATGGTTTGGACACGTGGAAATAATTAGTGAAAGAATGGCTAACAAGAGAGTGTATAAGGGAGAAGTAGAAGTGGGAGTTGGAAGAGGTAATGTGCGGCCCAATGTACATTAGGATGTACACTCAGTTTCAATGGAATGTCCACCTTAATTAAAAACTGAGTTTCATTTGTCTCGTCGAATTTTCGGATAAATGAAATTCAATCTAATTGAAAATACATTCTGACTTCGTTGGCTATAATTTTGTATGGTGGGCGGCACGAGGATAGTTTAACAATAGGGTTTTAACTGCCCCACCTGCGATAGAGTTTTTAAAAGTAAATTCGGCTTTGCCAGCCATATCATGGCTCACGCTCGTAATTAGCTAGGGTCGCCGTTGCCGATTACGGCATGGATAGCTATATTATACTGCATTTAATAGTAGTTTATGCAACAGTGATATAATAAGGGTTCTTAAAATTCAAGGGTCGAAGTTACAAAACGAGACGTAGTCGAGTTTTGTAAAAAAAAGACCCGAGAATTTTAAGAACCAATTATGAGCTGTTGCATACATTACTTTTTCTATGACAGCTGCAGCAAAAAAAAAAAAAAAAAGTCGAGTTTTGTAAAAAAAGACCCGAGAATTTTAAGAACCAATTATGAGCTGTTGCATACATTACTTTTTCTATGACAGCTGCAGCAAAAAAAAAAAAAAAAAAAAAAAAAAAAAAAAAAAAAAAAAAAAAAAAAAAAAAAAAAAAAAAAAAAAAGAGAGAGAGTTATTATTAAAAACAAGAGTTATTATTAAAAAAAAAGAGTTATTATTAAAAAAAAGAGTTATTATTAAAAAAAAAGAGTTATTATTTAAAAAAAAATGAGTTATTATTTAAAAAAAAAAGAGTTATTATTGTAAATGAAAACATACCTCTTTCAATCAAGATGATCGGAACTTGTATCTTTAAAAAAAATAAAGCAGTTGTATTATACTCATAAGATGACTGCTAGCAGTCATCTTATGAGCCTATAGACAAAGCATTCAAATGACATTGCTTTAGATATCACTGTCAGTCATTTAATTGACACATTTAAGTGCTGGAGTAGAAAAAATAAATTATTTCACACCATGCATGAAATAAAGCACCAGATAATTATTATAAAAACATAGATAGCAGTTACTTTTAAACACAAGTTCTATTTAATAAATCGGATAGAAATATAAAAAGTAGATGAGTTGACCGTGACGTCACGATGTAATGTTTCATATAAATTTCATATTAGCAAATCGTTTTGACAGTTCTAAAAAAGAAACTGATTTGACTGGTAGGAAAATACCCTAATGTCGGTGACTTTGCAGATGTCCCTCCGCGGCGCGCGGCTCAGCGCGCTGGGCGGCGGCGTGGGCTGGCCGCACGCGCACCATCCCCACCCCCATCCGCACCCGCATCCGCATCCTCATCCGCAGCACCAGCATCAGCACCATCCGCATCCGCATCAGCACCCGCACCGGGACCGGCCTCAGGTATGTACGCCTATGATAGCGCGGGAGTAGACGGAGGGGAGGGACGCAGCCGTTGTGATGGTATGGTAATATGCTACATAACTAAATCCAAATACAACAAAAAACCGTTTGTACTGAAAGGAAAAAAAATACGATTTATAGTCAAATAAAAGACGGGTAGGAATATAACAGATGTGAAAAAGGCTATTATTAGGGAAAGCAACACGGCTCTGCCAATGTACTGACAATTTTGTTTCGAGCCCACGCATGTAGCAGTACTGTAGGAGGGGACAATATGATTTGGACAACGTTATTGAAATATACATTTTTTCAGCAATAAAAGTCTGTAACATGTCATGTGTAAACTTTATTTGAATAAACAAAACTGTTGTGTGGAACTAGACGAACTAATTTTCATCGGGGCTCGTACGAGCAATACAAAAAAATTTACATGTTGCAAAAATACCAAATTATTAAATCCTTTTTAATAATATACACGGCTGCATCTCTCCGCCTCTATAATTTGGGGTGCGGATATTTAATTTTAATTTAAAATCATATTTTAAGGTATTAAAAGTAAGAGACTCCGAATTAGGGAGTATTTTTACATCGATTAAATAATATTGATTCACTTCTTGAAATCTAGAAAGATTCTTGCCTTGAATTTTTAGACTACGACTATTTTTACGGGTTTAATTTGAAACAAGCAGATTTAGTACCAAGTAAGCGATTACCGTATTTTGTATCTTCAAAATACAGCCAGCAGCAGCAGTTGGTAAGCGGGCGAGGTGTTCAAAATGACCTTGACACGCTCTTATTTTCTTAACAATAAAGTCGCGTCAAGATCATCTTGAACACCTCGCCCGCTTAGCAACTTCTGCTGCTGACTGTACAACCTCAAAATAAATACATCACATTATATTATTACAAAACAATTCGTAGCTAAAAATCCAAAGCAAATATTTTTTTCTGTATAGATTGTACTACAGTTACAAAGTATTCGTACACTGGAGACGATTTTATTTGATTCGGATATCGTCCAATTGTGTAAACGTGTATTAATTAAACATTCTCAACAGCAGCCTATTGAAGGAGACACAAACACACACTAATACATTTATATTATTGTATATTACAATTGTAGGCAGTTCTTAGTCCTATATCATTTGGAACTTGCAAATGTCACCTTAAAACGTGATATTTACAAGTTACAAGGTAATTAATATGTGTACAATTATTTACTTATATTTAGGTTTACAAATGTATACATATTTATAGCTGAATCGGAATGTGTCTACAGTTCTAATATTATAGCTACGTACACACATACCCTCGTGTATACAAACAAACACTTTTGTTTTATTACATTTATTTTGGGATTCGCATTTGTTCTGCAAGACTGACGCAACAAAATTGTTGATTTAACTTACTAGTAAGTTTGGTTATAGAGCGCGACTGCTCTTATGTTGGACAAATGGGTGATGTATCGTTGACACACTAACCTGACTGATTCTATACCTTATTGCGACTACATAAGGTTCACGAATAGTCAGCTGGGTGTGTTACTCTTCGTATATGTTAGGCGACTTGTGTCGATCTGGGCATAGCATATAGATATGTTACATAAGTTATTATGTTATATATTAAGTTATTTAAGTTAAGTTCTTGGGTTGCGGCGGGATCAGTTGTTGAATAACGTGAAATAGGTATCCTAGTTACAATACTTAGATAAGTTTATTCCTGAAAAAATTCTTACTAGATATTTTATTTTTGTGTAACAAGTCTGAATTGCATTTTTTTGGTTAAAACATAAACAAATGTTGTTTTACTGGAAACAAATTAGTATTTATACATATTTGATGGAATTAGGATTTTCAACCCAGCGGTGCCAAATGCAAACCGAGTCTGACCTAACGGTGACAAATGAGATTAGGCAATAACTAACGATTTGAGATCAACAACTGACCCCCCCGCTTCCGGCGCGGTGCGCACGCGCAGGTGCCAGCGGCGGGCGCGGGCGAGCTGTGGGGCGCCGCCGTGCTGCCGGCCGCCGCGCTGGCGCTGCGATACCAGGTAACTGGGGTCGGTGCCGGCATACATACACCAACACCATGCTGGTTATATGGCGTGCATCAATCGGGGTTCGAAAGGATAATTATCAATGATAGTTATCTTGATAATTATCGTGATTTTTATGCCTGATAAGGGGTTGTCCATAAATTACGTCATCTATTTTTGACCCCCCCCCCCCCCTAAAATCATCCAAAAATCATGCTTCGAATGACCCCGTTTCCTCCTACATCTTGCTACCATCATCCATCATCCAAAACTCATGCTTCGAATAACCCCGTTTCCTCCTACATCTTGCTACCATCATCCGATGTCCAGACCCCCCCCCCCCCTAATTTAAAATGACGTAATTTATGAATAGCCCCTAATTATCGATTTGATAATAACCTAACATTTATAAAATGCGATATATAGTAGGAGGCTATAACTCCTATTTTTAGAACTTCAATAGAACCTCTGGGGAACCTTTAGCGGCTAATGTTAGTTGGGATTGAGATATAGTGTTCATAATTTGATACACTTTTGAGAATATAAACTTGTTACGTTACACCTCCCTATGTAAAGACTTATTTAATCTTTATTGAATAGTAGGCAAAGTAAAGTGCAAATGGTGTACTTCGCTTACTTTCGTAGAATTATTGCTTACGGGTATACGTTGTGGGGATCAAGTGCTATATTTATTTTGCAAAGAAGGGTAATAGAAACAAGTTATAACTTGAGTTATTGTTATAAAAGCTCAACGACACAGATGAAGAGCTTTATTATATGAATTATAATACGAATATATTACGTATGTATGTATTTTTTATAGTAAATATTTTCCCCTAAACAACGTAAACTACTTTCTAAATTGTAAAGAAATGCACGCCATATAACATTCGCCACTAAGTCGTTTTGATATTGGTAAAACTAACCAAAACAATATTAAAGCGAACTTGAGCTAAACTGGGAAATGTATGATATTGATTAAATTTTGATGCTGAGCTATCTTCGAAATCGGTTAAGGTTTGATTCCGATATCGACTGTTCGTGCGGTCGATATTGAAGTTGTACCTTTGTTTAAAAGATGGATTAGTGTTAGTAGACTTGTTAGGAATTCGGTTGAATGCGCATTGTGAATTTTGTAAAACGCTAGGCATCTTCCACAGACATATATCTAATTATGACGCATAAATCATTTGTAAGAAATCTTAAAAGGTACCCATTTGAAAATGTGACGATTTATTTTAATCTTTATACTAAGATTTTTATAAAAGAAATCTGAGTGTCTGTCTGTAAATAAAGGAAAAAAATAAGCAATAGGAAACTGGCGGGTTCGACCTGGGAGTTATTGTTAAAATATTAAATGTGCTAGAGAACATTCGTTGGCAGTGTTGGCCCGCAAAGTGTGTGATAAGTTCGATATATGTCTGTGGTTGGCTCGTCCATTGTGCTATATATAGGTGGGAGTGCCCTGTTTTTATAACCAGCTTGGTACAAAACTAAATGCAACTAGCATCATTATATAATTAGTTTTAGTTAAGCTCTCATCCTGTCTTCTGTCAAGTTTTGTCACTGCTTGTACTATTGTTATATACGAGAGAATACTAAGACAGTGTGTTGGCCAAACTATAGCAAATTTGCCGGCTGCTGTAGGTGGCGCTGTGCGGTACTATTAGCTGTGTTTTAAGACTTTTTCTACTCCCGTACTTTTATTTGTCATTTAAAGGGTTGTGCACACACCTTTAAACCCCTATCATAGTTGTCATGACAAGTCTTTAGTCTATTCCCCAAAAAAGTATTTGTGCATATACGCAGTATCTTTGGCACTTTTACGATACTTCGTGTCATCACCACTTAAAAAATATTGTATGAAATACATTGTTGCCAACCTAATTTTAATTGTCATCTCATCTGTGAAAGATGCGTGAACCATAGACATGTTTTTTTATTTCATTCATTCTTTTCCCGCCCGTACCCTCCATTCTTTGCTACTTCTTGAATGAAAAATATTTGTTAAATTTACAATTTTATTTCAAAGTAAGTGCTTGATCGTGTAGAAAAAGTATTGTATGCAACGTTGTTTAACCGAGTCAAAAAATACTCGTGGCGTCTATATTAACAATTTTCGGCTTCGCCTCAAATTGTTACTCACGCCACTCGCCCTTTTGACCTCTCTTAAACAACGGTTGCATAAACCGTTACCCTTTTTCACTAGGGCCACAGAAATATTGTCAATGTCAAACACTTGATAACGTAGCTTAGCGTACGGCACAGTACAGCGCCATCTAATTCAGCCGTCAACGTTGCGGCTACATATTGCACTGCTGTACATGTCTTAGTATTTTTTTTATTTATACTATAGTTAAATCCGAGACTGGAAGCGAAAGGGCGTTTTTTTTTAAGTTGTCCACTACACTTTTTTTCAAATTGGGGATTTTTTATGTTATTTCTACTCAGAATCACGAGCTCTTTCTATCCTAATAGGAGAAAAAAAGTGTCCCAAAATTTCCATACATTTTTCGATCTTTCCATTCCGCGACCGCCATACAAAGTATGAAAAATGGTGACGTAATGGAAATAAAAACCTTAGGACACTTTTTTTCTCCTATTAGGATAGAAAGATCTCGTGATTCTGAGTAGAAATAACATAAAAAATCCCAAATTTGAAAAAAAAAAGTGTAGGGACAACAAAAAAAACGCCCGAAAATGTTATTATTTACTTGAAGTAACTGATAATATTTGTAGTTTTACAACTATGTTATGTCTTGTATTTATAGCGGATCGGAAGCTCCATTAGATTGTGTTATGTATTTATATTTAAACAATGGGATCATATTAACACTTTTTGTATTGCGGTGATGTATTTTTGTCATTTTATCCCACCTTAAGTAGCGTGACTGTCATATTTAAGCAGTGATTGGCGAGGGCATCGCGGGATTCCGAGTAAAAATCTCATTCAAAAAGTCTTATTTAAAATAATACGCAATATAATTAACTTTTCGAACAGGACCGTTGCATTTGAGTCATGTCCATTCAGGGTTTGAAATTATCCAGATAATTATAGTCTTATCGCGATAATTATCCCAGGTATGGATGGTGCTATATTTATTTTCTTTGAATTCTTTGATAGTAAAAAATAATGATTGGGGAGTTTTTTGCTATGTACAAATAATAACTGACCTAATATTGATTAGTTTTTTATTAACCATTGAAATATAAGATAATCAACGTTCCAATTCATGCGCGATTTATTTTTAAACATACCGCATTTTATAAATTTTAGGTAAATCGATAATTATCAGGCATAAAAATCACAATAATTATCAAGACAACTATCATTGATAATTATTAATTATCCTTTCGAACCCTGTGTCCATTCATGTCCATGTTAAGATTTCTCCTAGGAATCCCGCGTTGTACCGATCACTGGTCATAAGTTTATTTCTAGGCTTTGTATTGTCCCTTAATTATAATAATTATAGGCATCTAATATGTTTATAAATTTTAACAACACGCTTAAGAATGTAATTGCACCGAATAACATGTTTTCTTTTTAAATTTTAATTTATCCCATAGGCTGTACAAAACTAGGCATCTTCCCACTTCTATGTACTTGGCCCCGTATCTATGTATTCATTAATCGGTATATAACTCCACACCTATACTGGTAACGTATTGAGCATGACATTTAATTTTGTTAAATATAAACCTCAAAAGTAATCTCACTGACGTAACGCACTCAAAAACAACATACTTGTAAGTCTGTATTTTTGTTGTGTCAGGCGTGGCTCACTCCGCAATTTCGTCTTGTCGCTACAAGTACCTACAAGTACATGCGGCCCACACCCATTTTGGTGTCTAGCCATAGTAGTTGCCGCGCACCGCTACCGAACGGACGCCTGCTCGGGCTTGCGCCACCTAGCGGTCATATCTGTCGTAAAAGACACGTTTTGTTAGAGAGTGAATCTTCTGTATCTTATTTATTCTGTGCTAGTGTTTGCGTTGTGTCTATGATATTATAGTATGAATTATCTGAGATGTTTTTTTCGGGCTCGGGCCCTAGTCTATTAAACAAAAGGTATTGTTTCCTTTATGCAGTGCTTACACCTGTTTACTGCTAATAGACCCTACTTAAGTAACGGGAACAAATCCGTTTAAAAAGCAAATTTATCATTCTATTTATATGGTTCAAGTTCATGAAACAACCCATTTGGAGATAACACGTTTTGTTATCTCCAAAGAAAAGACCATTCTGATTGTTCTCAGAAAGAGCTGTCACATAAATTTGAACCTTAATACTATCACGATACGAGGGGTGTTCAAAATATTCTCGGTATGAGAATGAAAACAAACAAGTACGAAAAGTTTGATATTTTTATTTTTCAATATACTCCCCCCCTATGTTCATACACTTAAAAGATCGATCAATTATTTTTTTTAATCCTGCATAAAAATATTTTTTATCTTTGGTGTAAAAATGCTCCTCCACTGCCGCCTTCAATGCTTCATCATCGGAAAATTTATTTCCACGCAGATCCTTTTTAAGATTGGGGAACAAAAAGAAGTCGCCTGGGGCTAAGTCCGGACTATACGGTGGGTGAGTAACAGTTTCAAACCCACATTCAACAATAGCTGCCTTGGCAATATGAGCAGTATGGACGGGGGCGTTGTCATGCAGAAGCATAACACCTTTGGTTAACTTTCCTCGCCTCTTTTCTTTGATTGCATCCTTTAATTGACGTAGAATGTTAGCGTAGTACTGTCCTGTGATATTTACACCTTTTTCTTTATAATCGATCAGTAATACTCCTTCACAATCCCAAAATATCGTGGCCATGACCTTGCCAGCTGAAGGGATGACCTTGAACTTCTTGGGATGAGCTGAACCCTTAATGTGCCACTGCATGGACTCTTGTTTACTCTCTGGGTCATAATGATGAACCCAGGTTTCATCTCCAGTAACTATTCTTTGCAGCACCTCATCAGGATTTTCACCGCACAGGTCAATAAAATCGGAACAACAAGCTACACGCATGTCTTTTTGAAGCCGAGTCAGCATTCGCGGAACCCATCTTGCACTTACTTTTGACATATTAAGATGGTCATGGATAATATCATGTACGGTACCAATAGAGAGATTGGTTACTTGTGCTATAGATTTTACCTTCACTCGACCATCTTCCAATATAAGTTTTTCCACTTTATCAATATTTTCTTGTGAAGTAGCTACTACAGGCCGGCCAGGTCTAGGGTCGTCTTCAACACTCTCCCTTCCACGTTTAAACTCGCTTGACCACTTTTGAATGGTAGATAAAGAAGGAGCAGACTCACGGTAAACACAATCCATTTCCTCTTTTATGGTTTTTTGATTTTTACCCTGTTTTGTCAAGAATTTTATCACGCATCGATGTTCTAATTTAGTTAACATTGTCAATTCCCACATGATGTTCATGTTTGTTCAGCAATTGCAGAAAAACAAAAGAACATCTCGGTTCGAATTATACTTTTTTTAAATGTCAATGAATAAACCTTAGCGGCCAGTAACGAAAGAAATTTTAGAAGAGGTTGTAAGATATCAATACCGAGAATATTTTGAACGCCCCTCGTAGTTGCTTTTTAAACGACATGGTTACTTTGGCACGTGCTGAAGACCGCTCTTAATCTGTCAGCTCCCACGGCTCATACAGGGTGGATTTTCTTTTTGGGTCAGTGAGGGCAGCTACCAGATCCCGTGCTGCTACGAGAAAACGGTCTAACGGTCTTCCCTCGATTTCAAATTAATGAAGATTGGCTTTTACAGATTTTGGAAAAAACATACAGGGTGCGAGAAAAAGGTCATTTTTGACAAACTTTTTTTTTGATGCCAATCGATCCCATTCCTATTAAGGATCAAAAGCTTGTATGGAACCAAAAAAAAATTTCCGGCTAGAAAAGCCACAAATCGAGGAAAACTTTTCCCATACAATTTGTATGAAAATGAAAACTTTTATTTTTCACATGCTGTTTTTGTATGCCAATCGATTCCATTCCTATCCAGTATCAATAGTTTCCTAGGGGTCAACTTACGGTAATGTACTAAAAAGCCACATATTAATAAAAACTTTTTCCATACATTTACTATGGGGAAAATGTGAAATGTTATTCTCAATTTTCTATCTCGCCCATCAGTCCTACAGCAATGTCTTCATACAGTATTATGGTCCTTAAATGTAACAGGACTGATTGGCCAGATAGAAAAATGTGAATTAAATTTCACGTTTTCTCCATAGTAAATGTATGGAAAAAGTTTTCTTTAATTTGTGGCTTATTAGTACATTACCGTAAGTTGACCCCAAAGAAACTATTGATACTGGATAGGAATGGAATCGATTGGCATACAAAAATAGCATGTGAAAAATAAAAGTTTTCATTTTCATACAAATTGTATGGGAAAAGTTTTCCTCGATTTGTGGCTTTTCTAGCCGGAAAATTTTTTTTGGTTCCATACAAGCTTTTGATCCTTAATAGGAATGGGATCGATTGGCATCAAAAAAAAAGTTTGTCAAAAATGACCTTTTTCTCGCACCCTGTATGTTTTTTCCAAAATCTGTAAAAGCCAATCTTCATTAATTTGAAATCGAGGGAAGGTCTTCTTAGACCGTTTTCTCGTAGCAGCACGGGATCTGGTAGCTGCCCTCACTGACCCAAAAAGAAAATCCACCCTGTATATGAGCCAGAACGCTTATGGTGACGTCATATCGTGGGATTCGACAGGTTAAAAGAAACAAAGGCTTTTGTTTAACAGATTAGTGCTCGAGCCCGAAAAAATCATCTGAGATAATTCATACTATACTAGTTTGATATGGGCAAAGAGAATAGAGTGTATAGAATAGAGAGTTACTGTCATGGTAAATTATGTAGCCACAGTACATCTTTTGACAGAAGATTCAAACTGTTGGAACGCCGTTTGATTTTGATCCTTATTCTTTCACTGATATGTGTCAATTTGTTAAATGTCAAAAATTTACGCGGCAGAACATTGCAGTGACAGATTTAACGCCGATATAGATGTATGGAGTTGTATACAGATTTACACATCGCTCCGAGCCTGACCGCAGCTTGCACAAATGCACTCGTTTTCGTGTTATCATCTAAAATCAAAATAATATCTCTCCAAACCTGCCTAGACAAAAAACTTCAAATTGTTTCTACAGTAGACATCAAAGACATGTTTAAATTTTTCGCCGGATTAAGGTGCAAAAGTGTTAACATATCTTTGACCTCGACTGTACATCGTTGTCATATCTAAGAATGAAACTTGTACGAACTTATGTCCTGTAAATAACGTATGTACAGTCAGCAGCAGAAGTTGCTAAGCTGAGGTGTTCAAAATTACCTTGACGCGCTCTCTTAACAATAAAGTCGCGTCAAGATCATTTTGAACACCTCGCCCGCTTAGAAACTACTGCTGACTGTACTTACTGTAATAAAATATATTTGTTTAATTTTGAACTTTAATAGCTCTCAATAGAGTTGAATATCATATATGGCTTCGTATAAATAAATATTATAGGACATTCTTACACAGATCGACTAAGTCCCACAGTAAGCTCAAAAAGGCATGTGTATGGGTCAAATAACTTTACTGTGTACAGTAAGCTGCAGATATATCTGACCCAAGCAAACAAGTTTATACGCAGGAGGGGTCAGTTATCTCTGCAGCGGGCTGTTCATATTTTTATCCATTCGATGATAACAAGAAGTCGACTGAGCTTGCCGCCTGCGATCGAGCTCGGGGTGGCACCTTAAGTTGCTTAGGGCTGAAACACACCGAGTGCGCCCCGCTTGGGCTCCGGTGGTGACCGCTTCTAACTCGACGCAGACGCATGGAAGCATGCAGCCATGCGGGGCGCGGACAAAAAGTAGACAACATCTAGTACAGTCAGCAGCAATAGTTGCTAAGCGGGCGAGGTGTTTAAAATTATCTTGACGCGACTTTATTGTTAAGAGAATAAGAGCGCGTCAAGGTAATTTTGGTCACATCGCCCGCTTAGCAACTTCTGCTGCTGACTGTACATAATAGGGTTGTTGACACATGTTGAATTTTATAACGAAATCTAGTGAAATAGATAGAAAATGAGCAATTTGTCACAATAAATTGGAAACTTAAAAATATATGTAAAAAAATACAACTCAAAGTTTAAAAAAAAATGTTTAACTTCCAAATAGGAAAAAAATAATGGTACCATTCGATTCCTTACATTTTATTTAAAAAATATTGAGCAACAATATACATAAACTCAATATTTCACCTACAAAATCGCAATTTCCTTGTTTTCCGTACATCGAAACGGCTATGAACGTTACATGGTGACGTCACGATGTATTGCCATTTTGTTAAAGCGTTTCGTCAGTAAAGTGCGGGTGCCAGACTTTGACCATCATTTGTGACTTTTGTATTGCTTTAAGACAATGGGTCCCATACAGACATTTGATCCTAAAAACAAACCTGATCGATACCATTATAAAAAATTGACAAATACCCTATTGTTCGCGCCCTCGCATGGCTGGTAGGAGTCGCATTAGTTATTAACACCTCCCAACGACGTAGACGCCACCGCTCTGTCTGCTCATCTACTCAATAACTCAGTACAGTCAACCTTATTACAACAGGCATAAGGTCCACCGATCAACAGTTAATAGTTTTGCTGTATGTACATTATGCACGACTAGTTTTATAACGCGTTCAGTCTAGGTCTGCTTGTACGTACTCTAAGGTTTTCTTGTATAGTATGAATTATCTGAGATGATTTTTTCGGGCTCGGGCTCTAGTCTATTAAACAAAAGGTATTGTTTCCTTTATGCAGTGCTTACACCTGTTTACTGCTAATAGACCCTACTTAAGTAACGGGAACAAACCCGTTTAAAAAGCAAATTTATCATTCTATTTATATGGTTCAAATTCATGAAACAACCCATTTGGAGATAACACGTTTTGTTATCTTTACTTACTTTGGCACGTGCTAAAGACCGCTCTTAAAAGAAACAAAGGCTTTTGTTTAACAGATTAGTACTCGAGCCCGAAAAAATCATCTGAGATAATTCATATTATACATGCCCTTGATCCTTGTGTTTCGCTTAGGGTGGGGCTGCTCCGTGCGCCTTTAAAACCTTTCTATCTACACACATATCATAAATATCATAATCCCTTAAGATAAAACAGTGTATGTAACTGTACATAGGCATTACACACGTGATCTTTTTATTAATCTCGCTTCGTTCGTTTCATAAACCCGCACTCGTATTTGAATGCCTTCATTATGTAACAGTTACATAAACTTGTCGCTACCAAATCTGTCCGGAGCTAGCTTTTAAGGTTTTTAAAGGCGTAGGCTGTTTATATGTTCTATATTAAGATCTCTTGTAAAAATGTGCTAATATGGATTTACATTACGCTTGAAACTATGTTGGCACAAATAATACTACTCTGTTATAACTAGCGTGCTTTGAATGCGGTCACACCAGCAATACCCACACGCATCAGTATTACTGACAGTGTTTTATGTCTAAATCAACATTACAACCAATCAGCTGACTTGACATATCTTGGATATTAAATTCATCTTTCTTAGTAACTATTTCTAAGTAAATTTTACTATAGATATAAGAAGATAGATAATTAAACCTTCTGCTCGCAATAAGTATATATATATTTCTATTATTAGGTATATAATGAGTATAATGACTAATACTTGACTAATACTTATGATGTTACTATGCTATATTTATATAGTCGAAATTCGCCTTTTGTTGAAGTAGGTACCAGTGTTCGAAAGGATAATTATCAGTGATAGTTATCTTGATAATTATCGCGTTAATTATCGTGATTTTTGTGCCTGATAATTATCGATTTGATAATAACATTAATAACCTAAAATTTAAAACCTATAATATAAAAAAACGCCCCAATAATTATTTTTTACTATCAAAGAATTCAAAGAAAATAAATATAGCACCATGATAGAGTTAGACCAAGAAAAGTCTGCATCGATTTTGATAGCCCACGCAGTGCAAGTGTTATTTACACGTCATAAATTCATAGAATTTTGACGTTTAAAATGACACTTGCACTGCGTGGGCTATCAAAATCGCTGCAGACTTTTGTCGGTCAGACTCTACTTGGGATAATTATCCGATATTTATATATATCAAAGACTATAATTATCTGGGTAATTTCGAGCCATGGTAGGTAGATACTCCTAAATAAATCGCTAAAACATACTTCCATTCATTACATATTTAACTTTCTATCTCAACACGTTTCGCCCCGTAGAAAATGCTTGCAGTTTTACTGATATGACATCGCCACAGTTTACTGACTGTTCCTAATTCTTATCACTAAGATAATAAGGTTCACCTTGGCTTGTGTTTCCCATTCACAACACGCTCCGTCCATCACACTGTTGACTGACAATGAACCTCATAATCAAACGTATAAGGTCCACTGTCGAGTGTCGCTGTTAAAGGACGCTAAGCTCAAAGAATGTCGTACATTGGCCGCTTGTTCCTATCTCTGTCGCACGCGTAATTATATCCCTGTCTCGCTATACCGGTGGTCAATGCCACTGTGCGAGCGGGGCAGCAATATAATTATGCCCGTGCGACAGAGATAGGAAGAAAGGGAATTTTCCGTACTTACATATAGAAATATAAGTAAAGAAATAGTGGTAACTCCACACATCAGTTTTCTTACCAAAACGCGAGTTATTTCGTAGTCGACATCTAGCGTGAAATAGCGGGCGTTATCAGTACTGCTAGTTGACAATAGATGTCGCGGCAAACCAAAACTCTAATGCTCAACAATTTTCAGTTAATATTATAACCGGATTCACTGGAACTCTATTTTCAATTCCATCCGCTTATAATATTATTTGTAAATTGTTTTAGCAGTACATTTTTCGTCAGTAGCGACATTTGTGACATCTAGTGTTAAGTAGCTGTACTAATAATTCCACTACTTGACGTTAGATGTCGACTACGAAATAACTCGCGTAAGAGAACTGATGTATGGAGTTACCACTCTTTCTTTACTTATATTTCTCTATCCTCCTAAGGCCCAAGGTCCTACCGATAGTACCTATTCAGTTCGATGTAATTTAAACCATGTTCAATTGGAACAGAATCGCTTTTGCTTCGTTCAATTTTCGAACAACGCAAAATCAACTCTATTTCCTATCATTTAGGTTCAAATTTCAGTGGCAAATTTTGGATGTTTCGTTTGTATGGCTGGGCCTTAGGAGGCTATGGTACTTAACATGGTTATTTTAGTATATGCATGCCCAGATTCTGAGGTTGGCTTAGTATACCTAACCCTGCCTGCGCGCGGAACGCACTGCCGAATACCGATGTGTGAGGGTGTCGCGGGGTTAAGGTTCGATTCGGTTGTCGACTGCATAGATAATTACGGGCATGAAATAAAACTATGTATTAAAATTCCTATATGTATTCTCATTTATAAAAAAAAAACACTTGAGAACTCCGTCAAAAATCATGACTTTTTTTAAAAAACGCCTTCAGACGGACTTGAAAATTAAATGAATTTTCTAATTGCTGACGATCTTATCAGCCATAAAAACTCCATGTAAAGTGTCGTTCTATGGAACTTGCTAACTATGTAAACAAACCGCCATATTAAAATTGTCTCCGAATGTCAATTTTCCAGTGACTTTTGTTTACATAGTTAGCAAGTTCCATAGAATGACACTTTAATTTCATGCAGGTTGTGTAAATTAAAATTGAATTTAAATGAAAAGCTATAATTGCATCGTAATAATTATTTGAAACCCCGCGACATCTTTTAAGCCTGTTTTTAGACGTAAAGGGTGTATGCCTGACGGTGTTCTAGCACAAATTAGTATTAGGAGCCATTTAATAACACGAGCTTTAAGTTAATGTATCGAGGGCTATTTTACCTATCCTTTTGACTAATCCACCGGACCAACACACTTGGTAACATAAAACTTCGATATTTCACGAACGTTAGTCACGCTATGTTATGTTATATTTGACAAAACCACCATAAATGTCCAACTTCTATACTTATGGCCAGTGGCCCGTTTCTCAAAAGCTTGTAACTGTAATACAAGTGGAAGTCCCTTTCTAACAAAAGCTGTCAAAAAGTGACATCCGCTTGTATTACGTTACAAGCTTTTGAGAAACGGGCCCCAGGTCCGGAGGTCGCGCTGTCTTGTTAGGCCGCTTGACGCCGTGATTGTGAGTCCTCACGCAACGCAAACTAACAACCATAACGTTATACTCTTTCGATTTGTAGCTGGCCCCGAACGGCTAATCCTTTGTCTATCGTTAAGTAAAACGGCACGCGCTAATTACCTGCAAAAAAGGGTCTTAATTATTCTAATTGGCACCTGAGCGCGGGCTAGTCCAACGCTCAAATAACCAGTGTACACAAGGATTAGCCGTTCGGGGCCAGTTACAAATCGAAAGACTATATACTAAGCTCGTACTATCACATACCACACCGCTACAAAAAGCGCATAGAAACACCAGAGGTTGCTTTGATAACAATTATTTGAAGCAAAGAAATTGACATTCGATTACGTATCTTGCTTTTTGCTGTCTTTAATACACTGAGAAAAGACAGCAGACAGCGAGTGACGTAACTCAAGGCCGATTGAGTTAGACCAAGCTAACTCGGCGGCGATTTTGATAGCTCAGAATGCGCAAGTCTTATTTTAAACGTCAAACTGCTATTGACGTTTAAATAATAGACAGACAGTCTGGGCTATCAAAGTCACTGCCAACTAGGCTTTATCTAACTATATATTTGTCCAAATTTTTGTTATTCGTACAAACTTCTGTGTTCTTATAACTTTTTTGGTATCATCATCAAAGGGGATAACTTAGATTTAAGAGTCATTAACAAAACGATAACAGCGGGCCCGTTTCTCAAAAGCTTGTAACTTGTAATACAAGCGGATGTCACTTTTTGACAGCTTTTGTTAGAAAGGGACTTCCAATTGTATTACAAGTTACAAGCTTTTGAGAAACGGGCCCCAGATCATTAGGGTTCCTATAAGATTTTAACAACAAACACATACGCCCGCGAAAGAAGCGTATTTGCGTTGCGTCGGGCGACGCGCGTCGGCTAGCCTTAGAGGGTAGGCTGCGTAGTGTGTGCCTCACGTCTTGTCTCCCAATAGCGCACAGCTTGACTAGGCCGCGGCGGCGGCCACTAGCCGGGTCCACGCAGAGCGTACTTACGCGCGAGGCGATTCCCTCGCGCACAAAACGGCCAGTGTAGACGTGCCTCTGCCGAGGGGAAGCGCTCGAGGCGCGTCCACACTGGCCGCGCCTTTGAGGAAATTGACTCGCGCGTATGCTCTCTCTGTGCGGGCCCGGCTAATGGCCGGTCGGCGCGCGGATACTGCTAATGTCATTGGTTGAGTTTTAAGGTCCATAGGCTACGGTGACTGCTTACAATCACGCGGCCCGTATGCTTGTTTGCCACCGCTGTGGTATAAAACAAAAGGTGGAATTACAATGCGGGTATTGCGGGTGACATTAAAAGAATTGGTCAAGTTTTGTTACATGACTTACCTACGTGACACAGATGAAATAATGAAGTAAGATTTGTCATTTAATGAACGGGAATTTTTCAACTCAACCAATAGCAGATCAGTAGACACGCTCCGATTGGTCCACGCCGCTCGCCGCAATCAGTTGTCGATGTATTCATCTCACACTTCTGAACGACTCTTTTTATTGTTTCGATAAATACACATTTGTTTTATTCAATGCCAGTGCCCGTGCGCCTCTATACGGGCTTTGAGAGTCGTGTAGAGGCGTCGTAAAAGACTCGCACTTACGATTTGTAAATCGCAATATAAAAATAAACCTGTTCTTTAATTTTTCCCTGTAGGTACGTAAAGAATGTCTGTCAAAGGCATTTGGTACTTAAATACGCCTAAGTTGGTGTAATTATTTTTTAATTTGTATCTAAAAGTAGACAAAAATTAAGCCTGCCCAGAAATATATGATCATTGTCAAGAGGGCGCTGTTATTCTCATGTCTAAGGGTGACAGTTCATAGTTCCAGTGAAATTCCGCAACCTGGCGCGTGATCATATGTTCCTGGTCAGGGTTTAAATTATGTAGCGTTCTCTGATAACAGGAAGGCTCAAAAATGAACTGCACTAGCTTTCTCTCAGTGTACAGTCGCCATCAGATATATCGGAGCGGCCAAGGTGTTCACAATATCTGAACACGCACTCTAACGCCCCGGGGCCCGTTTCTCAAATGCTTGTAACTTGTAATACAAGCGGATGTCACTTTTTGACAGCTTTTATTAGATAGGGACTTCCACTTGTATTACAAGTTACAAGCTTTTGAGAAACGGGCCCCTGACAATAGAGGCGTGTTCAGATATTTGTGAGCGCCTTAGCCGCTCCGATATATCTGATGGCGAGTTGGCGACGACACATCCTCAGTAAAAGGGCCTAGTTGAATATTCAAATAAAAAAATACCCATCCAGTAATATATTGCGTTTTACTTACCGTAGTTGCGGGCCTCGGGCGTGTTACAGCATGCACCACACCTCATACTGTTTGGTTCTGTACATACTAAATACGTACGTCGTAGCGCTGCGATGAGACATGTTTATAGAGGCCGGGTACTTTACTGTGCGATTCTAAATGGCGATGCGTTCGAAAACCAGCGCGATTCTGGCGCGGTGTCGTTTGGAACCGCTGTCAAGTTGCGTGCGGGTATAGAATGACACATTAAGTTAGAATCTAAATCAAATAAAAATATAGTCGTCGCTTTTATGCACTTTTAGTTTTTGAAGCGTTCTTTTTATTGAACTTTTAAAACGTAATAACACACAGTAAAGTGCCCGCAGTAGATCCGGTCGATGGCGACCCCCCAAATATTTTACGCCGACTAACCCCACGTTTAAATTGTATTTTATTATTATTACGTGTACCGCATGCGATCTTCCTCACTTTTGGATACCCTGTGAATGTGTTCCGTGTTCTAAATGTATAATAATTTCCGCGTCCATGGAGTTTCGCCCCGTGTGGCTCGGCGCTCGAGGCCGGCGGGGACCAATCAGGTCGCGCGTCGCGCCGCGGCCCGGCCCACACTACGCGAAACTTTACGGGCGTCTTGCCACATTTATTTACCATTTTGACCGCTAGCAACTCAGCTTTGGTATTTTGTAGATTGGTTTTAAGATATGAAATAAAATATTTGGCTGGTCGCTTTCATTATTAGATCTTGGCTGTTTCCTAAGATTATGCTCTTGTGAGAAGTAACAGACAGTATATTGTTATTTTTATGAGTTTTGTTAAGGGTTGCGGTAATTAACACTAGCTCATACAGTTGTATGTCCGTTTGTTTTAATGCAGGTTTTTCTCTCGTTCCTGTATTATATTTACTTATGATAAATATGTCGTTCTGTTCATATTTCTGTATTATATGTTGTTATTATTATGTTTAATTATGTTGTTTTTAAAAGTTATAAGATATTTCCTACGCTAACATTGTAAATGCTGTAAATGAAACTAAAAACATACTAAATGAAAAATCCCTTATATTTTGTCATCCGTACCTATTATTAAAGGGGCACACAGATTACCTTAGTTCGTCGGACGATATCCGCCTGTCAGTTAAACGCAAAAGGGTGACAGTTCCGAACAACTGACAGGCTGATATCGTCCGGCGAACTGGTAATCTGTGGGCCCCTTTATAATATGTAGGTACCTATACCTTTTGTTTCGACTACTTATTTCAAAAGCACGATTTTTTTTTTAAGATCGATGAATATTACTTTTGTAGTAAAGTCAATAATTTCGAACACACATAATATATTTATTCCTTTATTCCCACTTATCAGTCCGCCGGACGATATCGGCCTGTCAGTTGTTCGGAACTGACAATGTTCTAACTGACGGGCCGATATCGTCCGGCGGACTGGTAATCAGTGGGCCCCTTTATACCTAAGTTGAACTGTTAAATATGTATTTATTTATTATCCACCGTTTTAGTTATTATGCTATTCCGTTTCCGTTATATTATGTATATCGAACGAGACGAGAAACACGCAGCTAGCCATCACCCGCCTTAACGTTTTCGTTTGGTTTATGGTCTCCTAGTACATACGGAGCTGGTGCGACACTTCACCGATAACATAGTCGTACTGGTTCTGTATGTCTTAACAAAGTCTGTATAGGGACGTCCACAGCTTACAGGGTGCTTAAGAAAGTAATTGATCTCAAATTGGGTTAAATTATAGTACTCGAATACTATAATTGAAATCACGTATAGTGCTGCCTCCTAATTTGAAAAGTTTATGATAATTTATAATTACATATATTCGACACTCTAAAAACTTATCTTTTTTATTTAGCATTTAAACATTTAGTATTCTGTAAAGTTGTCTATTTTTTAAATTATGCATATTATAGGGTAACTCGCCAGTAACTGGCCACTTTTAGTAACTGGCCGTTCTAAACTAAAAATGAATTCTATTCACCTAGAGACAGAATTCATTTTAGTATAACCTTATACTAAAATGAATTCTGGTTATATGTGAATAGAATTCATTTAGTGGCCAATTACTAACAGTGGCCAGTTACTGGCGAATTACCCTACGTACCTCCCAAATTTTAATATATTCGACAGTACATATATGATATGATTATCTGATGAGAGGAATATCTAAAATTATCAAGAGTTTCCTCTCATGCCATATTTTCTTGCTTTAATATCATAATTTATTTGAACCTTAGGTACTTTTTTATTATTATTTGGTAACATTCATCCCGTAACCCGTTAGAAACCTTTTAAAAAGAAAAATAGCCAAAGATCGATTAAAAATTGTACAGTAGTAGCACAATCTATCCTGGCAGCACTATACGGATAGTTGTATCGACCCGCTCCACTGATCCGTTAGACTGTGGCGTCCTTACCGCGTGTGAAGTAGACACATAACGTGGTGTGCGTTGGCAGATGGGCGGCGTGTACGCGGGGCTGCAGTACCCACCGCGCGGGCCCTTCGCGTCTCCGCCGCACTACATGTCTCACACGCAGGTGAGTATTATACTGTTCAGTATAACATATACGTAGGTACAGTGGGCCAAGAAAGTGGTCTACCAGTTTTGACAAAAGTTTCTGCGAGATCTAACGATCGCTAAGGTTGACAATTGTCACTGACATAATATTAAATCGACCTTGTTGTCTCATGACGTTCAAACGAACCTCAACCGTAGGGTGGTAGACTACATTTTTGGCCGACTGTACACATATTTTATGTTTTTATACATATTTATACAAGTATTGGATAAGAATAGAATAGAATAGAAAATCATTTATTTCGAACAAAAGTCCATAATGTGAAAAAGAAATCGTATATTGAAAAAAATTGAGCTTTTCTGATACGTACCAAAACAAATACCTACTGAAACTTTTTCACACGACATGTTTTGATAATTTACGATGATTATGATATGAGTGAACATTTCAAATGTTGTATAAATATATTCGAATCTCATGGGATTTTGTTTTGTTGTATCTCTGTTTCAATTTTAACAGTTTTATTGTCTTTCGATCTTCTAGTCTTAAAGCCTTTTTGGGTATTGGAATATTGTTTATGTTTATCCTAACGCGAAAAATGTTAATAATGTATGTTGTTTGTAGCGGGCTGAGGGCGGGCGGTTGGAGCTCGCGCACGGCGGCGACGGCGCGCTGTCCCCGCTGCAGCCCACCCCGGACCTGCACCACGCTCCCCTGTTGTTACACACAGAGGTACGGTACATGTACAAGTTGTTTGTAGCGGGCTGAGGGCGGGCGGTTGGAGCTCGCGCACGGCGGCGACGGCGCGCTGTCCCCGCTGCAGCCCACCCCGGACCTGCACCACGCCCCCCTGTTGTTACACACAGAGGTACGGTACATGTACAAGTTGTTTGTAGCGGGCTGAGGGCGGGCGGTTGGAGCTCGCGCACGGCGGCGACGGCGCGCTGTCCCCGCTGCAGCCCACCCCGGACCTGCACCACGCCCCCCTGTTGTTACACACAGAGGTACGGTACATGTACAAGTTGTTTGTAGCGGGCTGAGGGCGGGCGGTTGGAGCTCGCGCACGGCGGCGACGGCGCGCTGTCCCCGCTGCAGCCCACCCCGGACCTGCACCACGCCCCCCTGTTGTTACACACAGAGGTACGGTACATGTACAAGTTGTTTGTAGCGGGCTGAGGGCGGGCGGTTGGAGCTCGCGCACGGCGGCGACGGCGCGCTGTCCCCGCTGCAGCCCACCCCGGACCTGCACCACGCCCCCCTGTTGTTACACACAGAGGTACGGTACATGTACAAGTTGTTTGTAGCGGGCTGAGGGCGGGCGGTTGGAGCTCGCGCACGGCGGCGACGGCGCGCTGTCCCCGCTGCAGCCCACCCCGGACCTGCACCACGCTCCCCTGTTGTTACACACAGAGGTACGGTACATGTACAAGTTGTTTGTAGCGGGCTGAGGGCGGGCGGTTGGAGCTCGCGCACGGCGGCGACGGCGCGCTGTCCCCGCTGCAGCCCACCCCGGACCTGCACCACGCTCCCCTGTTGTTACACACAGAGGTACGGTACATGTACAAGTTGTTTGTAGCGGGCTGAGGGCGGGCGGTTGGAGCTCGCGCACGGCGGCGACGGCGCGCTGTCCCCGCTGCAGCCCACCCCGGACCTGCACCACGCTCCCCTGTTGTTACACACAGAGGTACGGTACATGTACAAGTTGTTTGTAGCGAGCTGAGGGCTTGGTGCCGTGACCAGGATTTGCTGATCAATTCTAAGTCTGCGGAACTCTACCTATGTCCATTAGAATATTAAGAGACTCGTTTTAAGAAGAATATAATAATATAGACTCGCAGCTAGAACAAGCCTTCGTTTTTAAGTAAGAAAGTCAAATTCCTTTAGTCCTTACGCGCAAGAATTTAAATATGACCCTTTTTTCAGATTCAAGCCAATTTTATTTCTGATTGTAATCTATTGCAAACTGCATTAACAAGTGTTATAACCAGGGATGGTCAATAGGGTCCTGTGATTTACACCAAATAACTATGGGAAGGGAACACTCACGGAAATATCATAAGATCCCGTGCGTTGCATCTCGAAAGGGCAAACGGAATCGGACTGCCAATATGGCGCACGCGAGGTGATTGAGTGATTGATTAGAGTGAATGTGATGAATGGTGAGTGTATGAATATTAAGAGGGTTCACAGACGTGTGTATGAAGGTGTGTCTACACGTCTGCGTGGGAACTAAGGGCTGTGTTACAGTGTATATATATATTATTTGTGTTGTAGCCCCGAGGCGCGGCGTTGGAGTTGATGCCGCAGCACGCGCGGGCGGCGTTGCCACACCATCACGTGAGTTTTTTAGTCTTTACTTTGACTTTATTATTATACTTAATTTATTTTTATATGACTAAGGTTCCCAACAAGGAATTCCTCCTTATTCCTCGTTTGGAACCTTCTATACGAAACTTTTGGAGTAAATCATCGTATCGTACAAAGTATTTTCATATAATTATCTGGTGTATCAATGGCATTATTTTTGTAAAATGATTTATTTATGTACACGGGACGAGTTTTGAGGCGAGACGTCATCAGACTTCGATATTGATACTTTAATTTGAGCTACTGAAGCATTGTTAGTGCTTTAGAATATTTTTTTATAGTTTGTCAAAGGACTGTCTCATTTCAAACATAGACATAGAGAATCATACTATCACTGTCTTACACTAGTATTAGCACCCAAAAGAAAATGAGTATACATGTATATAGATATAGTTTTTTTTTGTTTTTATTTACTGACAAATTGGTTTGATCAACTATATCTCGTACATTTGACGGGGAAAACTCGTCCCTTGTGCCCTTAATACTGGTTGGTGGATGCCATAGACTAGGAATCCTCTAGACGGAGTTTAGAGCAATTATTTCATGAAACCGATGCTGCCAAAAATACTGGGGTGCGGGGGACGATGTGAGCGAGTCCCGTGCCGTGATTGGTCCGTTAGAAGACACGGACGTCACACAAAGATACTGGCTCGGAAATGGAGTAAAACAACTGTATATTGGTGGTAGAGGGGGTAGCGCTACTATGCTCAGTCTAGAGGATGTCTCGTCTGTGGTGGATGCTAACCGGTGCAGTATGTGCCGCAGCGGCGGAGCGCGCTGGGCGCGGGGGGCGGCGCGCTGGCCGCGCTCCCCGCGCTGGCGCCGGCGCGCCCCTACGTGCGCCACGCGCCCCGCTGGCCGCACCAGCACCAGCACCAGCTGCACATACACGCGCAGGTACGGGGGGGGGGGGGTTCTTTGTATGGACTTGCCAACATAGCCGACGTCAAGTAAAAGGGTAGAGGCCCATTTCTCGAGCGGTATTGTAATACCTACTAAGGGCCACTTGCACCATCTAACTAACCCGGGGTTAAGAGGTTAAACCGTTAATCCAGTGTCAAATTGTACTGGTAACCATGTTAACTCCAGGTTTAACCGATTAACGCTGGGTTAGTGGAATGGTGCAAGTGGCGCTAAGGGCGCTATAAGTGTACTAAGGGCTCATTTAATGCGAATCGCATGCGAGTTTCATTACATTGCGTCGTTTTATCGGTCGGCTGAATTGATGGAACCTCACTTGTATGTAACTTAAATCGTATACGAGTTCGCGCGCCGTCTAAATGAGCCCTAATGTTCCTACTTCGCAAACTATCAAATATGCCTCATATGGTTCGAGAAATGGGCCCCTGGTTGACGTTGCTGAGCAATTACCTATGAAATTTTCCGTTTAATAGAATTTAATGAACGTATTAGTTAACTGTAACATAACATCCAGTTTTGTACTACTGACAACGCTAAAGAATTTAAGCTCTCGAATTAATTTTAAAGAGATAAAATGGGGTTGAAAATTAATAGCTAAATTAACTTTTTAGTCACCCGTTGCCATGGTGACGTGTTCTTTTTAAGCCCCTCTTAACGCTGGTTTTTAAATTATGAGGCTTTTCTCTTAGAAAATTTCTACCGAACATGTTAGAAAAACGTTGTATATTTATTTGCAGATACAGAATAGTAACAAAAATTAGTTGATTCACTATTGTAACCGAAATAAAAACTAATGGTGTTATTCATAAACGGCTGCTAACTTTATCAGTTGATGATCGTCGTTTGTATCCTATCTGTCGTTATGCCATAGAAAGGGACAAACGATAATCATCTGCTGATTAACTTAGCAGACGTTTATGAATAACGCCGTAAGTGAGTGATTACAATTGGTGCCGTGACCAGGATTAACTTAAAATCCCTGAGCCGGCGGAACTCAACATATGCGATGAGAAAATGTGGATGTTTCATCATTAATGTCAAACTGTGAGAATATGACGTTGATAATGACATGTCCACACTTCGTTTTGTTAAGGTCTACGCAGAGTTAGACCAGACCAGGATATAACCAAACGGAGACGTAATTTTCTGTACAAAACAGTCTGCCGATTTTTGCGGGGGAGGGGCACGTCAAATGTATACGTAACGTAAAAATAGCCTTGTCAGATAAACGTCAGTCCATACAATGTGTATGACCATTGGCCGCCCATTTTCGACAGAGAGGAACGTCTGTTAATGGCTACTCCGTTTGGTTATATCCTCTTAGACGGAGTATCATTGTCAGGAGACAGCAGTGTTGGCCGAGAGTTAATGCAAATTGAAAATGCTGGCCATTAACCATTATATGAATCGTAAACTATAATCGTCCGATACGGTTTAAGGTTCAATTTATAATAGTTAATGGCCAACATTTTCAATTCGCATTAACTTTCGGCCAACACTGGGAGACAGTCATTAGATCTTATACCTTTAAACAGTTTAAACGAACTGAAAGTGGGATGGGTACTCGTTGTACAGGTCATACTGAGCAACTTTTACTATGGGACCAACCCCGAAATCGCGATAAGAAAATTGACACTCCCATACAAGATATCAACATCAGCCAGCCAAAATGTATGAGCGAGTCAAATTTTTTTTCGCGATTTCGTTGTTGGTGCCATAGTAAAAGTTGCTCAGTATGTATAGGTATACAACCATTCCACTTTCAGTGGCTGATGTAACACCTTGTATATATTTTGGGGGGCGAAAAATCGATCTAGCTAGGTTTTATTTGGGAAAACGCGCATTTTTGAGTTTTTATATGTTTATTAGTATTAATGTGTGTGTTGGTGTTGCAGAGCGGCGCCGGCGGAGGCGCGGGCGCGGGCTCGGGCGTGGGCTCGGGCTCCGGCGTGGGACTCATCACGGCCGTCTCGCACGTGCCGCAGCTGCACGTGCCGCTGCCACCGCCGCCGCCCACCTACCAGGTCACTATCACTACTTAGTCATTATAATATGTTACCTTTTCAGCAGTGGCGTGCACTTCATAAAGGCAAAAAGGCACTGCCTACCCTACTATAATTATATTTCGTCACTTCATTTTTCAGATATAATTATATATTAACCATGTAGTTCCCCTATTGTACAGGTAGCATCGCACACATTTAAGAGTAACTATTTTGATTAAAACTGTCAAAGCAACTTCCGCCCACATCCGGTTACCGCTCACCGGCATGCCGCTCTTCATTCTTTATTTGTGCGTGGTAGCGTTCACACGTCGTCGGTCTAGTTGCCGAAATATTCGACACAAGACCACATTGCTTTTTTAATAACGATCTTCGTTTCGTACTATGGTGTTAGCTGTGAGATTACATTTTATTCGTTGTGCAATATAAAAAATATTTGTTATTAATATAGTTGGGCAATCCTTCAACTTGAAGGACATACATAAATCCTGGGGGTTAGTCGAGAACTAACACGAAGGAATAAATCATCCTGGGGGTTGGTCGTGAACCAACACAAAGGAAAGTCTGTTCGTATTTCGAACACCGATTTCGCCTGGGGGTTGGTCGTGAACCAACACGAAGGAAAGTCTGTTCATATTTCGAACACCGATTTCGCCTGGGGGTTGGTCGTGAACCAACACGAAGGCATAAGATCGCACAACGAAACAGAGGGCCTAGATATTCATATTGGCGCATTTTTCATAGTAGGTACCCATGGTACCATGGTTGCAATAAAGAATTACGAATTATGTTATGTGAAAAATGTATTGTCTTTAAAATGGTAAATATGCTTTATTATAGAGCCGAGGGAGGCTTTCTTTTTACTTGGTTTTAGATGGCCTAACATATAAAAATATATTTGAATTTCTAATATCCAATTATGTTTCACATAATAAATTTTACTCACACCTAACCCATAGAACGGTATTTAAAAAATAGTATGAACCCTCAAAGTATAATAAACAGAAACCCTAATGCGCCCAGAGGTCTAATGTGAATCAACAATAAAGACTATCTCACATATTTTATAATTAACACAGTAGTACATTGCTTACATGTACCCACATAAATAATATTAATACAGGAGGTAGTTATAACTTGTCTCTAAAAGTGGGAATTGCTAGATGTACCTACATCACGTCACATTATTACTTTATAGTAATTTTTTCTGACATACAATTTGCAATTAAACAAATGAAGTGGTGCGCTGACAGTGGTGCATACATTTTGGTGACGATGAAACTTTAACAACTTCGGTTTACTCTTACATTAAACTGCATAAAAAAGAGTCAACCAAATGAGTACATAAAAATATATTTATAATGTCAAGATCGCTTATAGGCGAAGTCAGTAAATAAGTATTACTTATTGTCTGATTGAGATATTGTTTTAAAGTGAAATAAAATGATTTATTCATTTGAGTCATCCAACTATAAGGAGTACACCTAATTCAATTGAATTAGAGGAACATGAGTTTATTCATCATAATTTATCTAATAAACCCACTTGAACAATTTGTGAGTACTGAATACGAAACACTCTTTACGCCTTTTTCATCATTAATACATCAGTTTGTCGAAGCTGACAAAGTGTCAAGCGTCATTTAGAGTAGGTACCATGACCATCCATCTGAGAATAATAATAAAAACAAACTAGGTACCTAACTAGGTAACCTATTCATATTATAATATTCCATTTTTCAAAACGATTATCCTTTAAAGGATTACCCTCAGAGTATGCCCTTAAAAATATAAATAATTAAATAGGTAATAGAAACCGTAAAACATAAACAAATGAATGTATGGTATGGTTCAATAAGTTTCATGTGTCGGTCACGGTACCCCTCCAGCCATTGTCAATACAATGCTGACAATACGATGGTACCTACTATGCAATACGCTTTTGCCAAGTTTAAAATATAGGTAGGTACCTACCTTCATATCATAAATGTATTATCCGTAGTTGGTGGGACCCACCACTTATACTTCTTTTGCTATCTAACTATGTCATTAATACAGCATATGTTATTAATATAGCACATTCATAATATATGTCATGGCGTCAAGATGAAATCACTAAACATAATATTTGTTTTCTAAACTCACAATACAACCACAGTAGCAATACAGCAAATACAATATTTTTATTATGCCAACAATATTTTATTTCCGACAGAGCGAATATTTGGATACAAATAGAAGGCATAAGTTTGAGTTTTGTTGCTTGTTACTTACCTCAAATTCTGCGGATTGCTCTCGTAGTTGATTGCTGTAAATAGGTACCTGTTTAGTTCGCGCTGCGGGAATAGAAGCTGCAACAGTTGCAACACCGATATCTATGCAAATATGGCCATTCATTCCTTGTTGTCAATAATATTATAAAATGATAAACAGAGGTTCATCCCCTATAATATATCTTTATTCAAATGTAAAGACTCGTCACATGGAGTTATGTACAAATGTACAGTAAGCTAATTACAAATGATGTTTGTGGAGTAGGTACGCTGACTTTACCTACTCGGGTTTTAACTGGTTATTAGGTAAGTACTATGCACAATTGCACATTCAGTAACTCGAACAGTATACATTAAGTTTATAAAAGTGGATCATACATATACTTATTCTGGTGCCATTAATGGACCTTGGCCCTTGGATCATCTTTTATATGTATGTAATATGAGCGCAATAATAACCATTCGAGTTTGAGCAAATTATTTGAAAGATTACTACGAAAGTTGAGTAGCAGTATAGTCTTATAAATGATTTTTGTTTAATATACCTTTTGGTAATGCTACACATGTGATAGCGCATGATTGAACCGAAAGCATAATTATGCACGTTCATATCGGTATTTGTTATAGATCGCAAACATGATGGATTTTGAAATTTGGTTAAAATAAAATTTATATATATTTTTTTTCTTGGATAGATCCAGAGGACCTAACGATATTAGACACGTTATATATGTAAAAAAAAAAAAAAAAAAAAACTTAGTTTGAAGTTGACAGTCTTGAAACGCGCTAGGCCGCGTGAGTCTTTAGAATGTCCGTTGTGTCACAATTTGTTCAGCAGGAGCTGCTATAAGTTGACATGCGTGTGCATAACTAAATTTTCTCAGTGTCGCTGTCTGCTCAAACGTCACACGGCCGACGCGTCAAGACGCGGGGAACGATATCACAGCCACAGCGTATCCCGTCCTGCATGGAGGTAACGCTGGGTTGTATGGTTGTATCGTTAGCCTAAATTACGTTATGACTCTTAGACGAGCCTGTTTTTGATATCAAGTAGCCTCGGAGTAGGCTCGGAGCCTCTAATTCCACATCGCGGACAAGGACCGCTAGCGAACTTTAAAACCTTTTTTCACAAAAGGACATTTTAAGAGTTTATAACACCTTTTCAAATCAAATTAAATTAAATGTAAAGTTGACCACAAATTATTAGTAGAATTCTTATCAATTACCTACGTTTTATCAACAAATTGAAACGGGATTATTAGGATTTGTTCTAACATCGTAATGTGTTCAAAAAATTTAACCTAGCTATACCTAATATGGACCTTTGTTGAACCTGCATCACTAAACTTCCTTTGTGCTTTTTAACAATGCTTTATGACTCAATTTGCACAGTAAACTTGTGTATAATGTACACATATTATGTCCTGAACTTGGTGTGCAGTACACGGCGTTCGATATTATAGTAATAGATAAATATTTAGATAATAACTTGGGTACTTGATTGCCTAAAAAGCATAACCCGTTAATACAGTTGTTTGCTAAAGCATTGATTTAATTTTGGTTCAGTTTAGTTTCTCGTGCTTCTGGATTCCTTTATGATAGCAGTAAATAAATCAGAAAAGGTAGTATCATGGCTTCATGAAAAAGGATCATCAGATCGTATTATTTTAACTTAAAGTTAAACGACTACTAAAATACGGTTTTAAATCATATAACTTACTTGGTGACATATGTGGTATATTTGGGACACTAATTGTAAGTTAAAAACATAACATCCAAAATGGGTACAACATAATAAAATAAATCCCAAGAATAAAAAAAAAAAAAAAAAAAAGTCAATATTCTACACGCACGGCGATTTTTATTTATTTTTTATTTATTTTAGTTATTTATTACACAAAAGTTACAACTTTTTTGTTAAGGACAAAGCTCCACAAAACTACATTTGTTTGACTGTGGAGTCGCATTATTAATTTTAAACGAATTAATTAACGATTAATTTACAAACAAATGTTTTGAAATATTGAACTTTAATAGGCATAAATTATCTCATACCAATGACACTATTTATGAGTACCTAGCAGCCTAATATATTGCGTACACTTGGGCCAAATAAGAATTGGCGTTCCGGTTTAGCACCACGGTTAACAAACACATTCCACCTGAATTACTCGTTTAATAAATAATAAATAAATAACCTTTGTTATAAATAAAATAAACCTTGGACCTGTTTTTAAATGTTTTACTATACTTTTAATAATATATTTCTAATGCCAGTGCGTTGTGTACGTAACGAACAGTATTTAAAAATACTGCGTTCAGTGGAATATAAACTAAGGAAAAATAAATTCATTCGGGACGCCCCGGCGCCCATGCGATAGTCAGGAGGAATCTCCTAACTTAGACAAAAAAAAAAAAAAAAAAAGATAAAAGAAAAAGACAACCAACACTTTTATCTTTTTTCAACCAAAACTTATATCTCTAAACATCTACATGGTTAATATATAATTATATCTGAAAAATGAAGTGACGAAATATAATTGATGATCAAACGAACTTCTTGAAGTGAAGTTCGATCGAAATTATATGAGTCACTTCATTTGAAGATATAATATAAGGTCCCTCCCGCCCTAGAACCCTGATATAAGTTTTGGTTTCTGCCTTCTCTAAAAATAATGAAGAGCGGCATGCCGGTGAGCGGTAACCGGATGTGGGCGGAAGTTGCTTTGACAGTTTTAATCAAAATAGTTACTCTTAAATGTGTGCGATGCTACCTGTACAATAGGGGAACTACATGGTTAATATATAATTATATCTTCAAATGAAGTGACTCATATAATTTCGATCGAACTTCACTTCAAGAAGTTCGTTTGATCATCAATTCCGATATCTATCCTTTTAAACTACTTAATTTAATTTATACTTGATCGTATCTGTAATCAATAAAACATTCTAAAATTTAATAAGCGCTCCATCTACCGGTGTCCGTTGTCGTCATTCTACGCGACGAAGTTTACACCACGCGGGCCACGCGGCACTAGCGCCGCTGTGCGCCTGCCGCCTTGCACGGCAAAGACAGAAAACATTTCGGTCTAAACCTTTCTATGTGTGCATGTCCGTGAGTCGTAGTTACGCGGTAACAGTAGTGGGCCTTCCTATAAATACGAGCACACAATGATACAAGTAACGCACACATTTAGACGCTGTAGGCAGCGCCTATCGTTCGAATCCTTAACGATGACGGCCGAAGGTTTCCGAATACTTCCGATGCGATGCATGATTACGTGACTATTTTAAAAAGTAGCATTTGTTATGGTAACTTAGTACAAAGACGAGACTACTTTTTTATTCGTTTAGTTTATTTAGGTAAGTTTATTTATTTACATTTTTTATTCGGCCGCCATTGTTTGTTTGTTTTGGTGAGATAACGATAACAGTTACCGGCAATTAGAATAATTGTGATTAGTGAAAATATGGATATTTTGAATTGTGAACGTTGTACGGTGTGTGTGTGTGTGTGTGTGTGTGTACCGAATATTAAAAATTATGCATATTCAAAGCTTTCTTTTAGCAAAAAAAAGTGATTGAAAAGGGCCGGTGAACATCGGAATTGCAGTTAACACAAACAAGTGGTAAAGTAAAATCAATCACTTTTCGTATATTTGTCGTGGTTAATTACATAATTACGTACGTCATTATTAACCGACTTGACAAGGATGTGAAACCATGACGGATTTTTGTTGGTAAGCTAGTAAGAGTAAGACTGTTAGTAGCTCTTATTTTAAGGGTTCCGTACCCAAAGGGTAAAAACAGGACCCTATTACTAAGACTCCGATGTCCGTCCGTCCGTCTGTCTGTCACCAGGCTCTATCTCATGAACCGTGATAGCTAGGCAGTTGAAATTTTCACAGATGATGTATTTATGTTGCCGCTATAACAACAAATACTAAAAACAGAATATAATAAATATTTAAGTGGTGTTCACATACAACAAACGTGATTTTTTTGCCTTTTTTGCGTAATGGTACGGAACGCTTCGTGCGCGAGTCCGACTCGCACTTGGCCGGTTTTTTTTTGCCTACCCAGTCTCAAATCTCTGTGCACGCCACTGCTTTTCAGTATATCATAGGAACTAGGGGCACAGAATAAGTAATAGTATTAGGGTTCCGTACCCAAAGGGTAAAAACGGGACCCTATTACTAAGACTCCGCTGTCCGTCCGTCTGTCACCAGGCTGTATCTCACGAACCGTGATAGCTAGACAGTTGAAATTTTCTGATGTATTTCTGTTGCCGCTATAACAACAAATACTAGAAACAGAATAAAATAAAGATTTAAGTGGGGCTCCCATACAACAAACGTGATTTTTGACCGAAGTTAAGCAACGTCGGGCGGGGTCAGTACTATGATGGGTGACCGTTTTTTTGCTTGTTTTGCTCTATTTTTTGTTGATGGTGCGGAACCCTCCGTGCGCGAGTCCGACTCGCACTTGGCCGGTTTTTTATTATCATACAGAACGGCCACGCACCGCCCCGCCCCGACTCGCATTACCTCGCCCCGCGACATGAATCTGACGGACTTCTCGCCAGAAGCTCTCAGTCAAGCGACTTACCGACACATACACAATGATGCGTGTACAGACGTGCCGCACACATATAAACGCAAATGATTTTTGATGTATGTCGTGTCCGTGAAGCGTAGCATATTAGGTGTGACATTAATGGATCGTATCCGAAACACCACGCTGCGCTCCAGAACAAAATAGTTTAAGGTACAGTATGTATAAGTTATTCTATGTGTATACTTACGTCGCTAGTACTGCACTCTGGCGGCAAAACATTGCAGTAATACTCCCTATCAGCGTGTACGAGGAATGTTATGAAAGTGAAAGAAGCGGAAGAGGTATGTCAGGTATGTCCCTCCGGGAAATAGGCGTGATCATATGTATGTATGTATATATTTTATTTTATTTGACGACCGGTCTGGCCTAGTGGGTAGTGACCTTGCCTGCGAAGCCGATGGTCCTGGGTTCGAATCCCGATAAGGACATTTATTTGTGTGATGAACACTAATATTTGTTCCGGAGTCATGGGTGTTTTCTATGTATATAAGTATGTATTTATCTATATAAGTATGTATATCGTCGCCTAGTACCCATAGTACAAGCTTTGCTTAGTTTGGGGCTAGGTTGATCTGTGTAAGATGTCCCCCAATATTTATTTATTTATTTGATTAACACTAATATTTCGTGTAACACTGAAGGTGTTCCTGAACCTCCTGGCGATGTTCCCGCTGTCGCCGTACGCGGAGGCGCGCGCCGGCGGCAGCGAGGCCGGCGACTCGCCCGAGACCGAGAACTACGAGGCCCTGCTCTCCCTCGCCGAGCGCCTCGGCGAGGCCAAGCCGCGCGGCCTCGCGCGACACGAGATCGACCAGCTGCCCAGCTACAAGTTCTGTCAGCAGACGCACCAGGGTAAGTACATTGGACTAGTGTAATAATTTACGTTTTAAGAACATTTTTCATTACTTTTTATCAAAAAAAGCCTATTACTCCATTCAAGAGTACCTCTGTGATACATTTTAACATATGAGACCGCTTTTGTTAACTAATAATGTACTTAAAAATATTGTATTCTGCATGACTTATGTATTAAGTAGTAATAAGTAGTTATAGTTATAGTTATAAGTTTGACTGTTTGTACTGTGTGATTCTATATTTTAATGTTCCATCATTGTATATACCCATGTTCTACAGAGAATAAACGAATTATGAATTATGTTGGGTAGGACTCGAGTCCTTTGAGTCCTCTGCTTCAAGACTCGACTCAGTTTTTCAGACTGTTATAATTAAGCCTAAACCACAAAATAAATAATAGTACTAAGTACAGGAGACTCGCTCTCTAACAAAACGCGTCTGTTACGATCAGCACAGATATGGCCGCTAGGTGGCGACAGCGCCACGCGCGGCTTATGGCTTTCCCCAAAATTGGGGCCGAACGGATGTACTTTTAGCTACCTGTAGCAAAGCGACGAAATCGCGGAGTGAGACACGCCTGCCTAAACTCGAGTTATTTTCAACTTGTTAGAGACCCGAGCCTTTTGTAGAGACTTGAGTCCTTTTCAGAGAACTCTTGATTTTTTTTTTGCAAACAATTTCGAAATGCATGTAAAATTATGTAAAATTTGTGGATTAGGTACATCAATCATACAATTACGACTAATTAGGAAATACCTATAAAATTGTTGACGGAGTCTTTATTCGGAGGCTCGAGTCCTTTTGAGTTGCTCTTGAAAAATACTTAATAAATTACTCGACACGGGACTTAAAAGACTCAGAAATTTTTAAGCGCCGAGTCTCGTAAAAACGAGCTGAGTTCTTGAAATTCAGACTCAAAGGACTCGATTTCCTACCAACACTAGGTACATTGGACGGGTAACTACGAGACCGACCTAATTACAGATATGTACTTAAAATTTGCACTTTCGTCCTGTGTCTTAACTTTAATCTCTCGCGTAAAAGCGCCCTCTTACCAGAGATTTAAAAAAAAAACGAATTTTACCGATTTTCAAGACCAAAATGATGAACAAAGTTTCTCTGAGTAACGACCCCTGTTTAGGTATTTGTGCCTGTCTGCCTTGTACAACTTTACGTTGCAGGTCTAGATAGATAGGGAACGCTCCGATTTTAGAAAAAACCTGATTTTTTTTTTGTGGGAATTATGAAATTAACGTGATGTGTGGTGTGTTCACAGGCGAGCAGACGTCGTGCGTCGTGTGTATGTGCGAGTTCGAGGCGCGGCAGACACTACGTGTGCTGCCGTGCGCGCACGAGTTCCACGCCAAGTGCGTGGACAAGTGGCTCCGGGTCAGTACATTACTATACATTACAACTGTCTCACCGTGCGTCGTGTGTGCGAGTTCGAGGCGCGGCAGACACTACGTGTGCTGCCGTGCGCGCACGAGTTCCACGCCAAGTGCGTGGACAAGTGGCTCCGGGTCAGTACATTACTATACATTACAACTGTCTCACCGTGCGTCGTGTGTGCGAGTTCGAGGCGCGGCAGACACTACGTGTGCTGCCGTGCGCGCACGAGTTCCACGCCAAGTGCGTGGACAAGTGGCTCCGGGTCAGTACATTACTATACATTACAACTGTCTCACCGTGCGTCGTGTGTGCGAGTTCGAGGCGCGGCAGACACTACGTGTGCTGCCGTGCGCGCACGAGTTCCACGCTAAGTGCGTGGACAAGTGGCTCCGGGTCAGTACATTACTATACATTACAACTGTCTCACCGTGCGTCGTGTGTGCGAGTTCGAGGCGCGGCAGACACTACGTGTGCTGCCGTGCGCGCACGAGTTCCACGCCAAGTGCGTGGACAAGTGGCTCCGGGTCAGTACATTACTATACATTACAACTGTCTCACCGTGCGTCGTGTGTGCGAGTTCGAGGCGCGGCAGACACTACGTGTGCTGCCGTGCGCGCACGAGTTCCACGCCAAGTGCGTGGACAAGTGGCTCCGGGTCAGTACATTACTATACATTACAACTGTCTCACCGTGCGTCGTGTGTGCGAGTTCGAGGCGCGGCAGACACTACGTGTGCTGCCGTGCGCGCACGAGTTCCACGCCAAGTGCGTGGACAAGTGGCTCCGGGTCAGTACATTACTATACATTACAACTGTCTCACCGTGCGTCGTGTGTGCGAGTTCGAGGCGCGGCAGACACTACGTGTGCTGCCGTGCGCGCACGAGTTCCACGCTAAGTGCGTGGACAAGTGGCTCCGGGTCAGTACATTACTATACATTACAACTGTCTCACCGTGCGTCGTGTGTGCGAGTTCGAGGCGCGGCAGACACTACGTGTGCTGCCGTGCGCGCACGAGTTCCACGCCAAGTGCGTGGACAAGTGGCTCCGGGTCAGTACATTACTATACATTACAACTGTCTCACCGTGCGTCGTGTGTGCGAGTTCGAGGCGCGGCAGACACTGCGTGTGCTGCCGTGCGCGCACGAGTTCCACGCCAAGTGCGTGGACAAGTGGCTCCGGGTCAGTACATTACTATACATTACAACTGTCTCACCGTGCGTCGTGTGTGCGAGTTCGAGGCGCGGCAGGCACTACGTGTGCTGCCGTGCGCGCACGAGTTCCACGCTAAGTGCGTGGACAAGTGGCTCCGGGTCAGTACATTACTATACATTACAACTGTCTCACCGTGCGTCGTGTGTGCGAGTTCGAGGCGCGGCAGACACTACGTGTGCTGCCGTGCGCGCACGAGTTCCACGCCAAGTGCGTGGACAAGTGGCTCCGGGTCAGTACATTACTATACATTACAACTGTCTCACCGTGCGTCGTGTGTGCGAGTTCGAGGCGCGACAGACACTACGTGTGCCGCTGTGCGCGCACGAGTTCCACGCCAAGTGCGTGGACAAGTGGCTCCGGGTCAGTACATTATTATACATTACAACTGTCTAGCCGTGCGTCGTATGTGCGAGTTCGAGGCGCGGTAGACACTGCGTGTGCTGCCGTGCGCGCACGAGTTCCACGCCAAGTGCGTGGACAAGTGGCTCCGGGTCAGTACATTACTATACATTACAACTGTCTAGCCGTGCGTCGTGTGTGCGAGTTCGAGGCGCGGCAGACACTACGTGTGCTGCCGTGCGCGCACGAGTTCCACGCCAAGTGCGTGGACAAGTGGCTCCGGGTCAGTACATTACTATACATTACAACTGTCTAGCCGTGCGTCGTGTGTGCGAGTTCGAGGCGCGGCAGACACTACGTGTGCTGCCGTGCGCGCACGAGTTCCACGCCAAGTGCGTGGACAAGTGGCTCCGGGTCAGTACATTACTATACATTACAACTGTCTAGCCGTGCGTCGTGTGTGCCATACGCCATCTACCCGAGTGTAGGCCAAAGGTTATGGCGCCATCGCTCGAAAGAAGATTGCACCATATCTTTGGCCTACTCTCGGGTAGATGGCGTTAATTTCAATATTTAACAAATTAACACATATCAGTGAAAGAATAAGGGTCAAAGTCGAATGGCGTTCTAACAGTTTTAATCTTTTGTCAAAAGATGGCAGTGAATTTACTGTGGCTGCATAATTTACTTTGACAATCCGCCTCTATTCAACATAGACTAGGAATCCTCTAGACGGAGTTTAGAGCAATTATTTCATGAAACCGATTCTGCCAAAAATACTGGGGTGCGGGGGACGAGGCGAGCGAGTCCCGTGCCGTGATTGGTCCGTTCAAAGACACGGACGTCACACAAAGACACTTTGACTCGAGAATGGAGTAAAACTACCGTATATTTGTGGCAGAGGGGGTAGCGCTACTATGCTCAGTCTAGAGGATGTCTTGTCTGTGCTTTTCAAATACTCTTTGGTATAATGTATATTATTGTGTCCACAGTCGAACCGAACGTGTCCTATATGCCGCGGCAACGCGTCCGAGTACTTCAACAACTCTGAGTGACTCGCGCGCGCCTCGGTAGCGCAGCTCCACTCCCGAGCGTAGCCTCCGTGCCCCGTGCCCTGTGTGCCCCCTGTGGCACGTGCCCTGTGTGCCCCGAGTGTCCCCTGTGGCCTCCGGGCCCCGTGCCCTGTGTGCCCCCTGTGGCACGTGCCCCGAGTGCCCCCTGTGCCCTTTGTGCCCTCCGGGCCCCGTGCCCTGTGGGCCCTAGTGGCCTCTATGCTCCTGTGGCGGACGGCTGCACTGTAACTATGTACTACTATATTACTAGTTCTACCACATACAAAACTTATTAAAGCCCTATCTTACTAAAATAGATCAATAGTAGTTCAAGTTGCGAAAAAGTTAAGTTTGAAAACTTCTCGGAAACTTTTGGAAAATGTAACAAGAAACAGAGGAAAGGAAAATTTAACAAGAAATAGAGGAAAGTTCCATTTGCGATTTTGGAATTATCAGTAATTACTATTGAATGGTTTTAAAAACACATTGCTGACTATAGAGGGCGCTGATGACGCCTTTGACAAATTTTCTTTTATCTTTACCACCTCCGTCCGTCATTTTCTAAACTGTAGTCTGTCAAACCAATTTAGACGATTAATAAAAAGGCGGTAAATTAAAAAAATATAAGAGCCTTATATACGTTTTGTTTTGAATTTCAAGCCTTTTCTATTTAACAATTTCTTTTTTTTTATTAACGGTCACTTTATCCTCTAGCGGCCCAGAGACCTATAAAAAGGTCTCCTGTTCCATTCTAATTTGAACTTTATGTTGACATAATAAAATTTCATTTTGCTTGGCAAGGTTTGACGTACGGGCGGCTAGAGGTTATCAGTCAATACCTATACACCTCTACAACGCCATCTGCATTATGCTTTTATTTATTAAAGTAATTAATACAAAGACAGATTATTACATAGTTAATTTCTAAAGTGGTATCCAGACGGGACTGATCAAATCAGTTGATTCGATCAGAAATTAAATTGGCGTCAATCTCCAATTTTAGATTTATGGTGATATTAGAGCCCTCTAAATTGAAAAAATGCCCCAGGACGAAAAAACTGTCCTAACAAATTGGTTTTCTTGCGTCCGCACCTCACTTTATCGGTAATATCGGTCATTATCGGCGCTTGAATTCGGCGAGCCAAATTGGTATTTGCGTCCGCACCTCCTGATCCGATCGGGCAATTGAATCAGATTGGCGAAAAATTGACTAATCTGGAAACGCCTTAAAATTTGTTCTTATATTCAGGAGTTACTAAACTAAATTAGGACCCGTACAGATGTAGTGCATAATTATTTTCCATCGTATTTTCACGGGAACGTACGAACGTGTCTTGCTATTTCAGTCAGTCTCGGTACAAAAAGTACTGAGGTTGACTAAAGTAGCATGACAAATACTAACGTCTCCGAGAAAATACGATGGAAAATAATTATGTACTACATCTGTATATTACTGGGACGACAACACAACTAGATGCACATTAAATATATGGCATTCATATTCATATTAAAATTACCTTGACACGCTCTTATTCTCTTAACAGTAAAGTCGCGTGAAGATCATTTTGAACACCTGGCCCGCTTAGAAACTTCTGCTGCTGACTGTACATTAAATAATACATCATTTATACCCAAATTTAAAGTCTCCTTAAAAGCAAACGTATAACGATTATAGTAAACCTCAATTTTGTAATTAGATTTAGACAGTTTCAATATTTTGAATGTGCGTCTGGTTATTATATAATACAAATAAAACAACATTGTAAAACTGATAACTGTCAGGTCAATGTGGCTAATTCCGTCATAGGGATTATTCCGTCCGCGAACATCTGTTTTTAATTGCTGACCCTAAAAACAATCGCTGCTTTGTTTTATTATTTATTTATTTAAGAAACAGACAGTCGTTTACAAACAAGATTACTATAATATTTCTTACAATAAGACCTGGAGTTTCCCCATTAATTTGTTGATGAATTTATCAATTTTGTTCGCAGTTAGAGAAAAACGCTATGG